>NW_022992122.1:327411-361090 GCF_902827175.1 Gymnodraco acuticeps | reverse complement strand
GAGAGAAGGAACATAGGATCGTGTGAGCTGAGAGAGAAGGAACATAGGACAGGGTGAGCTGAGAGAGAAGGAACATAGGACAGGGTGAGCGGAGAGAGAAGGAACATAGGACAGGGTGAGCGGAGAGAGAAGGAACATAGGACAGGGTGAGCTGAGAGAGAAGGAACATAGGACAGGGTGAGCGGAGAGAGAAGGAACATAGGACAGGGTGAGCGGAGAGAGAAGGAACATAGGACAGGGTGAGCGGAGAGAGAAGGAACATAGGGACAGGGGTGAGCGGGAGAGAGAAGGAACATAGGACAGGGTGAGCGGAGAGAGAAGGAACATAGGACAGGGTGAGCGGAGAGAGAAGGAACATAGGACAGGGTGAGCTGAGAGAGAAGGAACATAGGACAGGGTGAGCGGAGAGAGAAGGAACATAGGACAGGGTGAGCTGAGAGAGAAGGAACATAGGACAGGTGAGCTGAGAGAGAAGGAACATAGGACAGGTGAGCGGAGAGAGAAGGAACATAGGACAAGGTGAGCTGAGAGAGAAGGAACATAGGACAGGGTGAGCGGAGAGAGAAGGAACATAGGACAGGGTGAGCGGAGAGAGAAGGAACATAGGACAGGGTGAGCGGAGAGAGAAGGAACATAGGACAGGGTGAGCGGAGAGAGAAGGAACATAGGACAGGGGTGAGCGGAGAGAGAAGGAACTTAGGACAGGGTGAGCTGAGAGAGAAGGAACATAGGACAGGGTGAGCTGAGAGAGAAGGAACATAGGACAGGGTGAGCGGAGAGAGAAGGAACATAGGACAGGGTGAGCGGAGAGAGAAGGAACTTAGGACAGGGTGAGCTGAGAGAGAAGGAACATAGGACAGGGTGAGCTGAGAGAGAAGGAACATAGGACAGGGTGAGCGGAGAGAGAAGGAACATAGGACAGGGTGAGCTGAGAGAGAAGGAACATAGGACAGGGTGAGCGGAGAGAGAAGGAACATAGGACAGGGTGAGCGGGAGAGAGAAGGAACATAGGACAGGGTGGAGCTGGGAGAAGGAACATAGGACAGGGGAGCGGGAGAGAGAGAGGAACATAGGACAGGGTGAGCGGAGAGAGAAGGAACATAGGACAGGGTGAGCGGAGAGAGAAGGAACATAGGACAGGGTGAGCTGAGAGAGAAGGAACATAGGACAGGGTGAGCTGAGAGAGAAGGAACATAGGACAGGGTGAGCGGAGAGAGAAGGAACTTAGGACAGGGTGAGCGGAGAGAGAAGGAACATAGGACAGGGTGAGCGGAGAGAGAAGGAACATAGGACAGGGTGAGCGGAGAGAGAAGGAACATAGGACAGGGTGAGCGGGAGAGAGAAGGAACATAGGACAGGGTGAGCTGAGAGAGAAGGAACATAGGACAGGGTGAGCGGAGAGAGAAGGAACTTAGGACAGGGTGAGCTGAGAGAGAAGGAACATAGGACAGGGTGAGCGGAGAGAGAAGGAACATAGGACAGGGTGAGCTGAGAGAGAAGGAATTAGGACAGGGTGAGCGGAGAGAGAAGGAACTTAGGACAGGGTGAGCTGAGAGAGAAGGAACATAGGACAGGGTGAGCGGAGAGAGAAGGAACATAGGACAGGGTGAGCTGAGAGAGAAGGAATTTAGGACAGGGTGAGCGGAGAGAGAAGGAACTTAGGACAGGGTGAGCTGAGAGAGAAGGAACATAGGACAGGGTGAGCGGAGAGAGAAGGAACATAGGACAGGGTGAGCTGAGAGAGAAGGAATTTAGGACAGGGTGAGCGGAGAGAGAAGGAACTTAGGACAGGGTGAGCTGAGAGAGAAGGAATTTAGGACAGGGTGAGCTGAGAGAGAAGGAATTTAGGACAGGGTGAGCGGAGAGAGAAGGAACTTAGGACAGGGTGAGCTGAGAGAGAAGGAACATAGGACAGGGTGAGCGGAGAGAGAAGGAACATAGGACAGGGTGAGCGGAGAGAGAAGGAACATAGGACAGGGTGAGCTGAGAGAGAAGGAACATAGGACAGGGTGAGCGGAGAGAGAAGGAACATAGGACAGGGTGAGCGGAGAGAGAAGGAACATAGGACAGGGTGAGCGGAGAGAGAAGGAACATAGGACAGGGTGAGCGGAGAGAGAAGGAACATAGGACAGGGTGAGCTGAGAGAGAAGGAACATAGGACAGGGTGAGCTGAGAGAGAAGGAACATAGGACAGGGTGAGCTGCCTGCCGCCCTAGTGCGGGAGAGAGAAAAAAATAGATAGGGTGAGCTGCGCTCCCTGTGAAACTGACTATCGCAAGACTTCTGATCGCTCAGGCAGTCTGCTGGGAAAAGTGAGAGAGGAAAAGCATGTGGAAACCAATAGCTGGGAAAGATGTGATACACCACCACCACCATGCACCATATGGATAGCTTACCTGAGTTTAGTTTTTTTCTATCATTAGCCAGTAGGCTACTCAAGTACAAGATCTGAGTACTTCTACTTTTACTCAAGAACAAGATCTGAGTACTACTACTTTTACTCAAGAACAAGATCTGAGTACTTCTACTTTTACTCAAGTACAAGATCTGAGTACTTCTACTTTTACTCAAGAACAAGATCTGAGTACTACTACTTTTACTCAAGAACAAGATCTGAGTACTTCTACTTTTACTCAAGAACAAGATCTGAGTACTTCTACTTTTACTCAAGTACAAGACCTGAGTACTTCTACTTTTACTCAAGTACAAGATCTGAGTACTTCTACTTTTACTCAAGTATAAGACCCGAGTACTTCTACTTTTACTCAAGTACAAGATCTGAGTACTTCTACTCAAGTACAACATCTGAGTACTTCTTCCACCTCTGCCAAAAACAAATCCCTTCTATGTAGTTTTCAATAAACCTGATTCTGATAATAATAGTATATTTATTTTGTAAAGCCCTTTTCTCAGAACTTCTCCGGATCAACAGTCTCTTATTTTGTATATTCCTTCCTCACAGTGACTTCTGTTGAGTCACCCTCCATTGAATATTGAATAATCCATTTTGTTGTACAATAATATCCTGCATTATATTTGTTACTGGACATTTGTATTTCCACATATTTTCCACTTTTTAATGCTGTTTTATTTCTATATGTTTTGGAGTGTTTATCTCTCGTGTCTTCATTTCTCTCATTGCCTTGTTTATGCTGCTGCAACACAAACATGTCCCAAACTGGGATCAATAAAGTATATAATATATATATATATGCTTGAAATGAGCTTATATGGTTATGTTTTTGATATGAAAGTTATTCAAGTAAACCCACAGGAAGCGACATGTGCTCATCTTGACTGAGAAAAGAAGACGCAGCTACTTTGAGGAAGGAAGTACATTCAACATTTCTCTTTAAGAGGCAGCCGGTCTAGAGACTTACACGAATACAAGAGACACGATGGACGAGTTCAAACGGATTCAAATGTCTTCACTTCTCATTCTGCTGCTTCAGTTTACAGGTAAGGATTCCAACAACATGTATATATTTAGAAACATTTAAAAGGGTAATTCATCACTTATGTTACTTTATTACCTAACCTCCTTTTAACCAAGACAGAGAAGAGGTCAGTTTGTCTTCCAACGAGGGGAAGGCAACTTTTAGACACATGGGGAAACTTTTGTTGTCTTAAATAAACATTTGTATTTCTCTGTATTCTTTATATTTCTCTCTCTCGTTTATTCAGGGGCTGCAATTGGACAGCGTCTCCTCTCCCTCTCTGTCAGAGCTGGAGATGAAGCCACTTTGCCGTGTAACAGTGTGACCCATGATCAGGGTCAATGTGATGGTACTACCTGGATCTTCAGTGTTTCAGGAAGTGCAGTAGAGCTGGTTAAAGGTGGGCAGATTGTTAACAAAGCTAAATCAGACAGACTGAGAGTTACAGAGAATTGTTCTCTGGTTATGAAGAAGGTCACAGAGGAGGATGTTGGTTATTACACCTGCAGACAGTTCAACAGATCAGATCAACAAGAAGGTCTAGGCTCTTGGGTTCTTCTGTCTGTTGTTACCAGTGAGTATTTACATCATGATGTTTCAAACTGTCTCTATAGAGCAATATACTGAAACATTACAATAATAATGATTACAGTGATGAAGTTAATGTTACTCTTGTTACTCAATATCTCCATCTTCAGTGACTGAACATCAGGACAATGATGAGGTGACGTTAAGCTGCTCTGTGGTGCCATATGGACCGTGTAGACACTCAGCAAAGTGGCTGCTTCAGGGTCAAGATGTGGACAAAGATCACAGAGAGATAAACACATCACAGTCATCTTGCTCTGCCTCTGTGACATTTCTGACTTCTCTCTTTAGTTACACAACAAGGTCTGAGTTGTTTACTTGTGAAGTAACTAATGGTTACAACGGAGAAGTGCATCTGTTTCCCTTCAGCCCTCAGTCCTCAGGTGAGAACATGTTGAGCCATTCAAAGTGAATTAATTAACTCGTGTATTTGTACTTATTTAATGATTTGAATCACATCACAATATAAATGACCCATAAGACACTTTGCTAGTGAAACGTTTGTTGATCTTTTGTCATCTGTTCAGGTGAGGACACAACAACAACAACAACAACAACAACAACAACAACAGAGAGCGACTCCAGATCAGGTTTCAATACGACAGCTTCTGTGATCTCTGAAGATTCAGCAAAACTATACTATACTTTACTATATCTGTAAAACAATTATATTCTCTCTCAGGTCTCTTGAGGCTCATCCTCGTGCCTGTGGGTTTAGCCGCTCTCATAATGATTGTCGTGGCGGTCAACATCTGGACGAGAGCTAAAGGTGAGAACATTCACAGATTAAACTTAAACGCTTTTTGGAATTGTGGAAAGTCAAGTCAACTTTCTCTTCTTTCTTCTCAGAGAAGCAAACACAGATGGATGAAATCAATGTGAGTTTTTACATCAAATACTGAACTGTTTTGACTCTCTCTTCGTTATGAACTGATAAACACAGACACAAAGTGCAGAGAGACCTAGATCTGAATCAACACCTCTTTGAACCTGTCAGTCACAACTGAACATGATGAGTTCAGACTAAAGGACTGATTCCCCTGAATTACATCAGAGGATTTCCCCACCTTCACACTAGTGGCTTTTAGCAATGCTAATAGTTCTGTTGTTTTAGAAAACAATGTGTTTGTTACTGTGAATAATGTGCAGGATCAAATCTAGTTTCAAAGCAAACTGTCCAGAAGTCAGAAGATTAAATCAGATCAGACGGGAACTGATGGTGCGTTCAGGGTCTGCTGACTCAACTGTGAACTGTGTTTTCTTCCTTTGTAACCAACTCAGTGTTGTTGTTGTTGTTGTTGTTGTTGTTGTTGTTGTTGTTGTTGTTGTTGTTGTTTTCCTCAGGTGCGTTATGATGTAGATGATGGTACAGTGAACTATGAAAACATCAGACCTGCTGATGGAGTTTGAGCAACACTTCTGCCTCCATCAGACTCCACTGATCAACAACGTCTACATCTATCATCAGGAGTGGAAGATTATACACTCATTCTGAATGACATATTATTTCATTTTAGTCTTGATCTAATAAACCACTGGGTGTCACTGTAAACAGCTTTTAACTCTTGTTTCCTTCCTTATATTGTCTTCATGCTGAAGGTTCAGAGCTGATTTCAAGATGTACTGATTGTTTTTGAACGACAGCTTGAGCTCATTTTAACATCTCTGTGTTCAGAATTATTACTTTAATCCACTTTCATTGAGCTTTGCTTTGTGTTTTGATGTTCATGTGATTGAATGGATTTTCAGCCTTAATGTAGAAAGTACGTTTTCTCTTTGTTATATCTGTTGACATCAGAATCTGCAAATAAAACAAACAAAAACAATTGAGTCTATTTTTTGAAATAGTCTAAAGTCACTTTGAGGAGTTTACATCATACGTACGAGAGGAAGTAGACGCAACACTTCTCTGCTAACAAACTATTTCATCAACATTTCATCAGAACTAGAGACAGAGGAAGCAGAGAGACGGAGAATCAAGATGGATGAGTTCAAACGGATTACAATGTCTTCACTTCTCATTCTGCTGCTTCAGTCTACAGGTAAGGATTCCTACAACATGAATATTACATTTAGAACACATTATAAAAGGTGATGTATTAATCATGAATGTTAGTTTATCAGTGGCGTACCGTGGGGCTTTAGACAGGGCCTTCAGTAAACTACTGAAGAGCACATGCAGTACACACACTTTACACGTCTCTGTTCCAGCCATAATCAAATAATACACACATTATGCCAAACAGTCTCTCAACAATACGACAGCTGATCAACAATCACAACAGTAAGCTGGATTAGGGTGGGTCGAATGCAGACGAAATTTCCCAGCATTGATCAATGAAGTAATCTATTATTAAACGTGTGTCATTGTGCACTCTCACGTCGCTCTAAAATGAAACGAATAGTAACCTGTCACTTGTAAATAAAGTCCATGCTACGAAGGAAGTTCATGACAGAAGTTTAGGGTAGCTCTAGGCCCAGGGGGCGTACTGTCATCGAACATCAACATCTGATTGGCTGATGAATCTATCACTAATGCTTATTACCAGAAGTGTGGACTCGAGTCACATGACTTGGACTCGAGTCAGACTCGAGTCACACATTTTATGACTTGAGACTCGACTTGACAACATCACAAAAGACTTGCGACTCGACTTGGACTTGAACACCAATGACTCGGGACTTGACTTGGACTTGAGCCTTCTGACTTGAGGTGACTTGCTACTTTAATTCAGAGGTCTCCAACACGCCGATCGCGAGCTGCCGCTAGAAGAGCAGACTCCCGTCGGGGAAAGCAGAATCTTCAGCCGCTCCTACTCTTGCTGAGAATCCTTGCAGGCAGGGGCGGGTCTTTATTTAGCTGGGCCACCATGCGGCCAATCATATGCGAGGACACACTAGGATCATACCATTATGTGAAAGAAGGGTGGGGGGCACAGCATGTGTAGTGGTACAGGCCAGCTGCACAGAGCGACGGGGAGACGGGGAGCCAGATTTAAATGCAAGAGCGTCGGAAAAAGTCAAGAAATGAGCGAAAACCGAAAAAAGAAGCAGCATCTGGCTGCTTTTCAATGATATTGGAGAAAGCAAAGCTGAGTGCAGGATGTGTAAAATGAAAATAACCTTCAGAGCAGGGGTTTTTTTTTGGTAACCACTCAGGATTTATTGTCAGAGGTGGGAGAAGTTCAGACAATTAAAAAAAGTTACAATCAGGGTTCCCGCGGGGTCTTAACAAGTCTTAAAAAGTCTTACATTTGATAATCAGAATTTAAGGCCTTAAAAAGGTCTTAAATATGATTCAGAAGGTCTTAAAAATTATCGGATTTGAAAGATTCTTCTGTGTTGCGATAGCGTCTAAATGTGTTTTGGGGGAAATGCAAAGTAACCAGTACGGTAATAGCCTTTCAGTTCCCCCCAACAATTTGTATTGAATTAAATCAACATGGAACCAGTAATCACTAACTTTGTTCCCCCCGGCCCCTTATTGGAGAACACCCAGCTAGTAACCTAGCAACCAAGCTTCAGCTCATGTAGCCTATCTTCGAATCTACTTACAAATAAATATGGGGAAGTGTAAGTTCAACCGTATTTGGTTGTAAAACATCTAATTTAGTGCTTGGTTGAAACCAGTGGAGGGAACGTGTTTGAAGCCCGCTGCACCTTTTGCAAAATAAATTAGTGTTTGTTTTGCTAATGTAGCGTTAGCTAGTGGAGTGTTAGCTAGTGGAGCAGAGTCGAGTAAAGTTAGAACGATATTGGCAGATTCGGATTTCACGGATCAATAACTCATGAACAAAATGTTATTCAGACACAAATGACGTCTCCTAAGTATCGTGGTAAGGTTGACAACGAACTACAATCACATGTTGATAAAAAAAAAAGCCAATATGCGCCGTCCTCAAAACTGGACAAATTACATTGGTCTCTATCTGCAGCCGGAAAAGGAATGAGTGCTCAGGGACCGTCTGCAAAGTGCAACTCCGAAAAAAGAGAATACAATAATATTCAATAATATTCACTAGCGTCACTATTATACAGTGGAGTGCTACCAAACTCACTACACACATCAATAGTCTCCTGGTGGTTGGACTACAGCAGAGAGTTTGGAAGAATGTGCTTTTGAATAATTTTGGTGAATATTTATAGTGTAAAATCTTCAATAAATATGGTATAATCTTCAATAGCGTCACTATTATACAGTATATGTCTCCCAAACTCACTACACACATCAATAGTCTCCTGGTGGTCAGACTACAGCAAAGAGTTTGGAAGAATTTGCTTTTTTTTTCCCCGTACTTAAACTGCCCCTGCAGGGCCAAATTCTTCTTTAAAATCCAAAATCAGCCAGTGGGAGACACCCTTGTTAAAATATCTGTGCTGCAAAGAGGGAAAATGGCACACAAAGCAAATGAGACAAAATTCCGACCAGCAGCAAACAGAAGAAGAGGCAGAATTGCAAGAGCCCTGCATAAAGGAGTGAGTCAAGTATTTTACAGTAAACTTAAAAAAACACCTGTTGCTGAACTGATTTCAGGAAACATAAGCCGTAGTCTGAACAAAAATGTTCTCAAAGTGATACGTTCAGAAGTAAGAAGAGGTAAAAGAATCCATGAGGATGTTTTCATGGAGATGTACCTCACACAAATGATCATTAAGGAATGTGACTCAAATGATCGCAGGATGCCTGGGTACATACAGCATTTTCAAGTTGACCCATTTGGAGTACATATGTATTCTGAAACCGGAGTAAACATAGTTGTGCAACACCTGAGAAAGAAGAAACCGCTGACCCTATATCTAGATGCTACAGGTAATGTTGCATCCAAAGTTCCAGGTCAGACCAAAAGAGTGCTTTATTACTGCCTCACTCTTCCTGGAGGTGGTCAGCAAGTACCTCCCCTCCCAGTCTGTGAAATGCTGACAAATGAACACTCCATTCCACCAATCACATTCTGGCTAATGCAGTTCCTCCGCAAACTGTCACAGTACACTAAAATAAAGTACATCAGGTAGAAACAGACTACAGCTGGGCCCTGCTCCAAAGTGTTCTCCTTTCTTTTAACAAAGAGAGCATTGTCAGTTACTTGGACAGGGCTTTCGCTATCTGTTCAAAGCTGAAGTCATGGAAGGAAATCAAAATGTTGACAGTGCTACACATTTGCTCTGCACACGTGCTGAAAGCTGTAGCTCAGTCAATTGGGAGAAGGACTGCAGACAAGGGTTTGAAGGAATTTGCAACATTTGCATTTGCGAGGTTGCAAAATGCTACTTCAATGACCACAGCACTACACATCTTCCGCTCACTGTGCACTGTGTTGATTGGAAAGCACAATTCCAATGCTGTCCTGATCCATCTGAAAGCCATGAAGGACTTCATAAAAGAATGCAGGATTCCCGACATGGAAGAGGGGGACAAGTTAGGAGACAGTCCCTTAACTCAGGAGGAAGATGATGAAGAAAGAAGAAATGCCCACACAATTGTTGGCAGATCTCCCTTCACATATGAGTTTAGGAAGGTCATGGAGGAGGTACAGGGAGAGCTTGAAAAAGAGGAGGTCGAAACCCCACAGGATGAAAATCCATACTTTTGCCCTGGCATTGTTGATGTCCTTTTTGACAACTATCTAGGGATTTTTCCCCTTTGGAGTGGGCTGCTGTTGGGGAATTTGAAAAGATATGCAACTGACACAGAGGAAGACACATTTGGCCAAAGTAAAACAAGGGACACAAACTGCCATGTGGAGAGATGGTTTGGAATAGTCAAACATTCTATTCTAAAAAAGCAGAGACGACTGAGGCCAGCGACATTCATCAGAAAGATGTATGGCTCTCTCCAGGGGAGGTACAGAGAACACATAATGGCACATCACTTATCTGAGCAGTTACTCCTCAAAACTTTGCTACCAAAAGACATCAGTCAATCGAAGGAAGGTTGGGCAAAGAGAGATGGAGCAAAGCCTCGCACTTCCAGCTCCAAATATTACACCACTCCAGACATTCTTCCAGTTCCAAAAAGAGCAAAGTTAACTCTGAACACTGGTGAAGATATTCAGAGCAGCACAGATGTGGAGAACAGCAGCAACCCCACAAGTAAAGGGTCCAAGCCTGCAACAGAGGTATTGTTTTGCTATATTAAAATGTATGCTTTAAAAAGAGTAACAAAGTAAGCAATTCTTCGAGCTATAAAAACAACGTTAAGAATGCATTAAAAACGTTTTAGCATGAGACAATCTTTCTGTCATAGAAAACGTAGAAAATCTAAATGCCGAAATCTCGAATGCTGTACGAAGTTATTATGATACCATTGTTCATTTCATTTTAGGTTGATGCCCTTTGGACATGCAAACCAACTGAAGTTGTTGTGGCTGTTGTAAGACATGCTGAAGAGAAGCATAATTTCACCCTGAGGCACAGAGAATTTCAGAGTTTGAGACCTGACGAACTCATCATAGGCGAGGCAAGTATTTATTAAAACTTATGCTGTACCGGACTGCTCATCTCACGTAAGCCATATGTTAATGATTCAATTGTTGACAAAAAGTATGTAAATGATATCCAAGTAAATTGTTAGGCCAGTCCACCTGGAGTGTGACTTTAAATAGACCAGTTTTAATTTATCCATTCTAAAATGATCTGACAATGATGTGATTAAAACCGACTTTGGCCTCTATATTAGCTGGCATTTTGTATGACTATTTCCCCTACAATTTATCCAAAAGGTAATGGAATGTTACATTAGAGGCATCCTCAACCTGAAGGATAATGCTGGTCGTCTATATCTCCTGGATCACTACACCATGGGTGTAATCCTACACGGCACCCGAGAGCAGATAGCCAGGCAAGAGCTAAAAAAGGTGAGTGAAACTGATTATTCAAAGTATTTTCATCCCTTTAGTATTGTAGGCTTGAGAAAGGAGACAGATATGTGTCTACAGGCAACTTCCAGCGTTATTATATGTATGTCGTTTTTGGGAGACATTTGTTTTGTTTTTAACCAATACATTTATAATCTAAGCTTCCCTTTTTTTCTTGTTCCTGTTGAGAAAAATAAAAAATGAATACTGTGTAAATTAAATTATTGTTTTGCACCTGTATATTATAGAAAATAACACTTATGTTTACATGTTCCCTAATTTTTTCAGGTGACATTTGATCTCTATGATGGAGCCATTGGATTTGTCAATATAAGAAATGTGCACTGGAAGTTTGTGGTGAGTATACAGCTACTCGTGTAGTCATACTGTAGCTGCTTTTAGAGTTTGCACATTTCAAGTTCATCAACTATTACTTTGAAGATGTATGATTACATTTATTCAAATGCATACAACTAAATATACATTGCTATTAAAACATATTGCAATACATTACTCATATACTGTGACAGAGTTAAGACTAACATGTGTATCTCATGCAGCCCCATTTTGTAAATGCATCTTTGCCTCAGGACTGATTTAAAAATGCTTCTTTTAGTTTTAATGTCTTCACGTTCATCTATATCATAGGGAAACCATATAACATGTAGTCCAAAATAAGTACTCATTCAAACATTTCTCATTGGTGGTCGCTACTGCTCCGCTAAAGATTTGAGTCTTCTGACCCCAAATTGTGCAACTTTCTTTCATCTGATATCTTTAATTATTTCAATACTTTTAAGTCTTAATTATACCCATTTAAAATGGGTAGTTATTATTTTAGTATTACTTTTAATAGCTTTTTTAACAGTTGAAGTGATTTTAATAACTGTGGTTTTCATTTTTGAAGAAAAGCTGATACATTATTGTTGCTGCTGACATATTGAAAAAGGTTTGGTTTAATTATACTGTATGCTACTTTTTAAAACAGTACCTCCATGCCCTTTCAAACCACATTTATGTGGTTGATCCTCTGCAAGGGTCAAATGAAGTTGAGGACTCCAGAAAGGCTGCTTACAAATTTGGGTAATATAAAATATATTACAGGAAATACATTGGTTAAACACACATTTGGTAAAGGCAAAGAGTAAGCGCCAATTACATTTTATTTCCTCTTGTTCTAGAGAGTATTTCAAGATGCGCCGGAACAGACTGGGAAAAGAGGACTGGGTTAGCATCAAATGGCAGCCTGGAAAGATAACCCACACCTTCCAGAAAGATGCCACCAGTTGTGGAGCCTTTGTCATGCAGGTGATTTAATGCAACATGTTGTGTTCATTAATAATAAAGCATTTTATTTTAAAGGGAAATTCAAAAACACGTCATAACGTCATGTTATTTTACCATCTGTCCAGATGGCCGAGATGACAGTGAAGGAATTTCCCAAAATTCCAAAGACGTTTCACATCAAGTCATCACAACATCTACGAAGAGACATGGCAGAAGAAATTCTCAGAGGATCAGGTATTAGCCAAAAATATGAAATGAATATATGGACGGCTTCCTGTAAATTGAACCTGTTATTTGTTCAGTTTCAAAGGATGACTTCTGTTCCTTCTGTGGAATTGAGGACCTGCCCACAACTGCTGTTGATGCTGTTTGGGTGAGACTAAATGATGATTTTTTTTTTAAACTCCAGAAGATAATCTGAATAATAGATAATATATAGATCATCTGGAGTTAGATTTCAGGAATAACATAAAAGTAATGACATTTTGTATATTTGTATGCATTACAGGTTTCCTTTTGTTTTTCTTATAATTTGTTAAAGTTTTAGCACAGTACAGATAAACCTGAATAACAACAAGTATTTATATATACTGTATATAAAAAAAAGTATAATCTCTTTAAAATATAAATGAATATGCCTGCTTTACAAGTGTCCTACACTTTACATTTTCTTAATATCTTTGTTGTATTTGTCCCCATGTAGATTCAGTGTGAAACTTGTGGGAGATGGTTTCACACGCAGTGCCTCGGAGTGCCTGCTGCACGAATACCCAAAAAGAATACCCCGTGGTATTGTGTTTTGTGTATCCTCACAAACTAAAGAGGCTAGAGGTGAGTTTGTGTAACTTTTACCAGAGGTACCAGGATTTGGGGAGGTAAGGCTTGTAGTTTGAACTACTACCACAGTAGAAGTAGTGCACTTACAAACGGCATGTGGGGGGGAAATCCAGCCCAGCCAGTGATTTGAAATCGGCTAAATGAAAGCTGAATTTTGTACAAAACAAATAAAAATCCAGAAAATAGCTTTGCTAAAGATTTTGGGCAACTGAAGTAATGATTAATATGTTACGGTGTGTGAAGCAGGTAGGACCCAAATGCAGATTAACGTGAAAATTCCTTTATTTCAAGGCTAGGATATAAACAAAGACAAAACAGAACACTGACCGACGAACTAGTCATGACACAAGACAAAACGACAAAGACAGACAGAAAAACCAGAACTTAAATACACACAAGACTAATCACACAAACAAGACACAGGTGAGGAGGGAGGAGAAAACACAGGGACACCAGGTGAACACAATCGGGTAATCAGACACACCAGGGAAACTAACGACAGGGAACCACAGACAGATCTAAATAGGACAAAACACAACGCAGACAGAAAACCAAAGATAGATCTAGACAAGACAAAACACCATAAAGACAGATCGTGACATAATAATCACCTGTCCATAGTTTTAACTTGTTATATTCTTAATTAAGATGTTAAATATATTTTCAATTACAGATTAAAGTAGTCACAGATGTTCATGATGTTTTCCATGTCTGACATTAGATTGTGGATTTGTTCATTAATATTGTACAGTAGGTGAAAAGCCTGACATTTTTTATTTTTCAATGTTAACTTTATTTTGTCTGTTCCATCATTCACCAGTAGTTTTCCATTCACCTGTCTCACCTGTTAACCACACCCACGTTTTTGCTCACTGTCTTTCTCTTCTGCACCCATTAGCTTTACTACCAGTATTTAAACCCTCACCAGACACACACCCGTTGCCAGATCGTACTTTGCCTTCATGCTAGTCTTTCACGCGTGTGTTACTAGATTGCCTACCGGGTTCCGACCCTGCCTGTCCCCGACCTGCCTGCTCTGCCTGCTCTGCCTGATCCCTGATCCTGCCTGTACCTCCGTTGACCGCCTCGCCTGCTCCCTGACCCTCTGCCCGGCCCTGACTCACCTTCTGCCCGCTGTCCTCTGGTTCGTTTGCCTGCCCATCATCCGGCTGATACTGTTCTGTTATCCCTCTGCTCTGGTATTATTACAAATAAAGTTCATTACCAATACTCCTTGGTTTGGTTTCTCGAGTGCTGCATTTGGATCGTTCATAAGATTGTGACCATTTTACTGTTTCATAGCTAATGAAAAAGTTGTTTCATGTCTTAATTTATATATAACATACTGTAGCCTATATACAATGTGTAACATTGTATATACAGTATGTTATAATACATTATAAATATTCCCCAAAATTATTCCAAAGCAGATTCTTCCAAACTCTCTGCTGTAGTCTGACCACCAGGAGACTATTGATGTGTGTAGTGAGTTTGGGAGACATATACTGTATAATAGTGACGCTATTGAAGATTATACCATATTTATGGAAGATTTGACACTATAAATATTCACCAAAATTATTCAAAAGCACATTCTTCCAAACTCTTTGCTGTAGTCTGACCACCAGGAGACTATTGATGTGTGTAGTGAGTTTGGGAGACATATACTGTATAATAGTGACGCTATTGAAGATTATACCATATTTATTGAAGATTTTACACCATAAATATTCACCAAAATTATTCAAAAGCACATTCTTCCAAACTCTCTTCTGTAGTCCAACCACCAGGAGACTATTGATGTGTGTAGTGAGTGTGGGAGACATATACTGTATAATAGTGACGCTATTGAAGATTATACCATATTTATTGAAGATTTTACACCATAAATATTCACCAAAATTATTCAAAAGCACATTCTTCCAAACTCTCTGCTGTAGTCCAACCACCAGGAGACTATTGATGTGTGTAGTGAGTTTGGTAGAAATATACTGTATAATAGTGACGTTATTGAATATTATTGTATTTTCTTTTTTCGGAGTTGCACTTTGCAGACGGTCCCTGAGCACTTGTTTCATCTCCGGCTGCTGAAAGAGACCAATTTAATGTGTCCAGCTCGGAGGACGGCGCATATTGTTTTGTTTTTATCAACATATGATTGTAGTTCGTTGTCAACCTTACCACGGTACATAGGAGACATCATTTGTGTGTGAATAACGTTTTGTTCATGAGTTATTGATCCGTGAAATCCGAATCTGCCAATATCGTTCTAACTTTACTCAACTGTGGAGCAGCAGCTAGTGCAGCAGCTCCCGCAACAACACCGGGGGACCTCCGGGCGAAGTTTGGGTCTACGTCAACCCTAAAAGCGGAGGTGCTGGCTGTAGACGCTAAATACCGCAGCTAAACACCAATCATACAACAGCAACGATGAAATAGTGTAGCCAAGGCAGCAGAGCTCTGAATATAGCTCTTGTCACTCTCTCTCAGAGACACACACACACACACACACACACACACACACACACACACACACACACACACACACACACACACACACACACACACACCACACACACACACACACAGCTCGATTATGGCAATAATCAAGATTATGTTGGTCAATAATTAATATCACGATTATTAAATATGATTATTCATTGACTTTGAAAACATCCATTTATTGAACTTTAAAACAGATAATAATTTGAACAGTATCTTTTTAACTGTTGATTACCCTGAATGTATAATTCAACTGAAAAACCAATACAAAAATTAATTAAATAAATGATACATTACTAAAAAATTCATTAGATCAAATATGTTGTGGTGCACTGTCACAACCTAGCAAAGCAAAATAATCGTTTTTTCCGATTATGTTGTTTTCGTAATTGTGGCAGGCCAAAATCGTAATTGCGATTAAAATATGATTAATTGCACAGCCCTAACACACACACACACACACACACACACATGCGCACTCAAGCACACACAGACGCACACACATACACACCTTTTGTCTAACACGCTAACACAGTTCTGTACTGTTACGCTGTTGTGTTCAGTCACTGTTCTTATGTTGAACATGAATACATTTACTTTGTAAGTGATTATGGGACGTATTTCTTCTTTATATACATTTTCCTTCATACTTTATTGCCGTGAAATAGGTCTTAAATTCTATTCAAAGTGGTCTTAAAAAGGTGTTAAAAAGTCTTAAATTTGAGTTGGCGAAACCTGCAGGAACCCTGTATAATAAAAAGTCCTGCATTCAAAATGTTACAAGTAAAAGTACAAAAGTATTAGCATCAAAATATAGTCCCTGCAGAGGGATCTAGATTCAGGTGTTCTCTTCCCCATAGAGACCGCCTCGCTGCACATTATCCCTTGCATAAAGATAGATTGTGGGTCCCTTATAACATGTTGTACACAGTGGAAATAAACATTCTGGTTACCTCAACATCAGGGATCTTATACATTAAACTCCTTCTGAATCAAACCGTCACGGTAGCCTTACCTTACTGATCCCTCTTAAATTAGAAAAACACACGTTACTTTACCAGCAGAGAGAAAATGGATTATTAAATGATTAATGTGACTAATAAAGAGCAGTTTGATTATTAAGTATTATTCTGTTGATCGATGTCATTACATTTGGTGAAAAGCACATAATGACTTGTTTATGACTCGTTTTGTCAAAGTTTAGGACTTGACTTGAACTTGCCCATCCTGACTTGAGACTTGACTTGGACTTGAGCGCAAAGACTTGAGACTTGACTCGGACTTGCAAAACAATGACTTGGTCCCACCTCTGGGGTTAGGGGTAGGGTTAGGGTTAGGGTAATGTTGGGAATCGAGTGGCCTGTGTTCGTCGTCCATAACATACGCCTGCCCATACCATAACCCCACCACCACCATGGGCCACTCGATTCACAACATTACCCTACCCCTACCCTTACCCCTCACACCAGATACTGACTGGTTTTCGGACCCCCCCAGACCCCCCCAATAAAGCAAAACTGCACGTTTCAGAGTGGCCTTTTATTGTGGCCAGCCTAAGGCACACCTGTGCAATAATCATGCTGTCTAATCAGCATCTTGATATGCCACACCTGTGAGGTGGGATGGATTATCTCGGCAAAGGAGAAGTGCTCACTATCACAGATTCTTTCAGATTTCTGAACAATATTTGAGAGAAATGGTTATTTTGTGTTTATAGAAAATGTTTTAGATCTTTGAGTTCATCTCATGAAAAATGGGAGCAAAAACAAAAGTGTTGGATGGATGGATAGATTCAACAAGATCATGATAAAGACACTGTTAGTAGGAACCACAGAACACAGTGTAGAATTAAGATGAACATTTCTTTATTTGCAGAATATATTGTGATATTGATCAGGAGTAACAAAGAGAGAATGTACTTTCTACATTAAGGCTGAAAATCCATTCAATCACATGAACATCAAAACACAAAGCAAAGCTCAATGAAAGTGGATTAAAGTAATAATTCTGAACACAGAGATGTTAAAATGAGCTCAAGCTGTCGTTCAAAAACAATCAGTGCATCTTGAAATCAGCTCTGAACCTTCAGCTGGAAGACAATATAAGGAAGGAAACAAGAGTTAAAAGCTGTTTACAGTGACATCCAGTGGTTTATTAGATCAAGACTAAAATGAAATAATATGTCATTCAGAATGAGTGTATAATCTTCCACTCCTGATGATAGATGTAGACGTTGTTGATCAGTGGAGTCTGATGGAGGCAGAAGTGTTGCTCAAACTCCATCAGGAGGTCTGATGTTTTCATAGTTCACTGTACCATCATCTACATCATAACGCACCTGAGGAAAACAACAACAACAACAACAACAACAACAACACTGAGTTGGTTTCAAAGGATTTCAAAGTAAAACACAGTTCACAGTTGAGTCAGCAGACCCTGAACGCACCATCAGTTCCCGTCTGATCTGATTTAATCTTCTGACTTCTGGACAGTTTGCTTTGAAACTAGATTTGATCCTGCACGTTATTCACAGTAACAAACACATTGTTTTCTAAAACAACAGAACTATTAGCATTGCTAAAAGCCACTAGTGTGAAGGTGGGGAAATCCTCTGTGATGTAATTCAGGGGAATCAGTCCTTTAGTCTGAACTCATCATGTTCAGTTGTTACTGACAGGTTCAAAGAGGTGTTGATTCAGATCTAGGTTTCTCTGCACTTTGTGTCTGTGTTTATCAGTTCATAACGAAGAGAGAGTCAAAACAGTTCAGTATTTGATGTAAAAACTCACATTGATTTCATCCATCTGTGTTTTCTTCTCTGAGAAGAAAGAAGAGAAAGTTGACTTGACTTTCCACAATTCAAAAAAGCGTTTAAATTTAATCTGTGAATGTTCTCACCTTTAGCTCTCGTCCATATGTTGACCGCCACGACAATCATTATGAGAGCGGCTAAACCCACAGGCACGAGGATGTGCCTCAAGAGACCTGAGAGAGAATATCATTGTTTTAAAGATATAGTAAAGTATAGTATAGTTTTGCTGAATCTTCAGAGATCACAGAAGCTGTCGTATTGAAACCTGATCTGGAGTCGCTCTCTGTTGTTGTTGTTGTGTCCTCACCTGAACAGATGACAAAAGATCAACAAACGTTTCACTAGCAAAGTGTCTTATGGGTCATTTATATTGTGATGTGATTCAAATAATTAAATAAGTAAAAATACACGAGTTAATTAATTCACTTTGAATGGCTCAACATGTTCTCACCTGAGGACTGAGGGCTGAAGGGAAACAGATGCACTTCTCCGTTGTAACCATTAGTTACTGCACAAGTAAACAACTCAGACCTTGTTGTGTTACTAAAGAGAGAAGTCAGAAATGTCACAGAGGCAGAGCAGTAAGACTGTGATGTGTTTATCTCTCTGTGATCTTTGTCCACATCTCGACCCTGAAGCAGCCACTTCACTGGGTGTATACATCCTCCTCTATATGTCGATACAGAGCAGCTTAACGTCACCTCATCATTGTCCTGATGTCCAGTCACTGCAGATGGAGATATGGAGAGAGAAAGACAACGAGAGTAACATTAACTTCATCACTGTAATCATTATTATTGTAATGTTTCAGTATATTGCTCTATAGAGACAGTTTGAAACATCATGATGTAAATACTCACTGGAAACAACAGACAGAAGAACCTCAGAGTCTAGACCTTCTTGTTGATCTGATCTGTTGAACTGTCTGCAGGTGTAATAACCAGCATCCTCCTCTGTGACCTTCTTCATAACCAGAGAACAATTCTCTGTAACTCTCAGTCTGTCTGATTCAGCTTTGTCAACAATCTGCCCACCTTTAACCAGCTCTACTGAATCAGTGAAGAGCCAGGTAGTACCATCACATTGACCCTGATCATTAATCACACTGTTACACGGCAAAGTGGCTTCATCTCCAGCTCTGACAGAGGGGTAGAGGAGACGCTGTCCAATTGCAGCCCCTGAATAAACAAGACAGAAATATAAAGAATAAAGAGAAATACAAATGTTTATTTAAGACAACAAAAGTTTCCCCATGTGTCTAAAAGTTGCCTTCCCCTCGTTGGAAGACAAACTGACCTCTTCTCTGTCTTGGTTAAAAGGAGGTTAGGTAATAAAGTAACATAAGTGATGAATTACCCTTTTAAATGTTTCTAAATATATACATGTTGTTGGAATCCTTACCTGTAAACTGAAGCAGCAGAATGAGAAGTGAAGACATTTGAATCCGTTTGAACTCGTCCATCGTGTCTCTTGTATTCGTGTAAGTCTCTAGACCGGCTGCCTCTCAAAGAGAAATGTTGAATGTACTTCCTTCCTCAAAGTAGCTGCGTCTTCTTTTCTCAGTCAAGATGAGCACATGTCGCTTCCTGTGGGTTTACTTGAATAACTTTCATATCAAAAACATAACCATTGTGATGGAGCGGATCACATGAGTGACCGACTCCGCCACTGACAGCCGACACACACACAGTCACACACACACACTACACACACACCAAACATTTCCTGCTCTCTTCCTAAAAAGGAACCATGCAATTTATTATTTATTGTGTGTTTGTTAATTTGTTAAATGATTATGTTAAGAGGTGGTTAACCTGTTTTATGTTTGGGTCGGATTTTTATGTTGAAATGTGGTTTGAAGTTTAATTGTTGTCACCTGTTGACGGTAAGCCTGTGGGAGGGGCTATGAGCTCAAAAGGGGGTTTGGCCCTGGAAGGGATCACTCAGAAGAATGTTGCAGTAAAGGCAACAGCTGGGACATGTTTGGGAGTTTGTTGCAGAGAAGGCAACAACAGAACATGTTTACTCTGAATGAGTGATGGACGGCCTGTTTTGGATTTTTATTTTGTTTGTTTAAGGTGTGCTGTTTCGTTATTTTTTTGTTGCTGTTAAGAATAAAGTTTTTTGAGCGTAACCCAACCGACTAGGCCAGTGTTTGTGAACGGACAAAATGAACCCCGTCACAACCATATAAGCTCATTTCAAGCATATATATATATATTATATACTTTATTGATCCCAGTTTGGGAAATGTTTGTGTTGCAGCAGCATAAACAAGGCAATGAGAGAAATGAAGACATGCAGCACCCCCAGCACCCCTACTTCCCGCGGCTATTCCCCCTGGGCCTAGAGCTACCCTAAACTTCTGTCATGAACTTCCTTCGTAGCATGGACTTTATTTACAAGTGACAGGTTACTATTCGTTTCATTTTAGAGCGACGTGAGAGTGCACAATGACACACGTTTAATAATAGATTACTTCATTGATCAATGCTGGGAAATTTCGTCTGCATTCGACCCACCCTAATCCAGCTTACTGTTGTGATTGTTGATCAGCTGTCGTATTGTTGAGAGACTGTTTGGCATAATGTGTGTATTATTTGATTATGGCTGGAACAGAGACGTGTAAAGTGTGTGTACTGCATGTGCTCTTCAGTAGTTTACTGAAGGCCCTGTCTAAAGCCCCACGGTACGCCACTGATAAACTAACATTCATGATTAATACATCACCTTTTATAATGTGTTCTAAATGTAATATTCATGTTGTAGGAATCCTTACCTGTAGACTGAAGCAGCAGAATGAGAAGTGAAGACATTGTAATCCGTTTGAACTCATCCATCTTGATTCTCCGTCTCTCTGCTTCCTCTGTCTCTAGTTCTGATGAAATGTTGATGAAATAGTTTGTTAGCAGAGAAGTGTTGCGTCTACTTCCTCTCGTACGTATGATGTCAACTCCTCAAAGTGACTTTAGACTATTTCAAAAAATAGACTCAATTGTTTTTGTTTGTTTTATTTGCAGATTCTGATGTCAACAGATATAACAAAGAGAAAACGTACTTTCTACATTAAGGCTGAAAACCCATGAAATCACATGAACATCAAAACACAAAGCAAAGCTCAATGAAAGTGGATTAAAGTAATAATTCTGAACACAGAGATATTAAAATGAGCTCAAGCTGTCGTTCAAAAACAATCAGTACATCTTGAAATCAGCTCTGAAGCTTCAGCATGAAGACAATATAAGGAAGGAAACAAGAGTTAAAAGCTGTTTACAGTGACATCCAGTGGTTTATTAGATCAAGACTAAAATGAAATAATATGTCATTCAGAATGAGTGTATAATCTTCCACTCCTGATGATAGATGTAGACGTTGTTGATCAGTGGAGTCTGATGGAGGCAGAAGTGTTGCTCAAACTCCATCAGGAGGTCTGATGTTTTCATAGTTCACTGTACCATCATCTACATCATAACGCACCTGTGGAAAACAACAACACTGAGTTGGTTACAAAGGATTTCAAAGTAAAACACAGTTCACAGTTGAGTCAGCAGACCCTGAACGCACCATCAGTTCCCGTCTGATCTGATTTAATCTTCTGACTTCTGGACAGTTTGCTTTGAAACTAGATTTGATCCTGCACATTATTCACAGTAACAAACACATTGTTTTCTAAAACAACAGAACTATTAGCATTGCTAAAAGCCACTAGTGTGAAGGTGGGGAAATCCTCTGTGATGTAATTCAGGGGAATCAGTCCTTTAGTCTGAACTCATCATGTTCAGTTGTGACTGACAGGTTCAAAGAGGTGTTGATTCAGATCTAGGTCTCTCTGCACTTTGTGTCTGTGTTTATCAGTTCATAACGAAGAGAGAGTCAAAACAGTTCAGTATTTGATGTAAAAACTCACATTGATTTCATCCATCTGTGTTTGCTTCTCTGAGAAGAAAGAAGAGAAAGTCGACTTTACTTTCCACAATTCCAAAAAACGTTTAAATTTAATCTGTGAATGTTCTCACCTTTAGCTCTCGTCCAGATGTTGACCGCCACGACAATCATTATGAGAGCGGCTAAACCCACAGGCACGAGGATGTGCCTCAAGAGACCTGAGAGAGAATATCATTGTTTTAAAGATATAGTAAAGTATAGTATAGTTTTGCTGAATCTTCAGAGATCACAGAAGCTGTCGTATTGAAACCTGATCTGGAGTCGCTCTCTGTTGTTGTTGTTGTTGTGTCCTCACCTGAACAGATGACAAAAGATCAACAAACGTTTCACTAGCAAACTGTCTTATGGGTCATTTATATTGTGATGTGATTCAAATAATTAAATAAGTAAAAATACACGAGTTAATTAATTCACTTTGAATGGCTCAACATGTTCTCACCTGAGGACTGAGGGCTGAAGGGAAACAGATGCACTTCTCCGTTGTAACCATTAGTTACTGCACAAGTAAACAACTCAGACCTTGTGGTGTTACTAAAGAGAGAAGTCAGAAATGTCACAGAGGCAGAGCAGTAAGACTGTGATGTGTTTATCTCTCTGTGATCTTTGTCCACATCTTGACCCTGAAGCAGCCACTTCACTGGGTGTATACATCCTCCTCTATATGTCGATACAGAGCAGCTTAACGTCACCTCATCATTGTCCTGATGTCCAGTCACTGCAGATGGAGATATTGAGAGAGAAAGACAACGAGAGTAACATTAACTTCATCACTGTAATCATTATTATTGTAATGTTTCAGTATATTGCTCTATAGAGACAGTTTGAAACATCATGATGTAAATACTCACTGGAAACAACAGACAGAAGAACCTCAGAGTCTAGACCTTCTTGTTGATCTGATCTGTTGAACTGTCTGCAGGTGTAATAACCAGCATCCTCCTCTGTGACCTTCTTCATAACCAGAGAACAATTCTCTGTAACTCTCAGTCTGTCTGATTCAGCTTTGTCAACAATCTGCCCACCTTTAACCAGCTCTACTGAATCAGTGAAGAGCCAGGTAGTACCATCACATTGACCCTGATCATTAATCACACTGTTACACGGCAAAGTGGCTTCATCTCCAGCTCTGACAGAGGGGTAGAGGAGACGCTGTCCAATTGCAGCCCCTGAATAAACAAGACAGAAATATAAAGAATAAAGAGAAATACAAATGTTTATTTAAGACAACAAAAGTTTCCCCATGTGTCTAAAAGTTGCCTTCCCCTCGTTGGAAGACAAACTGACCTCTTCTCTGTCTTGGTTAAAAGGAGGTTAGGTAATAAAGTAACATAAGTGATGAATTACCCTTTTAAATGTTTCTAAATATATACATGTTGTTGGAATCCTTACCTGTAAACTGAAGCAGCAGAATGAGAAGTGAAGACATTTGAATCCGTTTGAACTCGTCCATCGTGTCTCTTGTATTCGTGTAAGTCTCTAGACCGGCTGCCTCTTAAAGAGAAATGTTGAATGTACTTCCTTCCTCAAAGTAGTTGCGTCTTCTTTTCTCAGTCAAGATGAGCACATGTCGCTTCCTGCGGGTTTACTTGAATAACTTTCATATCAAAAACATAACCATTGTGATGGAGCGGATCACATGAGTGACCGACTCCGCCACTGACAGCCGACACACACACAGTCACACACACACACTACACACACACCAAACATTTCCTGCTCTCTTCCTAAAAAGGAACCATGCAATTTATTATTTATTGTGTGTTTGTTAATTTGTTAAATGATTATGTTAAGAGGTGGTTAACCTGTTTTATGTTTGGGTCGGATTTTTATGTTGAAATGTGGTTTGAAGTTTAATTGTTGTCACCTGTTGACGGTAAGCCTGTGGGAGGGGCTATGAGCTCAAAAGGGACGGGGTTTGGCCCTGGAAGGGATCACTCAGAAGAATGTTGCAGTAAAGGCAACAGCTGGGACATGTTTGGGAGTTTGTTGCAGAGAAGGCAACAACAGAACATGTTTACTCTGAATGAGTGATGGACGGCCTGTTTTGGATTTTTATTTTGTTTGTTTAAGGTGTGCTGTTTCGTTATTTTTTTGTTGCTGTTAAGAATAAAGTTTTTTGGAGCGTAACCCAACCGACTAGGCCAGTGTTTGTGAACGGACAATATGAACCCCGTCACAACCATATAAGCTCATTTCAAGCATATATATATATATTATATACTTTATTGATCCCAGTTTGGGAAATGTTTGTGTTGCAGCAGCATAAACAAGGCAATGAGAGAAATGAAGACATGCAGCACCCCCAGCACCCCTACTTCCCGCGGCTATTCCCCCTGGGCCTAGAGCTACCCTAAACTTCTGTCATGAACTTCCTTCGTAGCATGGACTTTATTTACAAGTGACAGGTTACTATTCGTTTCATTTTAGAGCGACGTGAGAGTGCACAATGACACACGTTTAATAATAGATTACTTCATTGATCAATGCTGGGAAATTTCGTCTGCATTCGACCCACCCTAATCCAGCTTACTGTTGTGATTGTTGATCAGCTGTCGTATTGTTGAGAGACTGTTTGGCATAATGTGTGTATTATTTGATTATGGCTGGAACAGAGACGTGTAAAGTGTGTGTACTGCATGTGCTCTTCAGTAGTTTACTGAAGGCCCTGTCTAAAGCCCCACGGTACGCCACTGATAAACTAACATTCATGATTAATACATCACCTTTTATAATGTGTTCTAAATGTAATATTCATGTTGTAGGAATCCTTACCTGTAGACTGAAGCAGCAGAATGAGAAGTGAAGACATTGTAATCCGTTTGAACTCATCCATCTTGATTCTCCGTCTCTCTGCTTCCTCTGTCTCTAGTTCTGATGAAATGTTGATGAAATAGTTTGTTAGCAGAGAAGTGTTGCGTCTACTTCCTCTCGTACGTATGATGTAAACTCCTCAAAGTGACTTTAGACTATTTCAAAAAATAGACTCAATTGTTTTTGTTTGTTTTATTTGCAGATTCTGATGTCAACAGATATAACAAAGAGAAAACGTACTTTCTACATTAAGGCTGAAAATCCATTAAATCACATGAACATCAAAACACAAAGCAAAGCTCAATGAAAGTGGATTAAAGTAATAATTCTGAACACAGAGATGTTAAAATGAGCTCAAGCTGTCGTTCAAAAACAATCAGTGCATCTTGAAATCAGCTCTGAAGCTTCAGCATGAAGACAATATAAGGAAGGAAACAAGAGTTAAAAGCTGTTTACAGTGACATCCAGTGGTTTATTAGATCAAGACTAAAATGAAATAATATGTCATTCAGAATGAGTGTATAATCTTCCACTCCTGATGATAGATGTAGACGTTGTTGATCAGTGGAGTCTGATGGAGGCAGAAGTGTTGCTCAAACTCCATCAGCAGGTCTGATGTTTTCATAGTTCACTGTACCATCATCTACATCACAACGCACCTGTGGAAAACAACAACAACAACAACAACAACAACAACAACACTGAGTTGGTTACAAAGGATTTCAAAGTAAAACACAGTTCACAGTTGAGTCAGCAGACCCTGAACGCACCATCAGTTCCCGTCTGATCTGATTTAATCTTCTGACTTCTGGACAGTTTGCTTTGAAACTAGATTTGATCCTGCACATTATTCACAGTAACAAACACATTGTTTTCTAAAACAACAGAACTATTAGCATTGCTAAAAGCCACTAGTGTGAAGGTGGGGAAATCCTCTGTGATGTAATTCAGGGGAATCAGTCCTTTAGTCTGAACTCATCATGTTCAGTTGTGACTGACAGGTTCAAAGAGGTGTTGATTCAGATCTAGGTCTCTCTGCACTTTGTGTCTGTGTTTATCAGTTCATAACGAAGAGAGAGTCAAAACAGTTCAGTATTTGATGTAAAAACTCACATTGATTTCATCCATCTGTGTTTTCTTCTCTGAGAAGAAAGAAGAGAAAGTCGACTTGACTTTCCACAATTCCAAAAAACGTTTAAATTTAATCTGTGAATGTTCTCACCTTTAGCTCTCGTCCAGATGTTGACCGCCACGACAATCATTATGAGAGCGGCTAAACCCACAGGCACGAGGATGTGCCTCAAGAGACCTGAGAGAGAATATCATTGTTTTAAAGATATAGTAAAGTATAGTATAGTTTTGCTGAATCTTCAGAGATCACAGAAGCTGTCGTATTGAAACCTGATCTGGAGTCGCTCTCTGTTGTTGTTGTTGTTGTGTCCTCACCTGAACAGATGACAAAAGATCAACAAACGTTTCACTAGCAAACTGTCTTATGGGTCATTTATATTGTGATGTGATTCAAATAATTAAATAAGTAAAAATACACGAGTTAATTAATTCACTTTGAATGGCTCAACATGTTCTCACCTGAGGACTGAGGGCTGAAGGGAAACAGATGCACTTCTCCGTTGTAACCATTAGTTACTGCACAAGTAAACAACTCAGACCTTGTGGTGTTACTAAAGAGAGAAGTCAGAAATGTCACAGAGGCAGAGCAGTAAGACTGTGATGTGTTTATCTCTCTGTGATCTTTGTCCACATCTTGACCCTGAAGCAGCCACTTCACTGGGTGTATACATCCTCCTCTATATGTCGATACAGAGCAGCTTAACGTCACCTCATCATTGTCCTGATGTCCAGTCACTGCAGATGGAGATATTGAGAGAGAAAGACAACGAGAGTAACATTAACTTCATCACTGTAATCATTATTATTGTAATGTTTCAGTATATTGCTCTATAGAGACAGTTTGAAACATCATGATGTAAATACTCACTGGTAACAACAGACAGAAGAACCTCAGAGTCTAGACCTTCTTGTTGATCTGATCTGTTGAACTGTCTGCAGGTGTAATAACCAGCATCCTCCTCTGTGACCTTCTTCATAACCAGAGAACAATTCTCTGTAACTCTCAGTCTGTCTGATTCAGCTTTGTCAACAATCTGCCCACCTTTAACCAGCTCTACTGAATCAGTGAAGAGCCAGGTAGTACCATCACATTGACCCTGATCATTAATCACACTGTTACACGGCAAAGTGGCTTCATCTCCAGCTCTGACAGAGGGGTAGAGGAGACGCTGTCCAATTGCAGCCCCTGAATAAACAAGACAGAAATATAAAGAATACAGAGAAATACAAATGTTTATTTAAGACAACAAAAGTTTCCCAATGTGTCTAAAAGTTGCCTTCCCCTCGTTGGAAGACAAACTGACCTCTTCTCTGTCTTGGTTAAAAGGAGGTTAGGTAATAAAGTAACATAAGTGATGAATTACCCTTTTAAATGTTTCTAAATATATACATGTTGTTGGAATCCTTACCTGTAAACTGAAGCAGCAGAATGAGAAGTGAAGACATTTGAATCCGTTTGAACTCGTCCATCGTGTCTCTTGTATTCGTGTAAGTCTCTAGACCGGCTGCCTCTTAAAGAGAAATGTTGAATGTACTTCCTTCCTCAAAGTAGTTGCGTCTTCTTTTCTCAGTCAAGATGAGCACATGTCGCTTCCTGCGGGTTTACTTGAATAACTTTCATATCAAAAACATAACCATTGTGATGGAGCGGATCACATGAGTGACCGACTCCGCCACTGACAGCCGACACACACACACAGTCACACACACACACTACACACACACCAAACATTTCCTGCTCTCTTCCTAAAAGGAACCATGCAATTTATTATTTATTGTGTGTTTGTTAATTTGTTAAATGATTATGTTAAGAGGTGGTTAACCTGTTTTATGTTTGGGTCGGATTTTTATGTTGAAATGTGGTTTGAAGTTTAATTGTTGTCACCTGTTGACGGTAAGCCTGTGGGAGGGGCTATGAGCTCAAAAGGGGGTTTGGCCCTGGAAGGGATCACTCAGAAGAATGTTGCAGTAAAGGCAACAGCTGGGACATGTTTGGGAGTTTGTTGCAGAGAAGGCAACAACAGAACATGTTTACTCTGAATGAGTGATGGACGGCCTGTTTTGGATTTTTATTTTGTTTGTTTAAGGTGTGCTGTTTCGTTATTTTTTTGTTGCTGTTAAGAATAAAGTTTTTTGGAGTGTAACCCAACCGACTAGGCCAGTGTTTGTGAACGGACAAAATGAACCCCGTCACAACCATATAAGCTCATTTCAAGCATATATATATATATTATATACTTTATTGATCCCAGTTTGGGAAATGTTTGTGTTGCAGCAGCATAAACAAGGCAATGAGAGAAATGAAGACATGCAGCACCCCCAGCACCCCTACTTCCCGCGGCTATTCCCCCTGGGCCTAGAGCTACCCTAAACTTCTGTCATGAACTTCCTTCGTAGCATGGACTTTATTTACAAGTGACAGGTTACTATTCGTTTCATTTTAGAGCGACGTGAGAGTGCACAATGACACACGTTTAATAATAGATTACTTCATTGATCAATGCTGGGAAATTTCGTCTGCATTCGACCCACCCTAATCCAGCTTACTGTTGTGATTGTTGATCAGCTGTCGTATTGTTGAGAGACTGTTTGGCATAATGTGTGTATTATTTGATTATGGCTGGAACAGAGACGTGTAAAGTGTGTGTACTGCATGTGCTCTTCAGTAGTTTACTGAAGGCCCTGTCTAAAGCCCCACGGTACGCCACTGATAAACTAACATTCATGATTAATACATCACCTTTTATAATGTGTTCTAAATGTAATATTCATGTTGTAGGAATCCTTACCTGTAGACTGAAGCAGCAGAATGAGAAGTGAAGACATTGTAATCCGTTTGAACTCATCCATCTTGATTCTCCGTCTCTCTGCTTCCTCTGTCTCTAGTTCTGATGAAATGTTGATGAAATAGTTTGTTAGCAGAGAAGTGTTGCGTCTACTTCCTCTCGTACGTATGATGTCAACTCCTCAAAGTGACTTTAGACTATTTCAAAAAATAGACTCAATTGTTTTTGTTTGTTTTATTTGCAGATTCTGATGTCAACAGATATAACAAAGAGAAAACGTACTTTCTACATTAAGGCTGAAAATCCATTCAATCACATGAACATCAAAACACAAAGCAAAGCTCAATGAAAGTGGATTAAAGTAATAATTCTGAACACAGAGATGTTAAAATGAGCTCAAGCTGTCGTTCAAAAACAATCAGTACATCTTGAAATCAGCTCTGAAGCTTCAGCATGAAGACAATATAAGGAAGGAAACAAGAGTTAAAAGCTGTTTACAGTGACATCCAGTGGTTTATTAGATCAAGACTAAAATGAAATAATATGTCATTCAGAATGAGTGTATAATCTTCCACTCCTGATGATAGATGTAGACGTTGTTGATCAGTGGAGTCTGATGGAGGCAGAAGTGTTGCTCAAACTCCATCAGCAGGTCTGATGTTTTCATAGTTCACTGTACCATCATCTACATCATAACGCACCTGAGGAAAACAACAACAACAACAGCAACAACAACAACAACACTGAGTTGGTTACAAAGGATTTCAAAGTAAAACACAGTTCACAGTTGAGTCAGCAGACCCTGAACGCACCATCAGTTCCCGTCTGATCTGATTTAATCTTCTGACTTCTGGACAGTTTGCTTTGAAACTAGATTTGATCCTGCACATTATTCACAGTAACAAACACATTGTTTTCTAAAACAACAGAACTATTAGCATTGCTAAAAGCCACTAGTGTGAAGGTGGGGAAATCCTCTGTGATGTAATTCAGGGGAATCAGTCCTTTAGTCTGAACTCATCATGTTCAGTTGTGACTGACAGGTTCAAAGAGGTGTTGATTCAGATCTAGGTCTCTCTGCACTTTGTGTCTGTGTTTATCAGTTCATAACGAAGAGAGAGTCAAAACAGTTCAGTATTTGATGTAAAAACTCACATTGATTTCATCCATCTGTGTTTGCTTCTCTGAGAAGAAAGAAGAGAAAGTCGACTTTACTTTCCACAATTCCAAAAAAACGTTTAAATTTAATCTGTGAATGTTCTCACCTTTAGCTCTCGTCCAGATGTTGACCGCCACGACAATCATTATGAGAGCGGCTAAACCCACAGGCACGAGGATGTGCCTCAAGAGACCTGAGAGAGAATATCATTGTTTTAAAGATATAGTAAAGTATAGTATAGTTTTGCTGAATCTTCAGAGATCACAGAAGCTGTCGTATTGAAACCTGATCTGGAGTCGCTCTCTGTTGTTGTTGTTGTTGTGTCCTCACCTGAACAGATGACAAAAGATCAACAAACGTTTCACTAGCAAACTGTCTTATGGGTCATTTATATTGTGATGTGATTCAAATAATTAAATAAGTAAAAATACACGAGTTAATTAATTCACTTTGAATGGCTCAACATGTTCTCACCTGAGGACTGAGGGCTGAAGGGAAACAGATGCACTTCTCCGTTGTAACCATTAGTTACTGCACAAGTAAACAACTCAGACCTTGTGGTGTTACTAAAGAGAGAAGTCAGAAATGTCACAGAGGCAGAGCAGTAAGACTGTGATGTGTTTATCTCTCTGTGATCTTTGTCCACATCTTGACCCTGAAGCAGCCACTTCACTGGGTGTATACATCCTCCTCTATATGTCGATACAGAGCAGCTTAACGTCACCTCATCATTGTCCTGATGTCCAGTCACTGCAGATGGAGATATTGAGAGAGAAAGACAACGAGAGTAACATTAACTTCATCACTGTAATCATTATTATTGTAATGTTTCAGTATATTGCTCTATAGAGACAGTTTGAAACATCATGATGTAAATACTCACTGGTAACAACAGACAGAAGAACCTCAGAGTCTAGACCTTCTTGTTGATCTGATCTGTTGAACTGTCTGCAGGTGTAATAACCAGCATCCTCCTCTGTGACCTTCTTCATAACCAGAGAACAATTCTCTGTAACTCTCAGTCTGTCTGATTCAGCTTTGTCAACAATCTGCCCACCTTTAACCAGCTCTACTGAATCAGTGAAGAGCCAGGTAGTACCATCACATTGACCCTGATCATTAATCACACTGTTACACGGCAAAGTGGCTTCATCTCCAGCTCTGACAGAGGGGTAGAGGAGACGCTGTCCAATTGCAGCCCCTGAATAAACAAGACAGAAATATAAAGAATACAGAGAAATACAAATGTTTATTTAAGACAACAAAAGTTTCCCAATGTGTCTAAAAGTTGCCTTCCCCTCGTTGGAAGACAAACTGACCTCTTCTCTGTCTTGGTTAAAAGGAGGTTAGGTAATAAAGTAACATAAGTGATGAATTACCCTTTTAAATGTTTCTAAATATATACATGTTGTTGGAATCCTTACCTGTAAACTGAAGCAGCAGAATGAGAAGTGAAGACATTTGAATCCGTTTGAACTCGTCCATCGTGTCTCTTGTATTCGTGTAAGTCTCTAGACCGGCTGCCTCTTAAAGAGAAATGTTGAATGTACTTCCTTCCTCAAAGTAGTTGCGTCTTCTTTTCTCAGTCAAGATGAGCACATGTCGCTTCCTGTGGGTTTACTTGAATAACTTTCATATCAAAAACATAACCATATAAGCTCATTTCAAGCATATATATATATATTATATACTTTATTGATCCCAGTTTGGGACATGTTTGTGTTGCAGCAGCATAAACAAGGCAATGAGAGAAATGAAGACACAAGAGATAAACACTCCAAAACATATAGAAATAAAACAGCATTAAAAAGTGGAAAATATGTGGAAATACAAATGTCCAGTAACAAATATAATGCAGGATATTATTGTACAACAAAATGGATTATTCAATATTCAATGGAGGGTGACTCAACAGAAGTCACTGTGAGGAAGGAATATACAAAATAAGAGACTGTTGATCCGGAGAAGTTCTGAGAAAAGGGCTTTACAAAATAAATATACTATTATTATCAGAATCAGGTTTATTGAAAACTACATAGAAGGGATTTGTTTTTGGCAGAGGTGGGAGAAGTACTCAGGTCTTATACTTGAGTAGAAGTACTCAGGTCTTATACTTGAGTAAAAGTAGAAGTACTCAGGTCTTATACTTGAGTAAAAGTAGAAGTACTCAGATCTTATACTTGAGTAAAAGTAGAAGTACTCAGATCTTATACTTGAGTAAAAGTATAAGTACTCAGATCTTGTACTTGAGTAGAAGTACTCAGATCTTGTACTTGAGTAAAAGTAAAAGTACTCGGGTCTTATACTTGAGTAAAAGTAGAAGTACTCAGATCTTGTACTTGAGTAAAAGTAGAAGTACTCAGGTCTTGTACTTGAGTAAAAGTAGAAGTACCCAGATCTTGTACTTGAGTAAAAGTAGAAGTACTCAGTGTTAGGGAAATAATAACATAGACGCCAAGATGTGACATACAGGACAAACCTTGACGTCTGTTTACCTCCTTTAAGGACACAGGCTGTTTCAGCCAATAATGTTATTGTTCCCATTCTGTGACCGGTCAATACTGGGTCACAGATGGTCTGTATTGTGGGTACACTGGGACACTTCCTTCTCTGTTGTCTGAGGACTCCAGGGCATGACATATCCAAGGCCATAAGTGGCGGAAACTGGTAACTTAGTGTGCCCAAACTATCTAAAGCTATCTTATCAAAACATGTTGATGACTCTCTGTGGAACCAGTTAAATGGGCTAGCAAGGGAGAAGCTCTCCAGAATTGACGTGGCAACTCTACCGTGAAGTCAGAACCTCTGGCTCTTGGACTTGTGATGTGAATCCTCCGGCCGTAACTCCAAATAAACCATCAGTGTTTGACATCAAAGCTACTGCTCCTACCGTGTCTCCTTCCTGAGTCGGTGACTCCCATGCAGTTGCTACACAGAAGTTTCCCTTACAAATTGGCGTTGTCGGCAGGATGCCAATAAATCTTCAGATTCTGGTAAGTGTGATTTTCAAATCTACATTTGGACATTGCCTTATCAGAGTCTGTGATTGACGGTATCCTAAAATTACCTGTGAAACTGAGCAGCTGTGTTTCGTTTTGGTTAATGAACATTTGGGGATAATAAACCCAGGGAATCAGTGTCTGGGGACTCAGTCCTGGCTGATTTCCTCTGTGTGTGCTGCTCGGGACGGAAGTGCCATACAAGCATACACAGCTCATGTTTAGAGATACCTTAAAGAAAGGTATCAGTGAAGTGGAGCTTCTGTGTGAATTGAAAACAATGTAAAAGATTTGTATTGGACAAATCGCCGGATTCTGAGGATTTTAGCGGCCAAACATAGCAGTTGAAAATAAGCAGCCAGAGATATTTACTGCTATCGGCTCTCTGTAAAAACACGGCTCCAGCTGCAGCCGCGGGTGTGTGTGTGTAAAACCTCCCCGTGTGTGTGGGGCTGGAGCAGTGCAGGCTGAGAGGGAGAAAGTCACTGCTTATTGCCTATAGGCCGTCTCTATTGCAACGGGACGGTCTAA
>NW_022992122.1:279911-322411 GCF_902827175.1 Gymnodraco acuticeps | reverse complement strand
TCACAAAACGCTCTCAGGTCTTTTATCTTCCGCATTGTCGTACTTTCCTTAATCCTTGTAAACAAAGAAGAATCTCTTTGAAACAAACAATTTCCATTAAATTATTCAAAAAACATCTGAAAAGAGGACTTTAATTAGGAAAATGTACATGATGCAAATTCACTTTTAGTAAAATGTAAATTTCTGTCAATCCTATAAATGTTGCGGTGTGTGTGTGTGTGTGTGTGTGTGTGTGTGTGTGTGTGTGTGTGTGTGTGTGTGTGTGTGTGTGTGTGTGTGTGTGTGTGTGTGTGTGTGTGTGTAGCAGATAAACAGACTGTTTGCTGTGGCTCAGTGAATCGCCGCTCATCTGGAAATCCACATGTCTTCTTCCCTCATGTGTGTGTGTGTGTGTGTGTGTGTGTGTGTGTGTGTGTGTGTGTGTGTGTGTGTGTGTGTGTGTGTGTGTGTGTATGTGTATGTTTGTGTGTGTGTCAGCAGCAAACAGCAACACGGATGCTAACGCAACATGCTAACTAACAGTCTGCTGATGCTTCAAAAATAAATCGTTTAAACGTGGCTTTGGTTTAATAACGTGTAGGTGGCAATGTTGAAAGTCATGGAAGAAGGTAGTAATATCACACCAGACTCCATATATTTTTTTGAAAGCAGATCATTCACCATATGGAGTCCTACTCTCAAAATGAAGCTCGTCAGCTATTCAGAAAAACAATTAGGCCACAGTAGCCTATACCGATGTACATTTAGAGATTTCACAGTAAGAAAATTGTGTTAAAACGTCAATATTTCTTCAAACAGAGGACGTTAATGCTCAACTACAACTAAAAGTCCTGCATTCAAAACATTACTTGACACAGAAAGCGACGCAGGTTCTGGTCCAGGCTCTCGTCATCTCACTCCTAGACTACTGCAACTCCCTCCTGGCTGGTCTACCTGCATGTGCCATCCGACCTCTGCAGCTCATCCAGAATGCAGCGGCTCGTCTGGTTTTCAACCTTCCTAAATTTTCCCACACTACGCCGCTCCTCCGCTCCCTTCACTGGCTTCCGGTAACTGCTAGAATCCACTTCAAGACACTGGTACTTGCGTACCATGCTGCGAATGGATCTGGCCCTTCGTACATCCAGGACATGGTTAAACCGTACACCCCAGCGTGTGCACTACGCTCTGCATCAGCCAAACGACTCGCTGCACCCTCGCTGCGAGGGGGACCCAAGTTCCCATCGGCAAAAACACGTGGGTTTGCTGTCCTGGCTCCAACATGGTGGAATGAGCTCCCATTGACATCAGGACAGCAGATAGCTTGCACATCTTCCGGACTGAAAACTCATCTCTTTCGACTCCACTTCCAGCGATAGAACTATTAACAAAGCACTTATATACTAATAAAGGACTAGCTTATCTAAAGCCAGTTGAGTAGCACTTGAAATGTTTGGCTCTATGAAGCCTGATGTACTTTATGATTCTGTTTTCTTCAAGGTTGTGTCTTCCTGGTCGAATGTACTTATTGTGAGTCGCTTTGGATAAAAGCGTCAGCTAAATGCAATGTAATGTAATACTTAAGCAAATGTGTTCAAGTATAATCAGGACAAGAAGTATTGATAGTGAAGTAAATTATCTTGAATTGGTATTTAAGTAAAGGTATGCTTTTCAAACTGCATTTCAGATTACTAGTATGCCGTTAGCATCATAAGTTAGCATGCTGAATTTAGCATTCATCTCCACGCTAAACTATGTACTTCTGATAAAGTTCCTCCTCCTAAACTCAACATCATCTGGAGTTTTTCCGTAATGTCACCTGTTTTTGTTTTTTTTAATCTTCAGGGACGTTGTGCAGAAACAGCTGGTTTCCTGAAGGAGACATCTGGATAGATTTTTCTCTCATTGATCCTCTGAAGATTTTAAGATTTTGTATTTTCTCAACGAACTTCCTTTTTCTGCCTACGTGAGTAGGCAGAAAACCTTCTGATATTAGCTTTAAAGAGTCCTCTCCTGCTGATGTTCAGGTGTATATCAGTATGTAGTGTCTCTACTTTAAAGAGTCCTCTCCTGCTGATGTTCAGGTGTATATCAGTATGTAGTGTCTCTACTTTAAAGAGTCCTCTCCTGCTGATGTTCAGGTGTATATCAGTATGTAGTGTCTCTACTTTAAAGAGTCCTCTCCTGCTGATGTTCAGGTGTATATCAGAATGTAGTGTCTCTACTTTAAAGAGTCCTCTCCTGCTGATGTCCAGGTGTATATCAGTATGTAGTGTCTCTACTTTAAAGAGTCCTCTCCTGCTGATGTTCAGGTGTATATCAGTATAGTGTCTCTACTTTAAAGAGTCCTCTCCTGCTGATGTTCAGGTGTATATCAGTATGTAGTGTCTCCACTTTAAAGAGTCCTGTCCTGCTGATGTTCAGGTGTATATCAGTATGTAGTGTCTCTACTTTAAAGAGTCCTCTCCTGCTGATGTTCAGGTGTATATCAGTATGTAGTGTCTCTACTTTAAAGAGTCCTCTCCTGCTGATGTTCAGGTGTATATCAGTATGTAGTGTCTCTACTTTAAAGAGTCCTCTCCTGCTGATGTTCAGGTGTATATCAGTATGTAGTGTCTCTACTTTAAAGAGTCCTCTCCTGCTGATGTTCAGGTGTATATCAGTATGTAGTGTCTCTACTTTAAAGAGTCCTCTCCTGCTGATGTTCAGGTGTATATCAGTATGTAGTGTCTCTACTTTAAAGAGTCCTCTCCTGCTGATGTTCAGGTGTATATCAGTATGTAGTGTCTCTACTTTAAAGAGTCCTCTCCTGCTGATGTTCAGGTGTATATCAGTATGTAGTGTCTCTACTTTAAAGAGTCCTCTCCTGCTGATGTTCAGGTGTATATCAGAATGTAGTGTCTCTACTTTAAAGAGTCCTCTCCTGCTGATGTCCAGGTGTATATCAGTATGTAGTGTCTCTACTTTAAAGAGTCCTCTCCTGCTGATGTTCAGGTGTATATCAGTATAGTGTCTCTACTTTAAAGAGTCCTCTCCTGCTGATGTTCAGGTGTATATCAGTATGTAGTGTCTCCACTTTAAAGAGTCCTGTCCTGCTGATGTTCAGGTGTATATCAGTATGTAGTGTCTCTACTTTAAAGAGTCCTCTCCTGCTGATGTTCAGGTGTATATCAGTATGTATTGTCTCTACTTTAAAGAGTCCTCTCCTGCTGATGTCCAGGTGTATATCAGTATGTAGTGTGTCTCTACTTTAAAGAGTCCTCTCCTGCTGATGTTCAGGTGTATATCAGTATGTAGTGTCTCTACTTTAAAGAGTCCTCTCCTGCTGATGTTCAGGTGTATATCAGTATGTAGTGTCTCTACTTTAAAGAGTCCTCTCCTGCTGATGTTCAGGTGTATATCAGTATGTAGTGTCTCTACTTTAAAGAGTCCTCTCCTGCTGATGTTCAGGTGTATATCAGAATGTAGTGTCTCTACTTTAAAGAGTCCTCTCCTGCTGATGTCCAGGTGTATATCAGTATGTAGTGTCTTTACTTTAAAGAGTCCTCTCCTGCTGATGTTCAGGTGTATATCAGTATGTAGTGTCTCTACTTTAAAGAGTCCTCTCCTGCTGATTTTCAGGTGTATATCAGTATGTAGTGTCTCTACTTTAAAGAGTCCTCTCCTGCTGATGTTCAGGTGTATATCAGTATGTAGTGTCTCTACTTTAAAGAGTCCTCTCCTGCTGATGTCTAGGTGTATATCAGTATGTAGTGTCTCTACTTTAAAGAGTCCTCTCCTGCTGATGTTCAGGTGTATATCAGTATGTAGTGTCTCTACTTTAAAGAGTCCTCTCCTGCTGATGTTCAGGTGTATATCAGTATGTAGTGTCTCTACTTTAAAGAGTCCTCTCCTGCTGATGTTCAGTTGTATATCGGTATGTAGTGTCTCTACTTTAAAGAGTCCTCTCCTGCTGATGTTCAGGTGTATATCAGTATGTAGTGTCTCTACTTTAAAGAGTCCTCTCCTGCTGATGTTCAGGTGTATATCGGTATGTAGTGTCTCTACGTTAAGTCTGCTCTGATTGGTTAGCTGGCCGGCTCTGTTCTGATTGGTGAACCGCTTAGAGATGGCCTATCACGTACAATATGTTGGAACGCTAGCCAATAGGAGCGCAAGTGTTACATAGTGAGGTCACCGTGTTCCGGAACTTTAGGGTTTGAGCCTTTGCAGACCATTTACATGCACACAAAATCTATATAGCACACAACAGGAAAGGGAAAAACCCAAAAAGCAGTATAGGGCCCCTTTAATATTTGACTCTGGTCTAACCTTCACACTCAGATGCTTTGTTCCCGAGTTTTGATAAAGCGCTGTGTGTTTCCAACCTCAATAACAAAGAGATGCTAATCTTCTGATAACACACACACACACACACACACACACACACACAGATGTGTTTATCAGAGTGCTTTACATTCAATGACCTGCTAGAGGAAGTTAAGTGGAGATCAGAAACAGCGCAGCAGCATGAGAAAGTCTTTGTATGCATAAGGAGGTCTTCACGGTGTATTTCATTCCCATTGGCTCTTAGAGAGGGATACGTTTAGCTTGAGTTGTTGACTCTTTTCACCTTTGCATTGTGGGAAATGTAGGCTACAGCGTCTTTGGAGCTTGACTCACAAACAAAACAAGCTTTTCTTAAGCTCGCCTGCTTCAATTTTCACCAATCTTTTATTCACGTGTCTCTTGAATACCTACATTTGATGAAAGTTAAAAACAAAGTCACGCTTTAGGGTTTCTACACCTGCTTCAGAGGTTATCAGCACATTCAATGGCTCTTATCAGTTGTATTTGGAGCATTGCAGGCTTATTTATAAAGCACCTTTCAAGAACAATGAAACTCAAAGTGCTTCACAAACATTATCAAGACCATTTGGGAAAGAAACACATTATAAAATGTAATTTAGATATTAAAACAATCATTAAAAAGCCAAGAGAATAGAAATCAAAACAAGCTAAAATAGAATAAAACAGGTGTTAAAAATAAGAAGCGTTCTAGTTCTGTTCCAGAATTGATTAATGGTTAAACAGGTGGAGGATAACAGAGAAGTCTCAAACTTGATTTAAAGGGAAATGCAGTTTCCTGGGAGTTTGTTCCAGATATAAGGTCATAGAAACCAAACGCTGCTTCTCCATGTTTAACTCTGAGGACGTAAAACAGTACGGCCAAGAAAAGGTTCATAGTGTAGCAGAAATAAACCATTAAGTGCTTTTTAAACCATCATTAGTGCTTTTAATTTCCTTATTTGACAGACAGGAAGTCGGTGTAACGACCTGCAGCGACTTGGGCTTAAAATCTGTTGACTGACAGAAAGCAGAACATCCACAATCTTTCCTTGCAGTAAATATAAGAGGACGCACTCTTTCTGCTGCTGTTTGTACACCTTGTGTAGCGGGAAAGCTTTAATAATCTCCATAAAACATTTCGGGGAGCGTTTTAGTGATGGGTGGCCCGCCCCTCTGGCTTAAAGCAATTAATTCAGCTTTCTGACATCAAACCATCGGCTCAGCTCGACAGCTTGGAGCTCAAATAAAAAAATAAAAAAAGGCAAGTTCTCCTGGGAACAGAGTAAAGATGGCAGGCTCCTTTTTTCTCCACTGTTTGCTCAGTGGCTCTGAGAGCAATCTTCCCCCCCTACAAGCCTGAATGAAATGCGAGGGCACAAACAATGAGAGAAAGGGCCGGCGGGGAATGAGCAGTCTGGAGTATTTGCTCAGTGGAGGAGCTGCCACAAAGCAGACGAGGCGTTCCCATGAATCAAGGCGCCGTCTCGGACGCCTTTTTGTTGTGGCGGGTCTTCGTCTCCAGCCTTCAGACAACATATAACTGGTTTCATGTCTTTTAAAGCCTTTTCTCTGTAAACTGTACCGTCAGGTGACCCGCTCCGGCTTGTTTGACGTAGAGGCCGTTGGCACGTGGCGCTGCGGATAATTATCCATCGAGTGTTTCCACACTTTGGAGAATGAGGAAGACTTCAGGCCAATAACGCTGACGTTTAGCCGTAGTTGACCGTTGCCCCCGCCAAATTTTTATCCCCATACCCCAAAATAAAAAAGAGCCAGAGCTCTCTGGGTGGCCGGCTGGAGGTCTGAAAGGCATCCAGATTGACGCTTAAGCTCTTTTCACCTTAAGAAAGCGTCATTGTACATCTCAATGAATGGAAAACTGCTGTTTATCTAAGATGGAGCCGATTTCTTCTTCTTTTTGAAGTATCAGCGATTCAGAGACGTCGCACTGGCGTGAGATCTCAAATCCACTTTGACTTTAGAGCTGGAAACTCTATGGAGATCTTTCAAAATGTCCATTGATCTTAAAAGTCTTGGCACAAGATAGATGAGGATAGGAATCAATATGTCCTTGGATTTCTGAAACCTACGCCAAGCACAGTGTGTTTGAGCCTCAGTTTGTTTGATAACGGAAAAACTACTGACCTGATCTTCTTGAAACTTGGTGGAAGGTTGAAGCATGGGTCAAAGAGGAACCATTTGATTTTGGGGGCAGATCTGAATAACGAGGCACATACACAAACTAACATCATGTTTTGTTAAAATTGCAAGATAGAAATTGAGGTCCGGACTTGGAAAAGGCATCTTCAAGTCAGACAACAACTCGATCACTTGATCTGCTTCCTTCAGTCAGAACTGTGAGCAACACCAACGGCCTACAGCACATCTTCTTTGTGTTGTTCCCACATTAACACTTGAATACATCGATGATGGGTGAACAACAACAACAACAAAAACAACAACAACTTGGACCATGAGAGGAGCACATCTCAAACTTTGTCAAAAAAGAGAGACATTTTCTCAAATTAACAATTAAGTATCTCTAAATAAAGACTTAATATGTCAAAATAATCAAAAACTGTCTCCAAAAACAACTAAGACCACTAATAAGTCTTTATTTTAGATTCCCAGTCAGTATTTTGAGATACAAATACAAAATGTTGAGCTTCTAAGTCATTGTTCTAAAAAGGTTTCTCATTATATCACCTACTGTCTCTTTGTTTTTCCTCTCATTAACGGAAATGGAGTTTAATTCTTGAGTCAGATGAAAATCCCAGTACACATGAAACCAGACCAGAGCTTCTAAATCTTTTGTTTGAGAATGAATGACTTAACATCTCAAAATAATGACTAACATCTCAAAATAATGACTAATATCTCAAAAGATTGACCTAGTATCTTAATGTAATGAGAAACTTTAACTAAATGATCACCAAGTACCTTAATATTATGACTTACTATTTCAAAATAACGGCTTAGTTTCAAATACTTGTCAGATTTAGTATAAAGTTCATTTTGTTCAGCTTCTAAGTCATTGTTTTTAAAAAGGTTTCTCATTATCTCTCTTTGTTTTTCATCTCTTAGGCGGAAATGGACTTTCATTCTTGAGAGTCAGATGGAAACATGAAACCAAACATGAATTTATGACTTAGTATCTCAAATTGAGGACTTAGTATACAATATAATGACTTTGCATCTCAAAATAATGACCTAATATCTTAAAATAATTACTTTGTATCTCAATATAATGACTTTCTATCAAATAAAATGACTTGAATAATTCTTGTTTTTATGCACCATGACACCAAGTCAAATTCCTCGTACGTGTCTGATTCTTAGTATCTTAGAATAATGGCTTAATGTGCGTTCACACCGTAAAACTCGCATCATTCAAACAAGACACGCTGGCTAGGGGGCTACAACAAAATGAACATATTTTACCGTGATTTAATGGTAATACACGTTTCTAAATGATGCCGAAGTAACAACATACTGATACCGGTTAGTAAAAACCATGAATTAATGCTTTGACAAGTCTGCAGACAGACGGCAGAGAAACACCTTTTAAAATGTATGTTTTCTGAATGGAGATCGGATCGACCAGGCTAAGCTAACGCAGTATATGCTGCAACCGTCCACACTCACAACAACGGCCTACAGACAGAAATAAACCAGCGACTGTATTCTCCATGACACAGACAGTCTGTGGTTTGTACTTGTTTAACTTTTGTCTAGTTTCTGAACAGATATGAGGAGCTGTGAGCTCTGAGTGCTAACAGCTAACGGCTGATGTTTCGGTTTTCTGGTTCAACGTCAGTGACGGCAGGCTGAGATCCTCGTCGCTGATTGGCTATCGCGTCTGTCCGCATCTCTGCATTTTACTTTACATGTAATCGCGCCGCCCCCAAACATCGCACCATTAGTATCTCAAATAATGACTTGGTATCTCAAAATATTGACTTGAGTTAGTATAAAATAATTTGTTTCAAAAACGTTTCCAGATATAATCACCTACAGTCTCTTTGTTTTTCCTCTCATAGGGGGACATGGAGTTTAATTCTTGAGAGTCAGATGAAATCCCAGAACACGTGGAACCAGATTCGGACATGAAAGCTTTTGGTTTTTGACTCGTGGCCTCGGGAAGCCGACAGAAACCCTGCAGATCCTCCTCGTCCAAAACTGAGCCGCAGAACAAAGCAGAGCACAGACGATGATTAACTGTATACAAAAAAAAACCTGCAGACACTCAGCCTTGGTGTTATCTGCTGCTGCCGCTCACCCAGGGAAAGCTGCTGAGCAAACACAGGTGGCACACACACAAACACACACACACATACACACACACACACACACACACACACACACATACACACACACACACACACACACACACACACACACACACACACACACACACACACACACACACACACACACACAGCAACACTTCCTGGAGACCAGGGGTCGATTGATGTTGGACTGTGAAGGGCAAGGCTGAAATCAAACTTTTCCAAATAATGACTCAGTGTTTCTAAGTAATTGGAAGTACTCTTGATAACATTACTTAATATATACAAATAAAGAGAAATGATATGAAATACTTACTTAGTATCTCGGAATAATGACCTTATATGTCCAAACATTTTGAAACTTCAACAAAATTATCATTAAGTCTTTGAAAAAATGACATATCTAAAAAAAAAGACTAAATATCTCAAAAATAATTACCTAATATCTCAAAAAATTTGTAAATATCTCAATAATATTTACCTACTATCTCAAATAATGGCTTAATATCTCAACAATAATGAAAAACCATTGCTATATAATCACAAAGTAACTTGAAATAATGAATATTTTTGATTAAATAGTGCGGTAAAAAGTCCAATATTCCCTTCTGAGATTTAGTTGAGTATAAGTATTGAGGATATTGACATTTAAATTAAAGTACAGGTACCTTAAAATTGTACATTAATGGAGTAAATGTACTTAGTTACTGTCACTTAAAACCAATACATTCCCAGAATAAAGCAGTTACACATCAAAATAAATCTGTGTTTCCAGACGTCCAATGACTATTATCCTTTATTTGATTAAAATATAGAGTTAAAATCCACCAGGATCTAAAATTGTATGTTAAAAATGTGTCTTAAAACTGGATTAAAGTCAATTTAGGAGAACGTCATTACAGGAGACCAGATAACAACATTTGGGGATTATTAACGACACAATAACATAACATTTTCATGCAAAAATATTCCACTTTTAAGACGGATAATACATAAATAATACAACTAAAGCTCATTTTAAATGTTGAGACGGCTTCTAAGTAGTTTGACATTGGTATAATCAGATATACAGAAAGGTGACCGTGTTATTTGCTCATTTTTATTCAGTTTCCCTGCATCCTGCTATATCTGATTCCTGTCCGGGTCACATGACCTCTCACCTCGACCTCGCACGCAGACATCCTTAAATAAACCAAATAAGAATCCTTTAAAACGTGACATGTCTACTCCTTTCTTTTTTTTGTAACCACGTCAGCAGCGTTTTTCTTTCCCCTGTTCCTTGGTGAGTTTGTTCTGGGAAAACCAAATCGAGAGCTCGATAAAGCCGAGCGCAAATATGGGGAAGATGGTCATCGGCATGTGGAGGTTTACTCAGTGTAAACACACAGTGACAGCAGCAGCAGAGGGAACAGAGCAGGGAGGACAGAGACAAAGAAGGGCAAAATAAATCACAAAGAATACGTTAAATTACACTTTTCAATGTTGTTATTGCTCAAATAAGGAGAGGACTCTTTAAAGTAGAGACACTACATACTGATATACACCTGAACATCAGCAGGAGAGGACTCTTTAAAGTAGAGACACTACATACTGATATACACCTGAACATCAGCAGGAGAGGACTCTTTAAAGTAGAGACACTACATACTGATATACACCTGAACATCAGCAGGAGAGGACTCTTTAAAGTAGAGACACTACATACTGATATACACCTGAACATCAGCAGGAGAGGACTCTTTAAAGTAGAGACACTACATACTGATATACACCTGAATATCAGCAGGAGAGGACTCTTTAAAGTAGAGACACTACATACTGATATACACCTGAACATCAGCAGGAGAGGACTCTTTAAAGTAGAGACACGACATACTGATATACACCTGAACATCAGCAGGAGAGGACTCTTTAAAAGTAGAGACACTACATACTGATATACACCTGAATATCAGCAGGAGAGGACTCTTTAAAGTAGAGACACTACATACTGATATACACCTGAACATCAGCAGGAGAGGACTCTTTAAAGTAGAGACACTACATACTGATATACACCTGAACACCAGCAGGAGAGGACTCTTTAAAGTAGAGACACTACATACTGATATACACCTGAACATCAGCAGGAGAGGACTCTTTAAAGTAGAGACACTACATACTGATATACACCTGAACATCAGCAGGAGAGGACTCTTTAAAGTAAATCATTTAAAGGCATCTTTGGCCCTTTGTTTATCCTTTATGTTCAGATGCAAACTCAAACTACTTGTCCTGAAACATTACCCTAATATTCACTGCAATGCAGACACGCTCATTTATCCGCCCATTGTCTGAGTAATGTGTTAAAAGACGCCCTTCTTTCATGTTGTGCAGCGTTTTGATCAGGACTGCAGGAAGAATGGTGCATGCAAAGCTTAAGTTAGCACATCCCTCATATGTATGCATGTGTGTGGTAAACGCTCCTTGTCCAAACACGGCACCGCTGGCTAAGCTGTGACCTCGAGTCGCTCGGCATGCAGCCTTCCCTCAGAAAAAGGTCATTATTATTCATAACGCGCTGATTGCTTTCGTGAGCAAACAGAGACGCTCAGCGAGGCAGCGAGGAAACTGAGAATCTGCTCAAACCTCCACGCCAATCTGTGCCTTTTGTTCATGAGAATCCCACTTTCTTTGTGCCTTTAAAGTGTGCTTATAAGTTACATTTCTCTATATTTTATGCATCAGCCTTGTCGCAGTTCCTCATTGAAGCGTTTTGATGTTTTTAACCTTGTTGCACGCCGGTCTTTAGATGGTAATATGATCGGTTTATCACTTTGGTCCTGACTGAAATACCTGAGCAACCATTTTTGTGTCACATGAAGCTATGGAGACAGGAGCTTTGGATTTGGGGCGTATAATAGCTAGGAAAACAACAATCATCCAATAAAACCTCTTTATATACTCGCAGATATTGCATAACCTCTGATTTTGATTTTTGGACAGTATCGTGATTCATTTATTAAGGTTATTCACCTTATGTCATTGTATGAAAGTTTGCCACCTACTTTAAAAACTAGCGAATGTTTGCTATCTATCTACCTATTTAGCTAGCTGCCATATAACACTCTAGCTATCGCCAAATTGGTGGCTCTTGTAATTTAAAATGGACATTTTTAACACCATTTGTTAACCTTGCAGTGCGGACCTGTGTACCGTTCAGGCATTGAGGGTTTTAAGCTATAGAGAGGCGAAGTCCCGCCCATCTACATCCGCTCCATGGGACCTTATTTCGGGAAAATTATGTATTGAAGTCAATGGAGAGAAAACGTATCTTTCGATCCCGTTTGAATTGTGCCACGAATTACACATATGATGTTTGTCAATCTTAAAAAATAATTTCCATGTAAAAAAAGTCACAGTTTGTCGTAAAACTGTTGAAATATAAGACTATGAAAAATACGCAACTAGAAAGACTACAAATCCCAGAGTCCCGGTCCCGCATGCTGGCTCTCACGGAACCGACTAACTCCCCTTGTGTGTGTGCGCAGCTCTCAACGTGGAGTGATTTTCACCTCTTTTAATACTTTCCGCCTCATTCTGAAAGAAAGGAGTGAAATGTTTCAACGTGACGGCCGTCTTGGTGTGTGGTGCGAGGTGGGAGATGTAGTTCATTGAGCGTTTCACACAAACAAAGTGTTACTTCACAGTTTTACGACATTTTAATTGTTTTGACTTGCAAAATTATCTTTTAAATTAACAAACATCATCTATGTAATTCGTGGCTCAATTCAAACGGGATCGAAAGATAATCTCTCTCTCCATTGACTTCAATGCATAACTTTTCAGAAATAAAGTCCCATGGAGCTCCGCCGGAAAGGGAGGGACTTCACCTCTCTATAAAAGCTCTCAGTGAGCCTCCAGTTATTGTTATGTGTTTGTTTTTCTTACAAATTAACTTTGGCCAACTCTTAAACTACCACATTTACATTTCAAAGCTCCTTATCAGTGAGGCTACACTGCTAAGATGCTCACTGGAGCTGAAGCATTTGGTTAACATTTTACTTGCAAAACATCAGCATGTTGCAGTCTCTGAGTGCCCCTATTGTGGCATGATGTTATGTCTTTATTTTTAATAACAAACTAACTTTGGACAACTTTTTTGCCATGTACCAATTTTAAATCTCAAAACCCCAGTAACAATCAGGCTATAAGTTAGCATGCTAAGATCGAGCACATGGTTAACATTTGACCTGCAAAACATCAGCATGTTGTCATTAGCATTTTACAATCTCTGAGTCTCTCTTAAGTCACTCTTAAAGTACCACATTTAAGTCTCACGGCATTTCGTGTTATAGTCACGAAATTAATCTATTGATTCGTGTTCACCAACACGATTTCGCCATTTTTTTCGTGTCACACAGAACGATTTTAAAAGCAACGTAAATAATAACAAATTAAAAGGAAAAACAGATGACAAAAAATACAGATCTCAGTATTCTGACTGAACGATTTTAGAAGCAATGTATTTCTATTGGTAGTATGTTTCGTGCCTGCACCAAATAATAACAAGTTAGAAGGATTTCAGTATTCTGAGGCTCTGAGATCTATTTTCCTCGCGGACGGCAAAAAAACTCCGACATTATACAATTTAAAATAAAAGGGATAGGGTAAGATATTGAGTCAGAAAATGTTTTTATGAACCACACAGCTTCTGGTCTTCCAAGACCCGACCGGACAAAGAGACGTGGTGCAGGCACGAGACATACCACCAATAGAAATACATTGCTTTTAAAATCGTTCTGTGTGACACGAAATCAATAGATTAAATTAATTTTGTGACTATAACACGAAATGCCTGGTTAACATTATACCTGCAAAACATCAGCATGTAGCCAGTGTTAGCATTAGCATTTTGCCATCTCTGACTGCCCCTGTGGTTATTGTTTATTTTTTAATAAAAACGAACTGCTGATTACTTTTATAGAACTGAATATCAATAACAAAGCTCCAGAATTGTCGTTAGGATGCTAAGATGCTATGATGGTGCACGTAGTTAACATTTTACCAACAGTGTTAGCATTTAGTGCAAAGCAACACTGTGTCTCAGTGCGGCCTCACGGAGCTCTTGGTTTTTTTTAAAGGGAAAGGAGGCATCCATTCTTGTCTTAAACCACTTCAGTGCTACAACTCAGGTCAGAAACACAGCCTCACATGTTTAAAGCCTGTTTGTCCTCCTTCAGAAGTTGAAAGTAATTTATATTCGTTAAGCAAACGCAACAGGGGGACAAAATCCTTCAAAGTCAACAGAATACGAGACTATTTCAGTTGAATTCTTATTTAACTGCGTTAGCGTGCACAACCTAATACGTTCAAACTTCCATGCTGGTCATATTGAAAGGCTTGTGGCTCCAAACAATGTTACACATTCAACCTGAGCTGTGTTTGACCGCCTGCATTGATCCTCCTGTGTGTGAAGTTAATGATCAACCTGTCGTGTCTGCAGACGTTATTTCTCTAAAAGCTTCAGAGGCAACTCGTAAAACCTGTTCAGTGCTGTTTATAATTCTCACAAACTTCTTCTTTAAAAATAATTCACAACGCTTGTTTCATTTGCTTCATAACAGACAAAGTGTCCGGTACAGTTTTGATGTTTTATGATAAGAGGTTGAGTTTAGGAGGTGTTTTTTTTTTTTAAACAAACACACCAGTAGTGTGCAGGTCAACTTCCTGTTCCAGGCTGCTGTGTTGTGTGTTAAGCTGCTTGCACACAATATACATGGGCTGTTGTTTTTTTATGCTAATACTTTTAAGTACAATGTTAACGCAGGGCTTTTACTGGAGTTGCTCTGGTCTCCCACACTTTAAAAAATATACAGATTTCAAAAGAGTTAAATTAAACATCTAATACTACTTGTAGAAAGCCCCCTCTGCATTTGTGACAAAGGGCTTTATCAATACATTAGATTGAGTCAAACACACAAACTCATATATTATGAGCTGTTGTGAAACGATCTCTTACACTACAGGTCAGGATTAAGGATAAATAAACACAAAGAAGATTACTCCGCCCTGTGCAAAGAGTGTGCTCCTCAACAGATCAGTCATTTTGATGGGTTAGGTTTTCTTTGGCTTATGTTATGACATTTTATTAGTGGTGGCTTGTTTTAGATTCATTTATTTGACCGTTTGAGTTTATTTTTGCACAATGACACATGTTTCCGTATGATTCAGTGTATACAAGTGACACATTAGAACATAAAATGCCCTTACATGTTTCCTTTAGTGAAAAAAACATAGTTGTTGGAAAAATATTGGAAGAGTACATTCAGTATTTTCCCAACAATAGTATTATAACATTCTATAACAATACAACACTATCTAATCTACTTAAGCTTTTTATACTTCGAATATATGAATTTAGGACTTTCTTTTGTTTGTTACTTATTGAGAAGACCTGAACCCTTATTCCACTGAGGGCCCACGTAAGAATCAAAAATGTTTTCGCGGCCCACATTCAACCATAAACAATACTGAGAATAAATAAAGTTCTGATTGGTCAATTCAGAACATGTGACACGTTGTAAATCCAGTAGAACAGACCGCCGTCAAGGACTGTAATGATCGTTGCTAAGGACTGTAATGACCGTTGCTAAGGACTGTAATGACCGTTGCTAAGGAGGATCAAGAAAGAGAAAGGAAAAGAGATTCAAATAAAAAAATTAATCTTAATAATTAAAATGTTTCCACACAAATCATAATGTTTTGAAAATTATTTGGTGGCAAATATTACATTTATATTTACACCCTTTCATATTTTATTTGGGCTTTTCGATGAAGACCGCTCACAGTTAATAAATACAACTGGGGCGAAGTCAACTCGAGCACCAATGATACATTAACACGTGAGTTGTCGGACTGAACTATTCTTCTGGCTAAAATACATATTTTTAAAAGTCAATCAAGGAGTAATCTTAATTTAAGGTGTTTTGAAGAGTAGATTAGTAGTGGCTCACAACGCCATGAAATGGGAAATAATGAGCTCTAACGAAGAGTGGGATTAAAGGAAGAATACATATGCTGCCATGTTGTGTTTTGTGTTTTGTGTCAACCTATTTTTGTTTGTGAAATGTTGAAGTGATCCTACTGACTGTATCTTTATTTCTTCTGTTTTTGTTTTGGGCGGCCCACTTGCAATGCCTTCGCGGACCACTAGGGGGCCGCGGCCCACAGGTTGGGAACCGCTGATCTAGATAATAATCTCAATATTATTGCAGACGTACAAGATAAATGTTGGCGACTAAAACGTAGACAATTGTTTTTTAAATGACTTTTACGTTCAAAAACGTCTCGATCAATTTGTCGACTAATTGTAGGATTGCCACTGTGGCATTACTGCTATATTTGTTATCATAATTACGTTGTTATGATTCATTCCATGTAGTTTTAATATGTAATATGTCCATCCATCCATCCATCTTCTCCCACTTATCCGTGGTCGGGTCTCGGGGGTATCAGTTCCAGCAGAGAGCCCCAAACTTTCTTTTCCCTGGCGACATCAACCAGCTCTGACTGGGGGATCCCAAGGCGCTCCCAGGCCAGCGAAGAGATATAATCCCTCCACCTGGTCCTAGGTCTACCCCTTGGTCTCTTCCCAGCTGGACGTGCCTGGAACACCTCCCTATATGTCATATGTTGTTATTATTACCTTTTAATAAAGTTAAATATGTATTAAGAGGGGCATTTAAATACAGAAATGACTGAGTCTCTCTTTTCGTCACGTTGAGGACTGGAACACTTACAAAAAGGCCCCCTGACGTGTTATGGTGCTAATAGATATCCTGAAGTGTTAAAAATGCAAATGACTGACCCGTAAAGTCTGTTATCTGCACTTAAACATCACGAGTGTCGGTGTTAATGTGATTTAAGAGCGTTTCACCTCCTCATTGTTCTCCTTGTTATCTGCCTTCATCCGTCTCTCCTGCAGCTGATAATCAAACCATTTAGTGCTAATGTGCAAAGACCTTATCTCTCACATCCACAGGCATGACACACGCATGCATCTGCTGCTGCGTTTAAACACAAGGTAAGTGCACTTTTTATTGAGGGAATTTCCCCTTTCTGCAAAAGCACTTTAGTTCCTTTAGAGATTCATATTTAGATTACAAACCAATCTGTGCTTTTAATGTGTAATGCATACTATGTTTTAGTTGTGTTGTGCATTTTAACCTATAGAGTGTCATATACCTTTACAATGCTCTATAAATAAAACATTGTGTTATTAAAGTAGACAGATAGTGTGAGGTATTATTGTTGGTAGATAAAGGATATTGACTTGTGAAATTCACAACCTGGCAGAAAAAACAGCTGCAACTTTAACTGCATTATTGCATCAAATCCAACAATATAATATAGCCTATACATATGTACATTTAAAAGGAAGAATTAGTACATTTATTGTGTTCATTTCAATGCAGGACTTTACGTTTTGTTATTTACTAAAAGTAAAATATGTGTACTTATTCCAGTTCTGCTATAACTTGGCCATATTGAGTGAGTTAGCGCCAGTTCACCACTTCCTGTTCCCTAGTCTCAGAGCCAATGGGATAGCTGGAAATAAGGTCTGTGGTTGAGACTTGAGACAAACTGAAGAGACGGACCACGTTTGGTTCTACGACATTAAATCCATCAGCAGTGACCCCACTGGTGATTTCTGAAGAGTATGTATGTTTGAATATGGATCTGAAGTCGGCGTGACGTTGAAGTCGTGCTGCTGGACTCGGCTGTCGTTCCTTTATAGCATGACATTAGCATTTTGCTTCTGGCGACTAGATTTAGGATTCTAACATTATAAAAGTAGGGTAGACGTGTGGAGATTATCCGGCTGAACAAAACGTGCATTTATCAAACAGGTTCGTTTTCCACGGACATTATTTCACGCTATTTTCTAAAATCCTATGGAGAAATCCCGTTGCTTTTTTATCGAGGGAACCAGCAGCTTACTTCCGGGTTTTAGGACGCGTCCCTGCACCGCTCTATTGACAGCTGTTATATAGTGATAGTGTAGTGGTTACTACCCAGTGTTAATACATTGAATATGCTTTGATTTCTTCAAAAAACTACATTTGTATGGTCATTCTTTTATATTTGTAAGTAAAGCTTGAATGCAGCACTTGGACTGGAGATGGTGAGAGTGCTTCTGATCCCACATAGTCTTGAAACATTAGAGATTTGTGTCAACAGTGCACGTTAGGCTAAAAGGAAACATAAAAAGACTGTTTTTTTAATATAAAGATTTTTATCTGTTGCACATATACAAACACAAATGAAATGAAAAATCCCACCGGCCTTTAAGAGCCTTTAATCTCCCACTCCAACCCAGTCTCTTAAAGTCTGCGTACATATAACACGACTTTGGAAATGTGTCTGACTGCATGTGTACCGTTTCTGTTCTGATTTGATGTAAAGCGTCTTGGAGCATTAGGAAAAGCGCTATAAAAATCCAATGTATTATTATCATTATTATTTGATACCCAAACATTCCCATTGACTCCTGTGGATGCGTTCAAAGGCCACCATGTAAAGTCAGGTTAAGTGTACGCATTCACCTGTTCTGCAAAACCCACTTCTTCACGTCTCTTCTACATCAACATGTGTCCCCTCTTCTTCATGTCACTTCTACATCAACATGTGTCCCCTCTTCTTCATGTCACTTCTACATCAACATGTGTCCCCTCTTCTTCATGTCTCTTCTACATCAACATGTGTCCCCTCTTCTTCGTGTCTCTCCTACATCAACATGTGTCCCCTCTTCTTCATGTCTCTTCTACATCAACATGTGTCCCCTCTTCTTCATGTCTCTTCTACATCAACATGTGTCCCCTCTTCTTCATGTCTCTTCTACATCAACATGTGTCCCCTCTTCTTCATGTCTCTTCTACATCAACACGTGTCCCCTCTTCTCCATGTCTCTTCTACATCAACATGTGTCCCCTCTTCTTCATGTCTCTTCTACATCAACATGTGTCCCTTCTTCTTCATGTCTCTTCTACATCAACATGTGTCCCCTCTTCTTCATGTCTCTTCTACATCAACATGTGTCCCCTCTTCTCCATGTCTCTTCTACATCAACATGTGTCCCCTCTTCTCCATGTCTCTTCTACATCAACATGTGTCCCCTCTTCTTCATGTCTCTTCTACATCAACATGTGTCCCCTCTTCTTCATGTCTCTTCTACATCAACATGTGTCCCCTCTTCTCCATGTCTCTTCTACATCAACATGTGTCCCCTCTGTGGAAAGAGACTCTGAAAGTTTCAGGAACAAAGATTCTCTCTCTTTTTGATCCATTTCTATAAAAACCTGTCTGAAAATGAGCTGATCAGATTTTGGCCACTTTGTGATGTCATAACGATGTTTTGTCTTGTGTAACCATTAGCCAATCAGCAACCAAGGTAACCCCCCCCCCCCCCCTTATCACCTGAATCTCCTCCTAGAGCAACATTGAGTTCTTTGTAACCAAATGTCTCTCAGAGGGGCGTGGGGAGGGGCTCCTTATTTTCATCTAAAGTAACAGACAGAGAATCAGCACTTTGGAAACAGGGCTGAAACAGAGGGGATTGTGGGTAATGCTGCAATGATCTGTTTGGTGTTTCAGCCAATCAGAGGCAGGCTCTGGATATATCTGAGACGTGTAATATAGTGATGAAGAACAGTATAATAAGGGACCTTTAACTTTAAGAGACTCGGTTAGCAACCCACATTCACAAATGTAGAAATCCACGATTTGAATTCTTTTTTTTTTTTTAAAGAGTCCTTCAGGAGTTCATGAGGGGTCTGTAAACTCCCCGGTAGTAGTTCCCGTTATCAGGCATAGCTCCGTTATCCGGTCCCTGTTTGACCCCCGTTTGACCTCCATATCCTCCGTACTCCAGTCTGTGGAGCTGCGGCTCGTTCATGAGGTTATTGATGGAGAAGGGGTGGTTGAAGGAGTACAGGTGTGGGGGGTAATGGTGGTGAGGGTGGGGGTCTGGTTTCAGGTGAGACGCCTCGTGCACTAGCATCGGATACAGGTGAGGAGTGTGCACGAGAGGGGAAGGAACACGCTGTTGCACCGGGTCGAGATCCTGGTGAGATTTGAGGGTCACTGGAGGAGAAGAGGAGGAAGGAGGTAGGGAAGGAGGAGAATCAGAAGTAACCGAGTTCGATTTCCCTCCACTTGACTCCTCCTTCTCCTCCTTCCCCCCGGTACTGTTGGACTGTTGTTTCCCGGTACCGGTGGCTTGTTGTTTCCCCGTCTTGAATCTCTTCTGCCTCCGGAGGTAACAGCCGTTCTCGAACATGTTCCCGGAGTCAGGGTGCAGCGCCCAGAAAGAGCCTTTCCCAGGTCGGTCCGGCAGCCGGGGAACCTGGAAGAACAGACAGGGAGGAAACAGTTTCATCACAACTGGGTCTTTTTATTCTGCAATATTCTTTCAGTCACAGTTGCTGAAAGAAATACTGAAACGTAAAACTGTTATTGTTTTACACCAGGGGGGTCACATACAGAAACATGTACGAAGGGCTCCTCACTGGAGGTATTGTAGGTGCCATAATGCTACTTAGCCCAAGTTCAGTGTTGAGCACTTCCGGTAATTGTCACATGGGTGTGGTCTATTTAAGTCACCTGTTTGATGTCCAGTGGGACGACAGAGGGTGAGCTTGTGCTGTCATTTTTTCTGTTGACCGTTTTGTCCATAGTTTCTATGTTTTGATTTTCTTTATTAAATATCCTTAAAACTATCTTGCTTCAATACGGACTTTCTCTTCGAAAACGCGTCACGGTTTAGAGCCAAGTTTAGCCTCTCGGCGACTCTGGGGATTGAGCCGCCACAGGCCTCATAAAGTGAGTTATACGTCAGCAAAATCAATCAAATGTAGATACATGATTACATCAGAGCTCTCCTTTAGGAAGAAGGGTCTATTTCAAGCTTGTTATGTCATTAAGTCATTGGGCTTTTTCTTCACATATATACTTCAGAAGTACAAGACAAGCTCAAGTGTTATTTGTGGGCCATATTTTATTACACTTTTTGAATTAGCTGAGGTCCGATTCAAAATGGTCCGCGGGCCGCATTTGACCCTTGTTTTACACATTCGAAATAAATCAAAATGAAATAAAATCCCAAACCTTGATGAAGCAGTCGTTGAAGGAGAGCGAGTGTCGGATGGAGTTCTGCCACCGCTGCTGGTTCTGCCGGTAGAAGGGGAACAGGTCTGTGATCCACGTGTACAGCTCGTTCAGGGTGAGCATCTTGCAGGAGGACTGCTGCAGCGCCATGGTGATCAGAGAGATGTAGGAGTACGGGGGTTTAGCGTGAGTGTAGCTCCTCCGGTACGGCTTGGGCTCCCGAACCTGACCGTACACCGGGCTGCGGTACGACAACCGGTACACTTTGCTGTCCTCACTTCCATCCTGCAGAGGGAGAACAAATCATCAATACTACGCACACGGAAAACACTGAACAACAACAATACTCTCTGTGCTGTCCTCCACTCCGGCCTGCAGAGGCATATCATAAGACATGTCTGTTGATGTTACACATGGAGCTGCTGTGATGCAAGGAGCATCTCAAACTGGATTCAAGATGCAAGGCTTTTATTGTCATGTGTGCAGTGTAGTTATGTCAATGACAATCTGAGGTCACAGGCTCCTCCAACACAGCGACGCAAAGTAAATACAAAGTAAATAGAATAGAAATAGTGCAGAATAGTCTCTATACAAGTCATTGGAATATTGAAGTTGCAAACAGGTGAATGTTATGGATGTTCTTTCAAAAGTTCAGGTGTTTAACAGTCTGATGGCCTGTGGGATGAAACTGTCCCTTAAAGTATTATCGTATCGTTATCATACACACACACACACACACACACACACACACACACACACACACACACACACACACACACGCTAAAGGCTCTTTGAGCAGCCTTTCTCTCAGTGATCCTGCTGTGTCGGTAGATGTTAGACATGGAGCTGCTGTGATGCAAGGAGCATTTCAGACTGGATCTGACCATTAAAGTATTATCGTATTGTGTCTTATAACAAATCATAAATACAAAACACACTGAAACAACGTTGACTTTAATTAAATGTATTATGTCGCCACATTTGACATAATTAGGCAAAAATATTCATTTGAACTGAATATTTAAACTTAATAGTCTTGCTTTCAACTAACCTAATACATGTGAAATGTGTTGACATAATACACCTGTTCTTTATTTGACGCAGCATGTTGGGTCGAATAAAGAACCCAACATACATTTCATTGAAGTCAACGGTTCAGTTTTTTGTGCGGTACGCTAAAGAAAACACACATGGCTGACACTACATACACCATTCACCTAATCTTGTCAAATAAATGTGTAAAAAGTACAATATGTTCCTCCAAATTGTAATGGATTAGAAGTATTAAGAAGCATAACATGGAAACACTCAGGTACAAGAATAGTACTTGAGTTAATGTACCATTGGGATAGCCGTTTCATACTTTTTTTTATTGACTTAAATACATTTTAATTTACCATTCAAACTAAAATAGTGAGCAATGCCTTGGTGTCCTTTGGACAAAAACAACATACAATGTAGGAAATGTCATTAAAAAGTCATACTAAATAAGCCTATGTTATATAGTTTTACTCAGAATACCTATAAGTACATTTTACAACGCAAACTACTTACACTTAAGAAGTTTTGGTTAAGTTACGTTTTTGTACATTTCCTTAGATTTTACTTAAGACATTTGCACCTAAATACAAATCGTTACTTGCTATACCTTTTATTGCATACATATTCATATTTAAATATAATGTATTCTCCGTATAACATCAAATGCATGTTTTACACTAAGGCTATAGTCAAAATAATGGCCTGATAAAGCTCTCTATAATAAAGAATAACCACTTAAATGTAGGAAATGTCCTTAAAAAGTCCTATTTAATTAGCCCATATAAAAGGTTGAGTGTAAAATAATGACCTGATAATGCTCTCTATAAAAAATAATAACCACTGTTATAATTCATCATTACAACTTAAATAGTGAGGTACACATTTGGTGTAATATGGACAAAAAATTCAATAAAATAGCCACTAAAATGTAGGAAATATAATTAAAAAGTAATATTAAATTAGCCTATGTCTTTAAAAAGTTTAGTTTAGTAAACATTATTACCTGATAATGCTCTCTATGACACAAAAAGAATCACTAAAATGTAGGAAATGTCATTAAAGTCCTATTTAACACATCACACACGTTTAAAAACAAAAGCCAACGTGTACCTGATAATGCTCGCTGCTGAGCCCCTGCGCGCTCCCGTACGGCGGCGCGCAGCCGGTGCTCGTGCCCGGCTGCAGCGCGGAGCTCAGGCCCGGAATCATCCCGGTACCGGAGCCGGTGGGGGGGTGCGAGAGACCGGGAGGCACCGGGGCCGTGTGCACCGGGTTCATGTAATGCGCGTTCATGTGTCCGCTGCCGGTCATGCCAGGCGCGTTCATGTAGCTGCTCATTGAGTTCATGTTCGCTGCTGCGGAGTAACACTGAAACACAGAGACATCACATATTAAAACCGCGTTAAGGATTATTTTATGGGCGTTTATGATACAACATAATGTGTTAAGGTTCAATATAAAAAAACAACATGAAATATCAGTTAAATTATTCACAAAAAGTCAGAAAAAACATTTTTAAAATGCCAATAATTCAACAAAAAGATTGGGTTTTTTATGCTCTGAAAATATAAAATACATCATAAGGCTTCAAATACATTGTTTTGCATTATCTATTGATTATAAAATTCATTTATTTGGTATAAAATCTCCTAAATGTGTTAAAAATGACATCATAATGTTGATTATAGGCAATTTCTTTGTCCAAAAACTAACGATATTCTGTTTTTTAAAATCATATGACAATGAAAAGCAGCAAAGGTGTCATTGGAGAAGCTGCACATTTTAGTAAAATGTTATATTTTAGACTTCAGATCTGATATTTTGAACATGCTGTTTAATTATAGTTAAAATGTGCCTGTATAAAAATGTTACACTCACATATAACTGAGTTAACAGAAAGCTTTCCTTTTGAATGACCAGGTTTCTCTGAGTAATAAAGCTATAATTGCATTTGGACCAAGCTGATAATCCACACATAATATGCTTGCTTGTATTTGATCACATAATGAGCTGAAAATACACATTTAATTGAAGCTTATATATATTAATAAAAGGCCTTTTAATCCCACCTTTTAAAGACATGTGACAGGGCCAAAGATCTCCACGTATACTTCCTGCCTCTTTAATCTAAATTCAGCATTTTTTACAAGTTGATTCTCTTAAAAAGGACAATTACTAACTTAAATAGGACTTTAGGTGAATATAATTGTATAATGAATTAGGTTAAACATCCCAATTCTCATCAGGAAACATCACGGTGAAAAACAGGCCTCTAATATTTGTTGTTCCTCATTTTTTGGGCCTAATACCCATGTTGCTAAATTTAAATAATAAATACAGAGATATACATTCAGTGTCTTCCATCCTGAGTATTTATATATTATGTATTGTTGTAATTAAGCTTGATGATAAGTCTGTTTGCTCAGTATTTGTGTATGGCTGTAACACCTTATTTAAAGCCTTCAGTTTAGACTTGCCCTAATGTGTATAGTGCTATAACAACATTTAATTAACCATTTAAACCTTATGAATATATCATATATCATGTCATTTTACTCGTTTCCATAACAAACCACTGATTTTAATTCAATATATTCCACTGTCAGCCTGCACTGAATTAACAAGCATTAGGCCGGTGTCAAGGATGGTCAAAATACAAACAAAAAACAACATTTTAAGATGAGAAATAACAAATATAAGCTTCAATATGAACTTAATTAAAGAAAACAGCGGTTGAGAGTTATTTCTGGACGTTTTTAATGATTGAATTTCCATTTTCGCTGCACAATTCATCCACTGCAGAAACAAAGGTTGCTAAATGTGAAAGAAATACATGGAATTTAATAATTGTAAAGGCTTTACCAAAAAGACAAATAGCCTTTTTAACAAATAGCAATTGTAGAATAATGATTAATAATTGTATTTTCTTGCGTAATGCATATGATAAACAGGCCTTTACGTGTTTATTTCTTTAGTCAAACTCCCATAATGTCCATTTAGATGTATTTATATTTACAACTCAACACCCAAAGCAACACAACACAGCAATGCAAACCATTCAACAATAATATTTAGATTTATTTCCACTTTTACACTGCTGCAAATATCCATTATTTGATTAATTATCCGCTCTGAAATGCCTTAAAATAAATGTTCATTTCTTCGGTCAAACCCCTATAAAGTTCATTTAGATGTTTTTCTATTCATAACATTTCCCCTAAACCAAACACACACAGCTATATGCAGATAATTCAACAATAATATAGAGGTGTTATCACTCTTTCGAAGGCTATATTCATTGATTAATTGGTGCTATAAAATGTCCGCAATGTTGTTTGTTTTGTCGAAACCCCTTTAAAGGACTGGACTTCAACTCCCACTGTAGCCTACATTTTACATGTATGTTCAATTTAATATCGAATAATCAATTTCTTGCACAATAATATCCTTTGTTACTTTGTTATGTGCATTTTCCACATATGTATTTTTTAACTTTTTAATGCTATTTTATTTCTATTTCAGAAATATGTTGGACTCTTTATTTCTAGTGTCTTAATCTCTCTTATGTACAATGCCTTGTTTTTTATGCTGCTGCAACGCAAACATGTCCCAAATTGGGATCAATAAAGTATCTATCAATCAATCTATATATCTATCTATCTAAAGTTAATTAAGAAGTTTATATTTTTGTTTTTTTCCACCCAGTTTTTATTCGGTGATATTTCAGCGGGGCTTCCCTCTGAGTGTACCCGGGACAGAGTGCACTGACCTCGGCCTCTCCGTAGTAGCTGCTCCCGCTCCACTCCGGAAGATCCTCCATCTTAACGGCGCTCAGCATGACTCCAACATCCAAACGGAAAATAAAACCCAAATAAAGCGGGAAACAACGGTTCCTTTTATCCGGTGTATCCTGGATGTCCTACTATGACCACCGGGGGGGAAAGCTCCTCATTCCCGGCTAGAAACAGGCAGAGTGACCGGTGTCCGCGAGGCACTCTCTGACACCTGTGCTCGCGGAGCCTGCAGCGGCCAATCAGCTGCCTTCATTTCACTCCTCGAGCTCTCACTCTCTTGATTTGAATATTCCATCAACACCTCGGCACGAGACTCCCGCCCCGTGGCCTCACAGAGAGGTGACAGTAAATAATGACGTCACTTTTATGCACCTTTTAGTAATGAAGTACTCTCAATGCATGAGGTTAAGTCTCTGTTAATTAATGGGTAGAAAAGACACTTTTTTCTTATTTTTCACGTGCAATTCCTTTTTTAAATGATGTTAAAAAACAACTCTTCAATTTGGGCTTAATAAAGCATATCAAAGCATCTAATCTAGTCTTAAAATATGGTTTAATGTGCATAAAATACTGTACTTTTAAAGTGATGGTTTTACAAAATTAGTACAGAAGTAAAACGTACTCAAACTTTCAAAAGTAAAAGTAATGCAGAGAAAATACCTGCATGTCTTCACCAGTTTGTTGGGTTTTGTGAGTGTGTTTTGATCCAAATAACAAAGGAAATGTGAGTTTTTTGGTCCTTTTTGACATCAAACATCGACAAGCCTCGTCTCATTTCTTGTTTGAGTGATTTAATGTCATTATAAACCCCCCCCCGCTGTTGTTAGCTGAGACATTTCATCTCTCCAGTGGACGAGCAGGTCCATATTAAACTGCCCACCACTGCTGCAATGCATGCTGGTCTTTCTTTTGGTTCTGTTTGCTGTGTTACAGATAAAGTCATCCCAACATGTAATAAAAATCAACAGAAATCACGCTCAAATTCCCTTCGAATGAACCCAAATCAGGCTTTCATTAACCCTTTACTGCCTGTGTCTATATAGTTATATATTCCAGAAAGGACCCCCATGATAACCCCAAATATCTTCCTGCTGCTGTCCATGCTGATGCTTCTGCAGATCCAAATATGTATATGTGCTTTTGTGGAGATGTCCCTGAACATGAGCTGATGGAAAACTAACCAAAACACCCTCAAACTCATTTAAAAATGAACAAAATGAGGCTAAAATAACTTGTACTTCCTGTCTAATTATCTGCATTTACTGCAGTTAGATTTCTCCCAAACCATCCTCAGATGTGTCTCTGCTGCAGTGCATGCTGGTCTACCTCTTGCTCCTGCATATCTACACATGTATCTCTGTGTTTAGAAGGATTGTGGCAAGTTAAATATAAAAAACAAACAGAAATCTCCCTAAAAAATGAGTGGAAAAAACCAAATAAACTCATTAACCCTCCTTGCTTGTCTTCACTGCAGTCAGATATCCTTAATATCCCAGTTGACTCCCAAACCACCCTTACATGTCTCTGCTGCAGTGCATGCTGGTCTACATGTTGCTTTGAAGATCTACTAACTGATGTGTGTGTTTCTATTGATTGTGGCCATTGAACCCTAAACTTGTGAAAAACTAACAAAAATGACGCCAAATGAACTCATACCTTCTATTAACCTTCACTAGCTGTCTTTGATGCAGTTATATTTCCTATTTTTCCCTGAATGGACTCCCAAATAACCCTCAAATGTGTCCCTCCTGAAGTGCATGCTGTTTCTAATGCTCCTAATTTGCAAACACCATTTTTCAACCATCAGAAATGTGTAGAAAATGAACAAAAATCACACAAACTCTGAGACTTCCAGCATGTTAGCATTTTACTGCAGGAGTTAACAAGCAGAGTGTCTGTGGGATCTTCCTCTTCCTCTTCCTCCTCCTCCTCCTCCTCCTCCTCCTCCTCCTCGCTGCAGTCTTTACTGTGTGTGCTTCTGACGGTGTGTATTTACCTGCTGCTGAATCTGAAAGGCGACACACACACGGTACACACACACAGCGAGGACCACCATGATCTCTGCACACACACAACCTGTCCTCCCTGTGTGCAACTCAAACAAATCCACATATTTTCACCTTTTGTCCTCCGCCCTGAAACTGTCAGCAGGAGAATAAAAGGCTGATATATCTGCGAGAGGTGCCGCAGAAGTGTAGGGAGCACTAGTTAGGGATTGGAAAACAACTGGAGGTCGATTGGATTTGATTTTCACTCAAAATGAAGTGTTTTTCATGGGATTTTCAAAAGAATATATGAAATTACAATCGATTTGAAGCCTTCCTCGAGTCCCCTGTCCATGCAGACTCACATATAGACAAATAGCTAGAGTAAGGAGAAGTATTTAGATATTTAACTTAGGTAAAAGCACCATGTAAAATACTCCGGAAGATAAACCTTCTGCATTCAAACTGTATTTAAATAAAAGCAGTATCAGCTAAATGTTGGCTAATTAAAGTCTAAATGCATTTTTGTGTTTTACTATTTCCAATGATGTTACCCTGCGAAAAGAGGAAATATATTTGTACTCAGAATGTATGTGGTGTTTTTTAAGCTATTAACAGCTTCATCCCATGCAGTTTGGCTTCAGGGCAAATTATTCAACCGAAACAGCCAACTGCTTTTTTATAGAAAAGGTCAAAGCAATTGTTGACAAAGGGAGAGGTGTTGTTGGTGCAGTATTCCTGGATCTACGCAAAGCCTTTGATACAGTCCACCATAAGGTCCTTCTGTCCAAACTGTGGGCTTTGAACTGCTCTCCATTAACACTCAGTTGGATTGAATCATACCTCACTGGTAGGCGTCAGCATGTTATCGTCAATAATCGACTCTCTCCAGCTCTAGACTTACGCACCGGAGTACCACAAGGTTCAATACTTGGTCCACTTCTTTTTTCCCTATATATGAATGACCTGCCATCTGTCTGTCCTGATGTGGAAACACAGCTATATGCCGATGACACTGTGATATATGTGCATGCCAACACAAAGCAAAAGGCTGCTGATAAACTGACCTCAGCTTTAGTGCTGGTCACTAGCTGGCTACACCGCTCCTGTCTTCAGCTTCATGTCAACTAAACAGTTGGAATGTTTTTCACAAAAAGAAAATGCAACATTGTGTGAAATATAAGCATCTCAGGTGAACAGGTTAACATTGTGCCTCAGGTGAAGCACCTTGGAATCATTATTGACTCTAATTTAACATTCAAAACACAAGTCAAAGAAGTGACCCAAAGAGTCAAGTTTAGCCTGGCACATTTTAAATACATAAGAAACACAATGACATTGAATTCTGCCAAATGATGCATGAATGCCACGAACACATCACATCTAACATCCTGTCTCACAAGCTGGGGGCAAACTAACAGCTCCACACTGAAGCCACGAGCAACCCTGTGCAAACAAGCCCTCAAAGTACTGGACCAGAAACCTAACCGCTCCCATCACTGTGCCATCCTCAACAAGCATAACATCCTGAGTTGGGAAGATTTAATAAAGTATAGGAACATCGTTCTGGTTTACAAAATCCTGCACCATACCGCCCCTCCACCTCTTAGCTCATTGGCTACTCAACGTAACAACACCAGACGGACCACTAGAAGCTCCACACGTGGCGACCTATCAGTCCCATTCAGGAAGAGGACTTTTGGTCAGTCATCATTCTCGGTCATAGCAATACACAACTGGAACTCTCTACCCACTCAAATCAAAGACACACACACACACACACACACACACACACACACACACACACACACACACACACACACACACACACACACACATCCCACCTTCACAGCTCACTTAAAAACATGGTTCACTGAGAACTACACCTGCACACACTAGTCTGTGTTGAATGGCGTGAGTGTTACATGTTGTGTTACATGTTGTGTTACATGTTGTGTTACATGTTGTGTTACATGTTGTGTTACATGTTGTGTTACATGTTGTGTTACATGTTGTGTTACATGTTGTGTTACATGTTGTGTTACATGTTGTGATCATGTTGTGTTACATGTTGTGATCATGGACGTTGCCCCTCGTTGATGTGATTGTGATGTGCTCTGTGTGACATGTACTGTATATAGTAACGTGTGTTGTTTATTGTTCTCTTGTATCCTCACACCGGTATCTACTTGTCTTTCCTCCTTTTTATTTTATTTTATATATTTTCTTATAACTAATGCTGTTGATATATTGTAATTTTAAGGGTGTCTGTTACCATCTGGCCGGGGACAACAGCTGGAAATTAGCCATGTCGGCTAAAGCTGCACCATTTACTGTTTTTGTGACAGTTCATCGACGGGGACTCTCCACGACACTATCAATAAATAAACTAAACTAAACAGTTTTCTAAAATGTACCTTTTTTATTACATTTTCCAATAATAACGTTTAAAAAATTGCATTAGATTTGCCTTTTATTGTGTTAAGTATACGCCAGATTGGTGCTTTTATAGACAATAGTATCTATTTGTACTTATTTTGTTATTTGTTATTTCTACTTCTTAGTTCTTTATTTATCTGTATTCATTTTCTATGTATTATTGTGTAATAATGTAATATTTCTCCTCTTGGATCAATAAAAGCAGATTTAATCTTTATTTCATGGCTTAATTTAGCTTTTTTCACATGTTTTTTAAGGATCAATGCCTGTTTTTTTCCTCACTAACCAATAAGTATTTTAACTTGAGTCTTTTCCCAGGTGTGTGTATACCTTTTTGCACATTTGTGAACACACTGCCACCTGCTGGTGAGCTCCTGCAACTACAGCCACATAAAACCACATTTTAGGGACAGAGTTACAGAACAAAGTAATACAAAATGGTACAAAAATACATTTTATATGATTTTTTGAGATAAATGGCTGAAGAATATATGCTTTTTAAAGATTTGTGTCATTTGTATTGCTTTAAAATACCATACATATACATATTCTAATTGTTCTACTTTTGAATTCTGTAATTTTACACAGATAATGAGTTTATTATTACTATCCCAGTGTGCATTGGCTATTTTAAATCATCAATTTCAGAATTAGGACCACGATCCAGATCTTCAATTGATTTACGAATCGCGCTTCTGTTGTTTGTACCAACCGATCTTCCGTACTTAGAACGTATTAGCCGTTAGCTTCTCTTGTACAACTCAAGGACGTCTGACAACATTTCAGGGTATTTTAACAACTTCTAATGCTTTATTTCATATATTAAGACTCATTCAGTAGTTTTCTCTGTGTCGATACTGAATGTGAATTTATTGAAGAGTCGCAAAAACGAGGTTAAAGGGGTAATTTGGGTGAATTCATGAAGGCTAAATCTAAGCTAAAACTATCTACAGGCTAGGAGTTAGCTAGTTATGTGTTTATAACGTAGTGGTTACAGTTATGATGGGAAATGGACGGAAGACTTAGTTTCTATGAATGCATGGAATTGTTTTTAGCTTAAATTAGTAAAAGCAGCAAAATGTGATAAAAGTATACACATTTAATTTATTTATTGTAATTTGTGACTCAAATACTGTACTTAAGTACAATGTCGAGGTACTTGTACTGCATTTGAGTATATCATTGTTTGCTGCTTTGTACTTCTACTCCACTACAATTCAGATCTTTAGTTACTTTACAGATTTGGATTCATTTGTGAAATATAATCAACACTTAAATCAGACTTTATTAAATGCACTACTTGTATCTACCTCTTAGAGGCACTGCTTTCCACCTGTCAAACCAATACTGCACATGTTCATATTTTATTTGATTATTTTTTATTTTGTGGGTATATTTAATCTTTATGTCATGTAAATATTGCTATATTTTAAAGTTATTATAGTTTTTAATCATCGTTTTATTTTATCGTCCTTTTCTTACCACGTATCTTCTTTAACTGTCTTTTATGTCTGCACCAAATGCACCAAGGCTCATTCCCGGTATGTGTAAACCTGTTTCCTTTATGAAAAACTCTTTTTACTAGCTTCCATGTTCAGAATCAGAATACCTTTTATTCCTTTATATTTATTAAACACCGAGAGGGCTAAAGTACATCCTTTACTCAAGTAGAAGTACAGATACTCGTGTTTAAAAATACTCTGGTAAAAGTAGAAGTACTGACTAAACTTCTTTACTCAAGTAAAAGTATAGAGGCTTTGAAATGTACTTCAGTAAAAAGTACCCATAACTAGCAGCTGTTTTAAAGAGTACCTGACCTCCCTTTATATTAATAGAACAATAATGTCATTGTTAGCTAATGAATGTTTCCATGCTGAACAACGGCAACATGACAACGTTTCCATTGGTCCCTCTTCTTTAGAGAAGACCAGGAAATGATGGATACACGGATCGTGTTCAAATCAATAGGCACGCAATGACTCTAAAGAATAGGGATGCTCCAATCGCCAATTTTGGGGCCGATCGCCGGAATCAGTGTCGGCCGATACCGATCGAGTGGGCGGGGCCTAAATGGAAGATTTAAACATCACTTTAAATCTTCCATTTAAAGTGATGACAGGCAGTGTCTGCTGTGCGCACTCAAGGCAGAGAGGAGGGGCACTATTCCCTGTACTTCCTGGTTCCAAAGAAGACAGGCGAATTCAGGCCTATTCTGGATCTTCGCAGCCTGAATCTCCACATTGCACGCAGAACATTCCAGATGTTAACTATAAAACAGTTACTGGGACTGGTGCAGCCAGGCGATTGGTTCAAAACCATCGACCTGAAGGATGCTTACTTTCATGTCGAGATTGCTCCGAAACACAGAAAGTATTTGCGTGTAGCCTACGAGTACTTACAGGGCTGAGGACGCTCTCCGTTCGCTTATGGTCGGAGGGTGGGAGCCCTCAGCGCTGTTTTCCGAGCACACCTTCGCGAGGTAAGCGCGTCAGAGTGTGCTCTGTCAGCAGCAGCCCCAACTTCTCCACGGTTACGACCGAGGGAAAGGTGAGTGAGGCGCAGCGGCTGCTAACCAGAAAGCCGGTCAGAGACAGGGAGATGGAACAGTGTTGTTGTGGGACGACAGCGTGTGTATACACAGCCTGTGAGCAAGCCCGCCTTAACCTGCCATCAGGCCCTGGGGCTGATAGGTTTTGTAGGCCCCCTATTTAAACAACAAGTCAAAGTCATTTATAGCCTCGGCAGGTTCTGTGATCGCACTTCTCCACTCTGCTCTATGCGCGCCTGGTCCTCTCCTCCAGATGAGTGACGTATCGGGCCTCCCTCATGTATCTGTCCGGTTGCCGTTAGCTCCCCTCCACGTAGCAAGTCCTCGTCGTCCTCTCATCTCCTCCAACAGATAATGTCCCTCCTGTCTGTTTTTCCTCTCCCGCTACTCCATCGCTATCAGAACCAGACGGCCTACTTGGCTCCGAGGCCCCGCGGCCGGCACCGCTGCCGCTCGGTACAGAACTCATCTGTCCTTCCTCCTCATCCTGGCCTACAGGTTTAAAACAACCTGTAGGCTTCGGCATGTTTTTGTAATAGCTGCTTGTCTCGAAACTCCTTTTCCCTCAACAATTTCCTTTCCCGAGCGCCTCCTAAACAACCTTCATCTGTCACTCAATCACTCGCAATTTGAATAAGTCACATGTGAAACATATTCTCATTCTGATTGGCTGTTAGGTGGTGCCCACTGACTGTTACTGAGTCATCTCTGGAATCCATCGATCTCATTGATTAGCGGAGCAAATGATCAAAATACTACGGAGGGAAGATATTTTCGTTTGGATTACTGGTCTGGGGGAAGCTCGTGTGTGTGTGTGTGTGTGTGTGTGTGTGTGTGTGTGTGTGTGTGTGTGTGTGTGTGTGTGTGTGTGTGTGTGGTGTGTTGTGTGTGTGTTGTGTGTGTGTGTGTGTGTGTGATGTGTGTGTGTGTGTGTGTGTGTGTGTGTGTGTGTGTGGTGTGTGTGTGTGTGTGTGTGTGTGTGTGTGTGTGTGTGTGTGTGTGTGTGTGTGTGTGTGTGTGTGTGTGGTGTGTTGTGTGTGTGTGTGTGATGTGTGTGTGTGTGTGTGTGTGTGTGTGTGTGTGTGTGTGTGTGTGTGTGTGTGTGTGTGTGTGTGTGTGTGTGTGTGTGTGTGTGTGTGTGTGTGTGTGTGTGTGTGGTGTGTGGAGAAACAGCGGCTGTTGTTGTGCCTGCTGTGACGTTAAGTTAATCCGTTCTCTGCTTGTAATTATGCCGAAGCTTCAAAGTTGTATTTATCTTCTGAATTTGTCGAAACAAGTTTAATATTCTGAAAGCCAAGACTTTGTTTATTTGAAACCAGATGAAAACAAACTGTAACGGACCCTGCCGTGTTATCTATGATTACTATACGCCTTACATTCATAATGTCAGCCGGAGGGCGGCGCTGCGGAAGAGCAGAGTGGCGAGGGAGAGCTGTCTTCTTCCCTTTACAAGCTTCAAAAATGTATTTATCGTGTGATTTTGGAAATAAAAGTTTCATATTCTGAAAGCCAAGACTTTGTTTATTTAATTATTTTTTGTATTGGCTCATGATAGGCCCCTGATCTCCGTCGGCCCCTGGGCTTCAGCCCAGGTCAGCCCGTGCATTAAGGCGGCCCTGCCTGTGAGAGATATAACGAGGGGTTACGTATGGTAACCCCTCGTTATATAAACACAGCCCTCTACTCGGGGGGCCTGTCTGTCCTATGCTGCTTGCTGAAGAGAAGTGTAGGATGACAGTCAGGAGGCGAGGCCTCCTTTTATGCGGTGAGATGCGCGAGCATTCAGGTAGGCCCGCCCCGGGGCCGGCTACGTCTAGAAAGTCTCAGTGGATGAATGCTTGCATGATATGATCAAGGGGAGTACCCATAGAGTCCAGTAGAGGGCGGAGCCTGTGTTTATATAACAAGGGTTACCATACGTAACCCCTCGTTTTCTCCCCAGATGCCTCTGAAAAACTATTTTTACCAGCTTCCATGTTCAGAATCAGAATACCTTTATTCCTTTTAAATATATTATATGTATACTAAGTGTGTTTCTGTGTGTTTTCCCTCAGATGCCTCCTAACCCAGCCTCCCTGGCTCCTCTGGCTAAGACTCTGATGAAAGGAGTGATCGTGGTGGAGCTGCTGGGCGTCTTCGGGGCGTACGGCCTGTTCTACAAGATGAACGACAGTCAGGGTATCAGACGGAGATTTATTTATTTAAAGATGTGTCTTAGGGAACTTGAGAATACTAAAGCTGTGTTGAGTGACTTTAAAACAACCTTCATCTCGTCTTTTTCCTGTTCTCCTAATAATACAAAGAGCTTAATTATCCTTATCGTTTAGTCGCTATGTTATATAGATTCAAGATATCTGTTTAACGTCATATATATATATATATATAAGGTATAACAGGCAGTTGGACTGTACAATGAAATTCTAACATTTCAGCTCTCCACAGCTGAGTGTTGAGAAACTACATACAAACATACAAGATAAAAACTAGCATATAAGACATTTTTTTAAATATAAGCCGACGTACACTTAAAGAAATCCTGTCCTGAATTAAAGTGCACTCCAGTTGATCGATATCCAGCTAACTGAATATTAAAAACAACCTTCATCTCGAATGTTTCCTGTTCTCATATTAATACACATTTAAAGTAGTATCTTAGGGAACTACAGAATACTTAAAGCTGTGTTGAGTGACTTTAAACATCCTGTTTTACTCCCATAATGTGCAGATTTCAGGAGCACCATGAACAGGAGGCTACCGTCCGTTCTGGAAGGTGAGCAGTTCTTCAGTCTTTTTACGACATACTATACTATGACTTTTTTTTCGTGTTTTGTTAAAGATAGTCGTTACTGTTATTTAAAAAAAAATGTACGACAAACTAAAAATAAAACCCTCTCTCTTCTCCTCCGTACCCAAATCTCTAAAAACGGGGAACAACGGAGCTGATCCAGATTTGCGTCCGATATGACGTAATATCTGAAATGTGGACCCACGGCCCAATCAGAAACGTTGCTATCAGAAACAATGCCTGACTGTTTTGGACGTAATATGGTCGGTGTTTACATTAGCATCGCTAACACTCAGAGCTAACCTGTACTGGAGAGCATGTGTGTGAAGAAGCAGGAAGTAAAAAGGAACTCAGCTTGTGGTATAACCGGCAAGAGAGAAAGCCTTTGAGCTCCAAACTGTTTCAGAGAGAATCCTTGATAATCCATGATATGGCGTTTCATCACGGCAGCATTTAGTTTAGACAGTAGCTGCCGGGTCCCGCATGAGCTCAGCCCCCTCCTCTTTAAAGCTTTATACCCGAATCAGCACTTTAGAAACAGGAAGTGAAATAGAGGGATATGAGGCATGGCTAGAATGATCTGTTTGGTATTTGGAGCAAAACACTTCATAGACATGTTTTATATATATTTATATATATCTGAGACCTGTGCTATTGCCTAAAAATCGCACGATAGGTGACCTTTAAAAAATGTGACAACATTTTATCCTTTTTAAAGTTTTGTGACTTTTTCTTACAACATACTTTACTTTGACTTTTTTTGTGTGTATTGTTAAAGATACACTATACTGTTGTTTTAAAAATGTTTTACTACAAACTATACAAATATTTCATTTTTTTCTGCGTCAAACTATACTAGGACATTTGCAGTAGGGCTGCACGATAATCGCGATATTCACATCGCAGGATGTGCACTTTTTTTTAAAAATATTTTTTTTTAAGTAGGCAAATTAACTCAAACACGTCACGTTATAATTATTTTGCTGCTTGCTACGAAAGGAAAACTCGCGCGGCTCTCATGTCAGGGGTACTTAAGTGAGTGACATGCAGGCTCTGCGTGCACAGCAAACCACCAATCACAACCATTCTTGATCAGATCACAGCAGGATAACCGAGCTAGCTCAGCTTGTTGCTCTGATAACTTAAGACCCAGACTTCGTTAAATATAGTTAGAAAAATACCAATTGTATAGCATTAAAGTTCAAGAGAGGATGGTTTGCGGGGGAAAACTGTCTTTTCGTCAATTCCTGTTTTTTTTCATATCTTAATATTAATGCTGTCAAAATTATCGCGTTAACGGCGGTAATTCATTTTTTTAATTAATTGCGTTAAAAATATTTAACGCATTTAACGCATGTGCAGAATGGCCCGCCCCATACATCCCACCAGTGGCAGCGCCAGGGTATGGCTGGGGTACGCTACACCCATACCAAGAAATGGCTTAGCCCCACCATGAACAATGATGTTAAAGTAAGCAAAATAAAGTCTGCCAACTCGCGGAGTAAATTGCAGACAGCAGTTAGTCAGATTGATTTCAGCCACTTGTCTGGAAATACCGAAGACCAGAAACGGTTTTGAAAACTTTTGTCACGTAGTGATCGTCTTCTCAATAGAACATCTTTGATAATGTCTTCTGGCCAATCAGAATCAAGATAACGGCATTGTGTTGTTGCAGGAAGTCCCAAACGGAGAATACTTTTGCTGTAGTACAGGGGTGCACACAACTGGTACGCAGGTTATGTGCGTAATCTGAAATGCTTACCGTCACTTGTGTCCAGGGGCGGTTCTAGGGGGGGGCAGTGCCCCCCTAACACTGACCTCTGACCCCCCTAACACTGACCCCCCTGTGGCCCCCCTAACAATGAAAAGTTTTTTTTTTTTTGAAATGTATATTTTCTGGTACTCAGGATTTTGTTGCTGTAATGTGAGATTGTGCAGACACCCTTATGTAAAGTAGAGATGTAACTGTTCATTGCCTTTATTTTTATATAAATATGGTGTTAGTGCAAACATTGCACTATAACTGAAGCTAACAGTAATAACTATAAGATCTATCTGAAATAAATAAGTGTACTGAAACAAATACCAATAACTGGATTGCATTGTTTTCTTATGCGCAATTACTTCATACTGTCTAGTTCTCTTTTTCGTCCTGCATTTATTGAAATGCCACCCTCAGAAAATAACTGGCCCCCCCAGTCATATTGGTCTAGAACCGCCACTGCTTGTGTCACAAAGCGCATTTGCGTACCAACGTACTTGTGAAGCTTTTCCAGAAGGCGGTTAGATCACCGGACGACAGAGTCGGTCTCCGTGTGCACAGACAGGGCTGCTGTTAACGTCGGTCTGTACAACGCAATTGTGCCAAAACTACGCCAACCGGCTGCGGAGGGAGACTCCCCCCTTCACTGGAGAACTGCGCTAAAACAGCTGATCACAACGTTCACACTCTGTGGTCACGAAGTACTCCACTAGCCCCCCCTGTTAATAGAAATCAACACGTAATGAAATAAGACCCCCCGGTTTGATTGATAGGTGTGTGGGCTGTCTTTCATTTTGACACAGAAATGTTTTATAATAAACATACATACTGTGTTAAATGGATATATCCTTCTTCCATTTATCTTTCCATTCCCACAAGAATATACATAAAGAAATGGCATATTTTGGACATAGTTCGAATGGTGATTAATTAATTTTTAAGCTGTGATTAATCTGATTAAAATTTGTAATCGTTTGACAGCCCTATTTAATATATATCGCAGGGGGAAAAAATATATCGCAATATCGTGCAGCCCTAATCAGTAGTTGAAAAGTACTTTTTGACCAACGTTTACAACCAACTATAGCGTGAGATGTAAGTCAGTCCCAGTATATGATTGCAGCCTCAAGGATGGAGAAAAGACAAAAACCCATTTAAATGTTTAATAATCAGGATTGAAGAAATGGGCAAAATAACTCGTATAATCACGCTTCAGAAAAGGGTAATAACTCTAATTCCTGTAGATGTACATGAAATCTGTTAAATGACAAACAGGGTGGCATACTTATGACATACTAGGCAATGACATGTTCATGTATTTATCAGCAGCCTCATAGATGGAGAAAAGTTTAATAACTTTAATTCCCGTAGAAGAAATCTGTTAAATGCGTCCATGAAAAACAGTCCTTTATCTTCACAGAAATGTCTCCTCTGTTTCCTCCCAGTTTACTACCAGTCCAACGAGTGGGCGGGGGTCTACGGCGTCCGAGAGAAAGACCTCGCCGCCTGGTCGGCCAATCAGGACTGAGGACATCCTCCAATTAAAAAAACCTCCACGATCTCACGACAGCCGCTACTACTTCCTCTTCCCGAACGTCTTTCCTCCCGTCCGCGGGCGACCGAACGCCTTCTTGTTCTTGTTGAACATGGTCTTCTTCTTCCTCATGGTCTTGGCGTCGCGGTCCTGCATCCAGTCGTCTCTGTTCGCCTCCCACTTCAACTGCTTCAGACCTGAGGGACAGACAGGAAGTGAGGGAAGACAGGAAGTGAGGGAAGACAACGGCTCTGGTTTCATGGATGTGATGTGACGAAGATTTCAACTTAAGCTGAAGCTATTTATACAAAGGATTAAAGTACAGATGCGCCAATGTCTAATTTCCGATGTTTAGAGTAACAGATTTACAGTTTTATTTATTCCATCTTCGTGCCAGGAAAACAAAATGTTTCAATAGTTTTTCAGGCCTTCATAATATATCTTTAAATGAGCACAAACTCTTTACTTGGCTGAACGGTTACCTTCTTATTGAGGAGGTTTGAAGTTCAAACACACGGTTGATTCTTGTTTTCCATCATCATCCATTATCATGTGAGACTTTGAGCCCAACATGAATCACACATATATATATATATATATAGCTACAGTCTTCTGTGTTAAAGCTGTTTCTCTGTGGAGAAATACATCTGGCTGGTATCCAGCTGACTGAATAAAAACAACAACCATCATCTTGTATGTTTCCCGTTCTCATAATTATCCATATCGTTTAGTTGCTATGTTTTAGAGATTTTACGTTTCAGCTCTGAGTGTTAAGGAACTATATATAAGATAAAAAGACAACATAATAAAACCCTTTCCCTGAATAAAAGTGCTCTCCTTTTGATCGATATCCAGCTGACTGATTTACAAAAACAACCTTCATGCCGTCTTTTTCCTGTTCTCATAAAAATACACAGAGCGCAATAATCTGTATTATTAAATTGCTATATTATAGATATCTTTTTATCGTCATATATACACAGTATAACAGGCAGTTAGACGGTCCAATTAAATTCTTACGTTATAGCTCGGCACAACTGAGTGTTAAGAAACTACATACAAACATATAAGACATTTTTAAATAACATTTAAGCGTACGTCGGCTTATTAAATATAAGCCGACGTACGCTTAATGTCCCTGAATAAAAGTGCACGAAAAAATACACTGAGCGCAATAATCTGTATTATTAAATTGCTATGTTATAGAGATTTTAGATACAGTTGCACTTTAGAATACAATTATTACGTCTCAGCACACCTGAGTGTTAAGGAACTATATACAAACATCCCGTCCCTGAACTAAAGCTTGCTGTTCGAGCTTTGTCTCTCAGGTGATCTTACCTGCTTTGTCGCTGTTGGCCATGGCGTTCAGGCCGGTGTTGTCAAACTTGGATCCGGCGTTCTCGTCCAGCATGGAGCCAAACTGGGAACAAGGATCAAGTCATGATTATTGATTAGTTTCATCCCACAGGCCACAAGACTATTAAAAACACCTGAGCGTTTTACTGATCCGTTTGCTAATTATTTATCTAATATATCATATTCCCTTTACTTGTATAGACTCTTCTTGCGCTATTTCTAGTTTATTTGTATTTACTTGCACATTTCCAAACATCCTCTGTTGCTCTCCCTGAGGTTTCTCCCATTTTTTCCCCTCAAACTGGGTTTTTCTCTGGAAGTTTTTCCTTGTACGATGTGAGGGTCTAAGGACAGAGGGTCTAAGGACAGAGGGTCTAAGGATAGAGGATCTAAGGACAGAGGGTCTAAGGACAGAGGGTCTAAGGACAGAGGGTCTAAGGACAGAGGGTCTAAGGACAGAGGGTCTAAGGATAGAGGATCTAAGGACAGAGGGTCTAAGGACAGAGGGTCTAAGGACAGAGGGTCTAAGGACAGAGGGTGTCGTTTTTCTCATACTGATATTCTGAACAATCTGTGCTGTTGTATTTGCTGTAAAGTGTCTCTACTGTAGGCTAATTTTATTATATGTTCAGCACTTTGGCTCGACCAAAGATCGTTTATAAATGTGCTATATAAATAAAACTTGATTTGATTTGATTCTCTTGCACTATTTGATCTGTTCTATGTCCTATACATATTCCTGTTGCTCTGTTGGAGGACGACTTAAGTTGTTCATTGCCATATCTAGACTGTAGCTAATAGAGTGGAGCAGTGACGAGTCCTAAAACCAGGAAGTGAGTCAGCATTTCACCACTTCCTGTTTCCTCGTCTCTGAGCCAATGGGATAGCTGGAACTAAGGTCTGTGGTTGAGACACATTGAAGACACGGATCACGTTTTGTTCTAGGACATTAAATCATCAGCAGTGACCCCACTGGTGATTTCTGAAGAGTGGACGTGTCTGAGAAACGATGGTTGTTACCAAGTGGCTGGATAGGACTACAGAAGTCGTGGAGGCCGTTGTACGTCATTACGCCGAACACGTGAACACTCCTCTAAGTTAGTTTCTGTTCTGCTTGAAAGCAAGTCCCTGCCTCCTGCAGACTGTTCCAACAAACGCTTCAACTCGTTCCATCTAGAATCTGTGTGTTTGAATCTGGATCTGAAGTCGGCGTGACGTTGAAGTCGTGCTGCTGGACTCGCTGTAGCTCCTTTATAGCATCACGTTAGCATTTAGCTTCTGGCCGTTAGATTTATGATTCGAACATTATAAAAGTAGACATGTGGAGATTATCCTGAACAAAACGTGCATTCATCAAACAGGTTCGTTTTCCACTTATTTTTTACAATATTCCAAAAATCCTCTGGAGAAATCCCGTAGCTTTTTATCGAGGGAACCAGCAGCTTACTTCGGGTAAATACGTCATCCCTGCACCTCTCTATGTGCACATGACGATAAAGCCTTGAATCTTGATAAGATCTGCTCTATTTGTTCGTCTTGGTTTGATCTAAATCTTTATTTATATGTAACATAATAAACGTACCTCTTCTGCAGAAGCAAACATGGCCGTGTCTTCCTTTCCCTTCTTCCTCTTCCCCTGCTTTGGACCTGAAAGGAGAGAAGAAACAAAAACATTAACTCACATTTTTCACAATAAGAGCAGCTTGAACATCATCCGTTTTCAAAATAAAGCACATTTTATATTTATATTTAATTGAATATCCCACTCCATGCGCACTTGATGTAAATAATATCCTGCTTATATTGTGTTAACAGAAAATGTGTGTTTTTATTTGTCAGGTTATAGATTTGTTGTCTTCACGGTCATCTGTATATTTTTCTTACTCTCTAATGCTGCTTTATTTCTATGGATGCTCCGATCGATCGGTGCTCTCTATAAAGGCCGATCGGGAGAGCCGATCACATGACGTCAAATACATGACACTTTCTCTAAACAAGCTCGCCAAAATGGCTTCACCGGTCTGGCAGTATTTTACATGGATGTTTAATAAGAACTGGATACAGCGTGGGAGGCGGGGTCTCGTTCTTTCCTATGAGAGCTGCTCATTGGCGCATGAGAGAGCGAAACGTCACAGATTACCCAGCATGCCTGGCTGTCAGAGCAAAATAACCGTATGTCCGCTCACAGAGCATGCGCCCCTTAAGCCCCGCCCCCTGAGCTCCCACTCTCGGCCCAGTAGACTGAATGGAGAGAGAAAATAAATCTAGATTCGGCTTTTAGTGCATTTTACAACTTTAAGGACCGAATGATTCTAATTAGGGCTATAACATAGTTCATACTGGGAAGTTTATTTAGTTACAAAAAAAGTATCCACTGATTTACAGACGTCTCTTTCCCCATGTTAGTCAATGGGAAAAAGTATTTCTGGGCCGGGTGACGTCACGGACTGATACAGAAGTTGCAGTACCGCTGTTTGGACACAACGAATATTTTCATCAGAGTGAGAGA
>NW_022992122.1:244732-279811 GCF_902827175.1 Gymnodraco acuticeps | reverse complement strand
AACAAACTTTACCATTACTTTTTATTTGATATTTATGACATGGTATACTGATTTAATTTATTTTTTCACCTACTATAGTACTGACATTTTTCTCAAATTTGCAACAATCATTACTTCTTTCTTTGATTTATTTTCCACATACTATACGATTACTTTTTGTTTTTTGTTCAACATAAGCACTTTTTTTATCTACGTTGTGGACATACTAAAGTATTTCATTTTTCTGAAAAACTTCACTACATGTTTTTTCCATTTATTTTCCCACGTACTACTACGACCTTTTTTTTAATTTATTTTTTAATGTGTTGACATTCGCAACAAGTGTTTTTAACATTTTTGACATACTATTATGTCTATGACTTTTCAGATTTCTTTGACAAACTTTGTACGTCATTTTTATTTTATTTTTTACTATGACCCTTAACAAACTCAACCAAAACTTTTCTCTCGGACATTCAATACTATGACTTTTTATCAATATTTTCTCACGTCACACCAAGTTTATCGCGACATTGCGTCTAGAAATGGAGATATAATTCACAGCCACTCCCAGAAACATCTACTACGACAAAATAAACCAAGACTTTTCTCTCGGACATACTATGACTTTTTATCACATTTTCTCACGTCACACCAAGTGTATCGCGTCTAGAAAACTAGATGTAAATCCCAGCCACTCCCAGAAACGTTGCCTCACCTTCTTCATCGTCGTCATCCTCTCCTCCCCCGTCAGGATCCATGAACGTCCCCCCCTCTTCCTCCAGCTCGTCTCCGAAGTCTTCCTCGTCCATGGAGCCCAGAGAAACCTCCTCGTCGTCCAGGTCCGCGTCCGAGTCGTCGTCCGAGTCCGACGCCTCCGCATCCTTCTTCTTCTTCTTCTTGGCTTTCACATTACTGACAGAGAAGAGAATTATCAAATCAGTCCCTAAGGTTAAATAACAGACAAGTGTGTTTGTGTTTTCTTATTATTTAGATATTTATATCAACAATTTTTATTATTATTTAATTTAAATATTTAATTTCTTTATTATTGTTTTGTTTTTTTAAAGGCTGACAAAACATATCTGTGTGTGTAATTTAATGAGGTATGTGTATGTAAATATATATATATTAGGGCTGTCAAGTTAATAACGCAGGCACCGACTGGCCATCGGTAGGACCGGGAGGGTGTGTGTATGTGTGGCACGAGCGAGCAAGAGAGAGACCTTACGTGTATTGTTGTTGTTAGCATCTGGTGCTAGCTAGCTGCGCTAACGGATATAAGGAGCTGCTTCAATGAAAACAGAGGAGCGACATTTCGCCACAACTGCGCCGAGCACTTGACTTTATGCAGGAAGCCAGACAGTGGGACATTGTACGAAAAGTCAGCACACTCAGTGCGCAACATGCATCCAGGCAGCTCCCGTTCGAGCATATGCCTTGAGTTGCACATAGCGCCAACGATCCAACACACACACACACACACACACACACACACACACACACACACACACACCACACACACACACACACACACACACACACACACACACACACACACACACACACACACACACACACACACACACACACACACACACACAACACTACACACACACACACACACACACCACACACACACACACACACACACACACACACACACACACACACACACCACACACACACACACACACACACACACACACACCACACACACACACACACACACACACACACACACACAAGAGAGGTTCCAGGTTGTTGTGTTTAATATTCATGAGAATATTTGTCATTGTTCAAATGATAATAAACATTAGCATAAAGCGTATTTGTCCACTCATATGATACTAAGACTATTAAAAACTTGAAAAATATTCCTCTAAGATACATTTAGAACAGATAAAAAATGTGCGATTAACTATTTTAATCGACTGACAGCCCTAATATATATATATAAACTCCCCAAACAGGCGAAAACCTACCAGTTTCACCCACTGTCTCTGGCACCTCCCTCCATGCTGGTTCCTCCGGTTTGTATCCCGTTAATAGTTCTGGTCGTAAAGAACCGGGTGATTTGCTACCGTAATTTCTCGTTTGGAATATGAGGAAATGAACTGCGGTCTGGCTCTCCCTGCTTACACGCGGTTTGATTGGCTAGCGCTTCTACTGTCAGATTTGCATAAACGGGATTTGATTGGCTGACGCTTCCAGCTCAGCTTCAAAAGTTGAACATTGCTCAACTTTTGAATCCTGAAAATCCTGGAAATCTTCGCTTCGCTCCCCCACAATGCAGTTCGGCGAAAAGCGAGGCAAAGTGACGTCATCCCCATTCAAAGTCAATGGGCAGAGAAGCGTTGGAAGCGATGGAAGATTTGTTTAAAGCTGCTGTGTGGACGTAGAGTCAACTGATATTTCTGCAGTGCTGTGCATGTTGTTGGAAGTGCAAACAGGTCATTAATATATCAATAATAGATTGCTCACCCAGCGAAGTCCAGATCATCGTCAGCCATCTCCGTGAAGTACGAGTCTCCCTCGCAGGAGTCTGTTCAAATGAGAAGGTTAGAATAAATAAAAATTACACACAAGATTAAATACATAAAGAAATCAAAACAAAAACGTATTTAAGTATACATATATATTTTTAAATAAAGATTGGAGTTGCATTAATGAAAAACAAACAAGAATAATTGTCATTTTAAATTCATTTTGTAATACAATTATTCTCAAACGACTCTATTTGTAATGAGAAGCATCTTCTGGAGCTGATAACCAGTTCACCAAAAGAAAAAGGTTGCTTGGTCTAATTACCAAAATATTGTAATGTCTTGTTGGTTGGACCGTTATGTCCCTCACTCTGTTACGAGACATCCCTTCTGTTATTGTTTAAAGTTCATGAACATCGTATAAGATGCACCTAAAACTATTTAAAAAAGGACAATGAGAAGTAGAGTTTCAATGTTTACTGTTAGGGCAACTATTTCATTGCAACTGGTGAAATGTTCTCAACTGTCTTCTCAATAAAGAATTGTAAAAAGAAATAAACAACCATCTTCTGTATCTTCTGCAGTGCGTCAGCTTAAAGGTCCCCTATCATACTGTTCTTCATCAGTATCTCACAGGTCTCAGATATATCCAGAGCCGGTCTCTGATTGGCTGAAACACCAAACTGATCATTGCAGCATTACCCATAATCCCCTCTGTTTCAGCCCTGTTTCCAAAGTGCTGATTCTCTGTCTGTTACTTTAGATGAAAATAAGGAGCCCCTCTGAGAGAGACATGAAGAAGAGGGGACACATGTCGATGTAGAAGAGACATGAAGAAGAGGGGACACATGTTGATGTAGAAGAGACATGAAGAAGAGGGGACACATGTTGATGTAGAAGAGACATGAAGAAGAGGGGACACATGTTGATGTAGAAGAGACATGAAGAAGAGGGGACACATGTTGATGTAGAAGAGACATGAAGAAGAGGGGACACATGTTGATGTAGAAGAGACATGAAGAAGAGGGGACACATGTTGATGTAGAAGAGACATGAAGAAGAGGGGACACATGTTGATGTAGAAGAGACATGAAGAAGAGGGGACACATGTTGATGATAGAAGAGACATGAGAAGAGGGACACATGTTGATGTAGAAGAGACATGAGGAAGAGGGGACACATGTTGATGTAGAAGAGACATGAAGAAGAGGGGACACATGTTGATGTAGAAGAGACATGAAGAAGAGGGGACACATGTTGATGTAGAAGAGACATGAAGAAGAGGGGACACATGTTGATGTAGAAGAGACATGAAGAAGAGGGGACACATGTTGATGTAGAAGAGACATGAAGAAGAGGGGACACATGTTGATGTAGAAGAGACATGAAGAAGAGGGGACACATGTTGATGTAGAAGAGACATGAAGAAGAGGGGACACATGTTGATGTAGAAGAGACATGAAGAAGAGGGGACACATGTTGATGTAGAAGAGACATGAAGAAGAGAGGGACACATGTGGATGAAGAAGAGACATGAAGAAGAGGGGACCACATGTTGATGTAGAAGAGACATGAGGAAGAGGGGACACATGTTGATGTAGAAGAGACATGAAGAAGAGGGGACACATGTTGATGTAGAAGAGACATGAAGAAGAGGGGACACATGTTGATGTAGAAGAGACATGAAGAAGAGGGGACACATGTTGATGTAGAAGAGACATGAAGAAGAGGGGACACATGTTGATGTAGAAGAGACATGAAGAAGAGGGGACACATGTTGATGTAGAAGAGACATGGAGAAGAGGGGACACATGTTGATGTAGAAGAGACATGGAGAAGAGGGGACACATGTTGATGTAGAAGAGACATGAAGAAGAGGGGACACATGTTGATGTAGAAGAGACATGGAGAAGAGGGGACACATGTTGATGTAGAAGAGACATGGAGAAGAGGGGACACATGTTGATGTAGAAGAGACATGAAGAAGAGGGGACACATGTTGATGTAGAAGAGACATGAAGAAGAGGGGACACATGTTGATGAAGAAGAGACATGAAGAAGAGGGGACACATGTTGATGTAGAAGAGACATGAAGAAGAGGGGACACATGTTGATGTAGAAGAGACATGAAGAAGAGGGGACACATGTTGATGTAGAAGAGACATGAAGAAGAGGGGACACATGTTGATGTAGAAGAGACATGAAGAAGAGGAGACACATGTTGATGTAGAAGAGACATGAAGAAGAGGGGACACGTGTTGATGTAGAAGAGACATGAAGAAGAGGGGACACATGTTGATGTAGAAGAGACATGAAGAAGAGGAGACACATGTTGATGTAGAAAGAGACATGAAGAAGAGGGGACACATGTTGATGTAGAAGAGACATGAAGAAGAGGAGACACATGTTGATGTAGAAGAGACATGAAGAAGAGGGGACACATGTTGATGAAGAAGAGACATGAAGAAGAGGGGACACATGTTGATGTAGAAGAGACATGAAGAAGAGGGGACACATGTTGATGTAGAAGAGACATGAAGAAGAGGGGACACATGTTGATGTAGAAGAGACATGAAGAAGAGGGGACACATGTTGATGTAGAAGAGACATGAAGAAGAGGGGACACATGTTGATGAAGAAGAGACATGAAGAAGAGGGGACACATGTTGATGAAGAAGAGACATGAAGAAGAGGGGACACATGTTGATGTAGAAGAGACATGAAGAAGAGGGGACACATGTTGATGTAGAAGAGACATGAAGAAGAGGGGACACATGTTGATGTAGAAGAGACATGAAGAAGAGGGGACACATGTTGATGTAAAAGAGACATGAAGAAGAGGGGACACATGTTGATGTAGAAGAGACATGGAGAACTGGATTTTAGGTGACCTTTAAACGACTTCTATCACATCTTCATTAAGTGTTTGTCTCACCGAGCATTTTCTCAAACTCCTCGTCGTCCACGTCCTCCACGCTCTCGTTGTCTCCTCGAGGCCGGCGGATCTTCAGCTGCTTCTCCTGGTGACGCTTCCTGAAGAAACTGGGGGGAAAAGTAAATAAAAACATTAAAAAAAACTTCAAAAATACAGTAAAATATTCTCACTAAAACTCACGAGAGGAAGTTCAAGCGATTATTGTCCAGGGTTCATACACTTTTTCACCAATGACTTTCAATGACTTTCAATGACATCTCCAGGACCTTTACCTAATTTTCCATGAACAAAAACATGACTCTCAGCGGTGCCACTGAAAATGGTTTATTTGAACAAGGTCTATGAAACATGTAGTGCCTATCTAAAATAAATCAAATAGTAGGTACTAGCTTCTACTAAAATCTCTCACCAGCAAAACACCTCGTCAGTTAAACGCCATTTTACGTTTCATTATACGATACAGTATTTATTATCATTATAGTATTACTATTTCGGCGATTAGATCAAATATAAATTATATTTGATGCAACTTTAGTTACATTTCCATGACTTTTCCAGGGCCTGGAATTTGCATTTTGAATTTCCATGACTTTTCCAGGTTAACATTTTAGTTTATTTGAATTATTATTATTTATTTTAAATAGTTTTTAAATATGATTTTAATGTCATTTTTTTTATTGTCATTTTAGAGTTTATTGTCATTTTAGAGTTTATTGTCATTTTAGAGTTTTACATGTGAATTTATTGTCAGATTTAGTTATTTATCAGCACATTTTCTTTGGTGTTTGAGGAGTACAACACACGTTAAAAGGGAATAAAACCCCTGCATGCTGTTCCCTTTACTTCTTCATGATTCTTTTTAGATTATATTGCATTTCTATTTGCAGCTAAATATTATATTTATAGAAATGGGTTCGATACCTGAATTTCCCAAAAGGTATAAATAAAGTAAATTATTTGTATCAATCATGAGGTTCTAAATAGTTTCTAACTCACCGATGGAAGAAGATTTCATCGACGGGGATCTGACTCTCCTCTTTAGTCAGGAACTCCTCACAGTTCACTGAGAGAGAGAAAGTCGTTTTAAAACAACATAAATAAACTACAGACAATGAGGTGAAAACAATTAACTCGACACACACACGTCTTCAAAAAACTCACCTGGAACAGATTTGAGAGGGAATCTCTGTTTGGGCGTCAGCGCGGAAGAATCTGTGTTTTCTGAGAAGAACAAAACATATAAATCCAGATATTAATATTTTTAACATCTCTAATTAATTCTGGCAATTCATAATAAGACACAATTTGATTAATGAAGCTCAGCGCAAGTTCAACCAGGAAGACCGTCTTTACTCATTCATTTACTATTTCCATGTTACTACTCTCTCAATAAGTGATCGGGGCTCCCCAGCTTAACCAATCACTTCGCTCTATTCCCACAAGCCTATCATAGCGCTCCGCTAACCCTTTTAAATCTGCTCTCCCCTCTGACAGCTGTCATTTCAGGTGACTCAACGCAACCCTCCTCCATCCCATTTCACCTCCTGTCCCTCTGAATCCAGGGTCAAGCTAAGCCACTCCCATTCAGACCGAACCCAACCATCCATTCACCACCACCAGGGTCAAGCTAAGCCCCTCCCCTTCAGACCGACCCCAACTATCCATTCACCACCACCAGGGTCAAGCTAAGCCCCTCCCCTTCAGACCGACCCCAACTATCCATTCACCACCACCAGGGTCAAGCTAAGCCCCTCCCCTTCAGACTGACCCCAACCATCCATTCACCATCACCAGGGTCAAGCTCCTCCCCTTCAGACCGAACCCAACCATCCATTCACCACCACTAGGGTCAAGCTAAGCCCCTCCCCTTCAGACCGACCCCAACTATCCATTCACCACCACCAGGGTCAAGCTAAGCCCCTCCCCTTCAGACTGACCCCAACCATCCATTCACCATCACCAGGGTCAAGCTCCTCCCCTTCAGACCGAACCCAACCATCTATTCACCACCACCAGGATCAAGCTAAGCCCCTCCCCTTCAGACCGAACCCAACTATCCATTCACCACCACCAGGATCAAGCTAAGCCCCTCCCCTTCAGACCGAACCCAACTATCCATTCACCACCACCAGGGTCAAGCTAAGCCCCTCCCCTTCAGACAGAACCCAACTATCCATTCACCACCACCAGGGTCAAGCTAAGCCACTCCCCTTCAGACAGAACCCAACTATCCATTCACCACCACCAGGGTCAAGCTAAGCCCCTCCCCTTCAGACCGAACCCAACTATCCATTCACCACCACCAAGGTCAAGCTAAGCCACTCCCCTTCAGACTGACCCCAACTATCTATTCACCACCACCAGGGTCAAGCTAAGCCCCTCCCCTTCAGACCGACCCCAACTATCCATTCACCACCACCAGGGTCAAGCTAAGCCCCTCCCCTTCAGACCGACCCCAACTATCCATTCACCACCACCAGGGTCAAGCTAAGCCCCTCCCCTTCAAACCAAACCCAACTATCCATTCACCACCACCAGGGTCAAGCTAAGCCACTCCCCTTCAGACCGACCCCAACGATACATTCACCACCACGAGGGTCAAGCTAAGCCACTCCCCTTCAGACCGACCCCAACTATCCATTCACCACCACCAGGGTCAAGCTAAGCCACTCCCCTTCAGACCGACCCCAACTATCCATTCACCACCACCAGGGTCAAGCTAAGCCACTCCCCTTCAGACCGACCCCAACGATACATTCACCACCACGAGGGTCAAGCTAAGCCACTCCCCTTCAGACCGACCCCAACTATCCATTCACCACCACCAGGGTCAAGCTAAGCCACTCCCCTTCAGACCGACCCCAACTATCCATTCACCACCACCACCAGGGTCAAGCTAAGCCACTCCCCTTCAGACCGACCCCAACTATCCATTCACCACCACCACCACCAGGGTCAAGCTAAGCCCCTCCCCTTCAGACCGACCCCAACTATCCATTCACCACCACCAGGGTCAAGCTAAGCCCCTGCCCTTCAGACCGACCCCAACTATCCATTCACCACCACCAGGGTCAAGCTAAGCCCCTGCCCTTCAGACCGAACCCAACTATCCATTCACCACCACCACCACCAGGGTCAAGCTAAGCCCCTCCCCTTCAGACCGACCCCAACTATCCATTCACCACCACCAGGCTCAAGCTAAGCCACACCCCTTCAGACCGAACCCAACCATCCATTCACCACCACCAGGGTCAAGCTAAGCCACTCCCCTTCAGACCTAACCAACTATCCATTCACCACCACCAGGGTCAAGCTAAGCCACTCCCCTTCAGACCGAACCCAACCATCCATTCACCATCACCAGGGTCAAGCTAAGCCCCTCCCCTTCAGACCGACCCCAACTATCCATTCACCACCACCAGGGTCAAGCTAAGCCACTCCCCTTCAGACCAACCCCAACTATCCATTCACCACCACCAGGGTCAAGCTAAGCCACTCCCCTTCAGACCGACCCCAACTATCCATTCACCACCACCAGGGTCAAGCTAAGCCACTCCCCTTCAGACCGACCCCAACTATCCATTCACCACCACCAGGGTCAAGCTAAGCCCCTCCCCTTCAGACCGACCCCAACCATCCATTCACCACCACCAGGGTCAAGGGGTTCATCGGATCGGTTCTCCCCTCACGAATGATACTCCTGCACAACGGGTCCTAATCGGCAAAACTCCATTACATTCATTTGTGTTTTCCTGGCAATAAATATGTATTCTTTCATCAGAACCGTCTCTCCTGATTGAACTGAAATTGTCTGCTTTAGTTTAATGCTTTAATCTGCATGTATGTTGTGTGTTTTAAGGATAGATATAGTTATATAAATAGTTATCACCGCAATAAACCATATTTAATTTCGTCTTAATGTACGTTATTTAATTTCATATTCTGTTCTTGTACATATCATATTCTATTTACATGTATATAGACTTCTTATACTATTTTGTATTTGTATTTTATTATATATATGTTGCATTGTTGGAGGAGCTCAGGTCAGAAGAATTTCATTGCCCTTTCTACGCTGTAGCTTACATGACAATAAAACCTTTGAATTGAATTGAGTTGTTGTTATTACGTTTTCCCTTCATCTGTTTTGGGTTTCTGAAGACGAAGCGGTCGAGGAACCGGATCAGAGTGAAGTCCTGCAGAGGGTCTCCGGAGTAGAGGATGGAGCCGCCCTGAGGAAACAACGAGGAAACTGTTGGGAAAATCCTGAATGTCCTCTTCCAGTATGAGAGTAACTTGATAACAAAGGTATCAACTGTAGCTGTGAACATGACAGGATGTGTGATTACCTAGAAGAGCATCAGGACTGTTTGAGGCAGATGATAGCTATGTGATTAACATGATGGTTCAGCCTCTATGGAGAGAGACATCAAGCATGCTCATTTCTGACGTGGAGCTAATCTGAAGTAAACATTGAATACTGCTTTCTATTCCTCCATCTTGTGACTGTGTAACTCCCTCTCTTGGATATCAGCATGTGAAGGACACTGTTCAGGAACTAGTTGATGCTCTGTATGTGATGACTCCTTCCATTCTGGAGAGGATCACAGATACATGGATCCTGAGATGAAGCTCAAGTTGGTGACGAGTGAGAGTTTACTAAAAGCAATGATATCTGGATTTTGAGATTTTGAGAAAAAGTCATAATTTTTAGATTTTGAGAAAAAGTCATATTTTTTAGATTTTTAGAAAAAGTCAGAATTTTGAGATTTTATGAAAAAGTCAGAATTTTGAGAATTTGATATATAAGCTATTCTGTATGTGATGACTACTTCCATTCTTGAGAGGATAATAAATACATGGATCCTGAGATTGAAGCTTAAGCCGGGGACCAGTGAGAGTTTACTAACAGCAATGATATCTGGATTTTGAGATTTTGAGAAAAAGTCAGAATTTTCAGAATTTTGATATATAAACTGTTCTGTACGTGATGCCGGGGACCAGGGAGACACGTAAAAACAGAAACATTTATAAATAAATAGTAAGATAATCTAAATGCAAAAAGAAGTTGTGACTTTAAGTGTAAAGGTTTTACCTCCAGGATGGTTTTTGCAAACAGCGACACGGACGGATGGAAGTGAGCGGCGAGCTGCAGGGAGACGAGACAAAAGAAAATAGCTTAGATGTGAAAGGTCAAATGACCTTATGATGAGATATCACAGTGAACAGAAGCTGTTGGCAGGTTATTTTTCATCTGTTGTCCCTGCTGGACAGATTATGCTAATTAAATAACTAATTGAAATGTTAAAGCCATACATTGCTGTGCATGATATTTAGATGGTTAATACAACTTGTTTTATAGTATGATGCAATATCAACGTTTCCATGTATCCAAGCTAAATTAATGTCATACTATATTTTCTAAAAATGTTAAAACTCTCACAAAAACACTTAGTTTTTATTGTGATTTATTTAGTGCTCCTCACCCTCTGTAGCTCCCACAGAGTCGTGCGGTCGGCGCCGCAGAACAACGGGTTTCTGTGTAGCGGGTCGTAGCTCTGGATGCTCTTTCCTCCTGGAGAGACAGAAACATCAACATTAAAGAACAACAACAGCAACAACAACAACAACAAGGAACATCCAAGAAACCACAGCAAAAATACAACATTTTAAGAATATGTTTTTTGTTCTTGGAGAGATTTTACACCTGAGAAAAGTTATCTTTTTCATCCACATCTGCTTAATTGAAGGAGCTGTGTTCTGCTTTTTGGAGGTCTTCCCTTTCCTGTAGTGTATCTATTGGTTTTGGTGCATGTAAATGGTCTGCAGAGGCTCAAATCCCTGGGTTTCTCTCCCACACATAAATCACTATAACACAAATGTAGTTTATGAATCATAACCCTCTCACACACCTTCCAGGTTCTGGTGGTGTACCCATGATGCACTGGGCTTCGCCTCCTTTGGCTCTGCACTCGCTTCTTCCTCCTTTGGCTCTGCACTTGCTCCTTCCTCCTGCTTGTCTGCGTCCACAAAGCGCTCCTCTTCATCATCCTCCTCAGCGAGGTCTTTGAACGCCTCCTCATCCCCGTCCTGAGGGAACACAACGGGAAGAGATGCTAAAAATGTATCATTTACTAAAAAACAAATCACTTCAAGTATCGTTGAGATTGAGACACACCAGGAGAAGAATAAGGAATAGAAATTAACTATTCATCTTTTCACACTTGAATCTATATTTGTAGGACTGACAATCAAATCTCAGATACTTATGTTGTATGTGTGTTGCCAACGACTTTACAAAAAAGGGATAATTACGTAATCTGGATTTTCTGGTTTTCTTTGTTTGACATTTGGTCACCATTTCTATTTCTATTTTATTGTATTTACTTTATTGTTCCATGTCCTACACCACATGTGTCAAACTCAAGGCCAGGGGGCCAAATCAGGCCCGTGGTGGATTTAATTTCGGCCCGCAGGATAATCTTTAATTGCCATTAGTGTTGTCACGATACCAACATTTTGGTTTCGATACCAAGTCAAGAATTGCGATTCCGATTATTTTCTTAAAAAAAGGGAAACCGTCTTAAATGTACTTATTGTGCTTTATTTCACACCAGAACCAGAACCATAACAGAAACGTTTAAACAATGAGAACAATAAATTAAATAAATGACTAGAATTTGTATTAAATACAATTAAGCATCATCTATAAACAACTTTTTTGTTTTTCGCTTCTGGCGTCTTTTTTGTCAACAAGCCGAGGCGCAGCGGCAGCTAGCGCTTGCACGAGAGAGGGGAGGGACTTAGAGCGTGCTTGAGAGGGGAGGGACTTAGAGCGTGCTTGAGAGAGGGGAGAGACTTAGAGCGTGCACGAGAGAGGGGAGGGACTTAGAGCGTGCTTGAGAGGGGAGGGACTTAGAGCGTGTTTGAGAGGGGAGGGACTTAGAGCGTGCTTGAGAGGGGAGGGACTTAGAGCGTGCTTGAGAGAGGGGAGAGACTTAGAGCGTGCACGAGAGAGGGGAGGGACTTAGAGCGTGCTTGAGAGGGGAGGGACTTAGAGCGTGTTTGAGAGGGGAGGGACTTAGAGCGTGCTTGAGAGGGGAGGGACTTAGAGCGTGCTGAGAGGGGAGGGACTTAGAGCGTGCTTGAGAGGGGAGGGACTTAGAGCGTGCTTGAGAGAGGGGAGGGACTTAGAGACAGTGAACGAGAGGGGAGGGACTTAGAGCGTGCTTGAGAGGGGAGGGACTTAGAACGAGCTTGAGAGGGGAGGGACTTAGAGCGTGCTTGAGAGGGGAGGGACTTAGAGCGTGCACGAGAGGGGAGGGACGTAGAGCGTGCTTGAGAGGGGAGGGGACTTAGAGCATGCTTGAGAGGGGAGGGACTTAGAGCGTGGCTTGAGAGGGGAGGGACTTAGAGCGTGTTTGAGAGAGGGGAGACTTAGAGCGTGCACGAGAGGGGAGGGACTTAGAGCGTGCACGAGAGGGGAGGGACTTAGAGCGTGCTTGAGAGGGGAGGGACTTAGAGCGTGCTTGAGAGGGGAGGGACTTAGAGCGTGCTTGAGAGGGGAGGGACTTAGAGCGTGCTTGAGAGAGGGGAGAGACTTAGAGCGTGCACGAGAGAGGGGAGGGACTTAGAGCGTGCTTGAGAGGGGAGGGACTTAGAACGTGCTTGAGAGGGGAGGGACTTAGAACGTGCTTGAGAGGGGAGGGACATAGAACGTGCTTGAGAGGCGAGGGACTTAGAGCGTGCTTGAGAGAGGGGAGGGACTTAGAACGTGCACGAGAGAGGGGAGGGACTTAGAGCGTGCTTGAGAGGGGAGGGACTTAGAACGAGCTTGAGAGGGGAGGGACTTAGAGCGTGCTTGAGAGGGGAGGGACTTAGAGCGTGCTTGAGAGGGGAGGGACTTAGAGCGTGCTTGAGAGGGGAGGGACTTAGAGCGTGCTTGAGAGGGGAGGGACTTAGAGCGTGCTTGAGAGGGGAGGGACTTAGAGCGTGCTTGAGAGAGGGGAGACTTAGAGCGTGCACGAGAGGGGAGGGACTTAGAGCGTGCACGAGAGGGGAGGGGACTTAGAGCGTGCTTGAGAGGGGAGGGACTTAGAGCGTGCTTGAGAGGGGAGGGACTTAGAGCGTGCTTGAGAGGGGGGGAACTTAGAGCGTGCTTGAGAGGGGAGGGACTTAGAGCGTGCTTGAGAGGGGAGGAACTTAGAGCGTGCTTGAGAGGGGAGGGACTTAGAACGTGCTTGAGAGGGGAGGGACTTAGAGCGTGCTTGAGAGAGGGGAGGGACTTAGAACGTGCACGAGAGAGGGGAGGGACTTAGAGCGTGCTTGAGAGGGGAGGGACTCAGAACGTGCTTGAGAGGGGAGGGACTTAGAGCGTGCTTGAGAGGGGAGGGACTTAGAGCGTGCTTGAGAGGGGAGGGACTTAGAACGAGCTTGAGAGAGGGGAGAGACTTAGAGCGTGCTTGAGAGGGGAGGCACTGCAGGCACGGCTGCAGTGCAGGGAGTGGAAGCAGAGCGCTGAACACACACGGCTCTTATTAAAAAGGCGCTTTCTCACCGGAGTACTTTCCCCCGTCATTCTTAAAGTACCGATACTAATGAAACGGAGGAATCGTAACGTTTTTAACGGCAGGGTATCGCGGTATACCTTTCAAGTATCGGTACACCGTGCAACACTAATTCCTATTAGATCTGGCCCGCCGGTATATTGCACGCACACCTTCACTCCATCCTGAGGGTCTCCTCCGCTCAGAGCCTGAGCCCAAACATTGATGACCTTGCACCCAAGATGAGATGCCAAGTATCTGAACTAGCATCTCAGAGCAGCACACTGAGCTTAATGGATGCTTCCTTCTGCACTTTCTCTCTCAGGACAACAGGACATGTTTGGTTTTCTCTCTGAGGGGAATAGTTTTGTTGAAGCTGTTGTTGGCCTGAGGGAAAATGTACTCATAAGAAATGACTCTGGAAAAGCTGCAGATAGAGCCATAAGAAATGAATGCACTGATTATTTAATGTTGTTTTTATATGCAATAATTGAAGCTTTGTTAGTTCCAGGTTTAATATGTGCAATAAATTCATTTCAATAAGTTCTGCAATAAACATTGAACCAGTCCGGCCCTCGACTAGTACCCATTTTTTTAATTTTGGCCCACTGTGAGTTTGAGTTTGACCCCCCTGTCCTATAGTCATGTTGCTCTGTGGGAGGAGTCTGTGACTTCAGTTTTTCATTGACTTATCTACACTGTAGCTGCTGTGCAAATTACAATAAAGCCTTGAATTGAATTGGGTATACCTTGAGCTTACATTTAAACAAAACACATAAATAATCCCAGCTCTGAGTTTTTCCCAGTGCTCAAAGACGCTTTACACACAATCAGAAACGGCACAAAGAAACCACGTCTTTGGTCCTCTCACCCCGTCCTCCAGCAGCAGGATCTTGAGAGCCGGTTTGCTCTTCATCACCTCGGACACGAGGAAGAGCGCTCCGCAGGTGAAGGAGGCGCTCTGCTCGGCGCTGACCTGCAGCAGGCGCTTCACAAACGCCTTCACACGACGGACCACTATGTCCGCCTTCAGGGATTTATAGAGGAGGTTCAGGAACATGCTGTGACGAGAAGAGGAAGAAAGACCGGGGTCCAGAAGCTTCCTGAGGAGGAGGAGGAGGAGGAGGAGGAGGAGGAGGAGGAGGAAAACAGACATTTAATATTCATTATATTATATTTCTGTAATCATTGAAAGCCCTGATGTTCCTGATTTCACGACTAAATGATGACTTTTCATATTAAAGTGTTTTCATCACCGAGTTAATATTAGTTCTTATTCATTAACGCACACTCTTGACGCCATCCTATGCTATGATTGGTCAGTCTATATTCGAGGGGCGGGACTTAGCAAAGGCTCTATATATACAAACTGTATTTGTCCCTCTCAAATAGGGTTGCAAAATTCCGGGAATTTTCAGAGATGGAAACTTTCCACGGGAATTAACGGGAATGTTCTAAATTGAAGGTTGGCTCTTCGTAGGGAACTTAAATATAGTTGGGGAAAGTATATTTTAGCATAATCTTGACTAAAACAAACAGATGCCATTCAAGTACACTTGAATATCCATGCCATAGCACACGGCTTACTGCATGGCTATTGAGACTAGGGGGCGATATTCCGCATTTGACCGATTATCGGTATCCGCCTTTTTTTTATCAAATTGCCGATAAAACTTTGGCTCTGATGCGGCCGTTTCTCTGGCTACAGTCACCACTCTGTACACGAGCAACGTCCCGCCCACAGCGCTATCTGATAGGCCATTACTGAAGATCTTCCGGGCGGGAGCCAGAGAGGCGGGACCTTCTCAGATTACAGGCAGGTGCAAAAGGACGCAGACTGAAGCAAGCAGCAGCGCTGAGCGGCAGAGCCATACACGTGTTAAACCGAAGTTCAATAAACATCCCAATCCCCTATGCTGAAGTTGCAAAAACACGATCTTATGATCCAATTCTATCAGTTTCCCAGTTACACAGGGACGCGGGAAGTCAGTCAGAGTTGGGGGTGCGTGCAGTGTCTCGCAGCGGAGTAACTGTGGTGCGGGGGGGGGGGGGCTGCGAGTGGAGCCTTGCAGTTTTTCAGGTTGATATGTGAAGCTCATTAGCTAGCCAACATGTATCTAGCAAATGTTTAGCAAAATATTAGAAGTGAGGCTACGAGACCAACGTTAGGTCTACTGTAATAGCCTCACTTTGAATAGTTTGCAAAACATTAGCTAGCACTAGTGTTTTGCAGTTGCTAGCAGCTTATTGGGATTGTATGCTAGATAGACAGATATAATAAATTAAGCATTATTGTTAGTTAAGCGTGTCAGCCTGCAGCCCCACTTCTTGTCTCTCTCTAACTCATTGCAGACGGCTGCACTAAAGAAAAGGGCACAGAGAGGAAACCAGTTGTAAGATGTTTAAAAGTTAATTAAACATAATATATGCTTAAATGCATGTCAAATAAGTTGTGTTGGAGTTTGTGTTATTGGACATTTTGACACCAAGATTTTCTGATTTTACTGCAAATGTATGTGTTCCAAATATCGGTTATCTGTCTCCTTGATTACTAATAATCGGTATCGGTATCGGCCTTGAAAAAGCCATATCGGTCGATCCCTAATTGAGAGCACACAAAGGTTCGTAACAGGCTCACAAATGTGAGAGTGGAAAAACTGGTTGGCATCCGGGCAAACCTAAGGCTCTCTGAGCCTGACACACAGCCATCCTCAACAGGCTGGACAGTGACACTGCAGAGGAAGAGGAAGAGTGTGATGTTGAAGAAGTGGACATGTTGTTGGATGTTGATGAGGCCCAGGCCCATTGACTGAAAGGCTTTAGCAAAAATGCAGAGGATTGCTTGAAGGAAGATTTGCTTGTTTGATGGGACTTTGTGGGTATTTTTGGATGGGGGTGCATTTTTGTTCATTTTTTAATGAGTGGGGTTGGGGGGGGGATGAGTAACATTTAACTCAACATTCCTGTTTTCGTTCTTCAATGAAACAAATAATTGTTCAATAAAATAATGAAAACTTGTTCTGTTCTACTTCAAAAATAAAGATCTGTTGAAATGTCTTGTTTTTTGTTAAATTTTGCTTCGAATATTTCCAAAATTCCCCAGCTTAACTTCCCATGGAAACTTTCTGGAAATGTTCCGCCCCTTTGCGACCCTACTCTCAAATACACTTAAAATGAAATAAAGTGGGATTTAATAGCCAGGTAAATGCATACAGGAGAATATGAAGTCACAGCAGTAAGACTGAGAACATGTCTGCATGAAGCACTTAGTGGATTGGTTTAGAAAGATTCATGTACCTGCAGGATGGTTGCTGCTTTGAGTTTGAATAATGCTCCGTGTTGTAAGTGTCAGCACAATGAAATGAAATGCAATGCTTACCTGTACAGAGCGACGTAGTATCGATCTGAGATGCTCTGCTGCGAGTCCATCACCTGGAACAGCAGCATGAGCGCCTGCACGGCCGTGTTGAACTTCACCAGGTGCACGACTTTAAACAGCGTGTCCAGCTGCTCCTTCACCTTCTCGTCTCCGGAGCCGGCGTAGGGATACGCCCTGTTCACGCCCGACAGCAGCGCGCTCAGCATCTTGGACTCGATGTCCTTCTTCTTCACGCAGGCGCGGAAGAAGGAGAAGTAGATGGTGATGAGTTTGGCGGCTAAATCTGCCTCGTCGTGGCTGAGCATCACTTGGCTGAGGAAGCACACGGCGTAATACTGAGCCTTGGGGTTGATGTTGGGTCGGAACATGAGTCTCTCCACCTCGCAGCTCACCACCGCCTTCATGTTGGGGTGTTTGTGAATCAGAGACTCCAAGAAATGGGACGCTTTCGCCGCCGTCTTGTACTCCGGATCGCCCAGTTTGTTGACCACCTGCATCAGGAGCGCTCTCTCTTGCTCCGGTCGACTGCACAACATCTCGTGAGCCGTCGCCAACGCTTTCGCTTTCGTTGCCGCGACCGTATCGTGAGCGACGGAATCCAACGCCGCCACAAACTCGGCGACGTGGTGCTTCAAATGGTGCTCGAAGTACCAGAGGATGAGTCGGCGATCTCGAGCGTCTCTGTTTCCGCTCGCCTTCTCCTCAAGTTGATCGAACGGGTGCTCGGCGAAGGATCGGAGCTTCCTGTTTTCCGGGAGCAAATCGGAGAGGAGAAGTTCCCGCAGAGTGTCCAACGCCATCAAACCCTGCCTCCGACTGCCCTTCTTCTTCACCATGGCCACCAGGTTCTCCACGTGCTCCAGCGTGTGCACCGGAGCGTCTTGGATCAGAACCGTCATGGCCGCCATCCTGTCAGCCAGCACACCGGAGGAAACGACCGTCTTCATCCAGTTGGAGTTGGCTCCTTTCTGCAGGTTCTTCTTGCTTTTGTAAAGCCCCTGGTCGGCCTCGTACAGCTGCACGGCCAGAGCTTTGTACTGAGAGACCAGAGGGGGGTCCTGTGGGGACGTTGCTCCCTCCGCGGTGTATTCCAGATCGAACCACTTCCCCCCGGGTCTGATGAGCAGGATCTTCCTCGGCTGGAACTCAAACACATTCACGTTCTGCTTCTTCTTCCTGCCTTCTTTTGCCTTCTTCTCTTTCTTTATGGTTTCCACTTTGGGCGAAGCGCTGGATGTTTGTTCCTTCGCTGCAGCGGCTTCCTTCTCTCTGGCCTTGTTACCCTCTTTTATCCCTTTAATCACTTTACTCTCTGTACCCTCTCTACCCTCTGTACTCTCTGTACCCTCTCTACCCTCTGTACTCTCTGTACCCTCTCTACCCTCTGTACCCTCTCTACTCTCTGTACCCTCCGTCTCCTCAGCGGTTTCCTCCGGCTCGTCGGGGATGATCTGCAGTCCGTCGATGGATCGGATACCCAGTTTTTTGATGAACTTCTCGAGCTCGCCTTCCTCCAGGTCGTCGATCGCTCCTTTCTTTCCTCCGTCCACCAGCTCGTTTTCATCGTTCAGGCCGGCGAGCAGGACGTAGTCGGCCTAAAGAAGAAGAAATACACATCGTCATGAATACAGTATAAATCAGTAGTAATAATGAATAATAGTAATTCATTACATTTTTTTATAAGAGCAGTTTTTCAAGTGATCAAAGTGCTTTACAATCACATATTGGACATGTAACAGTCAGTAGTGTAGTAGTGAAACATATTGTGTTAAACACAGCAGTGTATTATTTACTTAGTTAATGGACTTCTCGTTTCCTCTGTAAACACAGGTTTGGTGTGAAAAAATGACCGTAAGCTGTCAGATAAACATTGTGCATAGTATGCTGAAGCATAGCATGGAAATACTCAAGAAGTACCTCAAAGATGTACTTCAGTAACATGTAAGTATTTGAGTAAATGTAATTTTAACCACTTTTTACAACATATTAAGGTGTTTTCCTGATAAATTCACCCGAGTTCCTCCAAGCCAATCCTCCAGTCACTATTTATTTAATTGTATTGTTCTCATCATACCTTTGACCCCCTTGTGTCCCTTGAATTTTGACATTATACTTTTATGCATGTAAAGGGTTTGACATGAAGTGAATTTGCTTTAATTTGTGATGTATGCCATGTTTTTTAAAGCACTTTGAGCTGAACCTGGTGTATGAGAACTGCTATACAAATACAGCTTTATTATTATTATGACTGTTATTTACAAGATATTGAGGTTTGTATTCCTGGTAAACTCACCTGTGTTCCTCCCAGCCGGAGAACATCATCCAGGTTAAACTCTTCTTCCTCTCCTTTCTTGCCCTTGTCTTTACGTCCATCCTCCGCAGGATCTTCCCCCTCCTCCCCGCCGCTGTTTTCGGCCTCCATGTCATCTTTTGCCGGCTGAAAAGACACTTTGGACTTTTTACGTTGCTTGTTTTTCGCCGCCATGCTTGCTTGCTACAGCATGAGGAGAACGTGACCCGGATGTGGAAGGTGACGTCATGGCGAGTGTTTCCGGGAGGTTTCCTTTTTTTAAATGTTATTAATTATATTTATTAAATAAAGTAGAATAAAAACATGTGAGTGGTCATTAATGTGCCTTTAAAATAAATAAATAATAACAAATAATAATTCCCGAGTCAATCTAAATGTTTTCTTTCACCTACGTCACAGCCGTTCGTCCAATCAGGGAGTTTGTCCTTCGCTTAACTGAAAATGTCCTTTCAAAATAAAATAATAAACGCAAAAGAGGGGTTACAGTTTCTTTTTTCAACCTTATATTATTATAGTGACAGAACATTTTATGTAAGACTGTAAAATGCATTTGTTTTAAGGACCAAAAAACACTCTGAAAAAGAAAAGAGCAACATTTTTACTGAGAAAGCATTTTATTGTGAAATGTTAGCCGGATGTTCTTTATTTCATTGCTGTTTACTACGTTAGCATTTCGCTTTTTTGAAGGACTTTGTAGCTTTTAGCTTCTCTGCAGACATGTGGTTTGAACTGCATTATAATAACACTGTTCTCGTTAGATAATGCAACCATGACAGCTATTATATAACACATATTGTAAAGTAGTAAACCCAGTTGTGTTAATATGATCATAAACAGCAGAATGAGGGCTTGTTTTGGTGTCAAAACTCAGCAGTTGATCAGCAGAGTCTTCAGGCATCCTGTCCATCCTTCAGCAGCAGGTGAGTGCATTGAGCTAATATATATATATATATATACTATCTATTTTAACAGGACTTAATTCAGAATAATGCACACAAACCAATTTAATTATTGTTATGGGGACTCGTGTGCAAAACTACTGAATCAAAAAATGTTGGATTCAAAAATAATAATATAATATGTTGTTGTATGTATGTAATTAAATTAATACGTGTGAAAATAAATAATAACATAAATAAATTCAAAAACTAATAATTCCCCATCTTTAATAAATTGTAGAAAAATAAATATTTATTATTTAAAAAACGATATATTTTACATGTTTTTGTTTGACAGTGCAATGGCGATTGGCTCAGAGCAGACTACTCTCAGCAGGTGAATCTAAGCCCCGCCCCTCCATGCTGAAACACCTAACCTTCAAAATAAAAGCCACAGGTCCCATCACAGTGGCGGAGTACATGAGAGAGGTGCTCACCAACCCAGTGACGGTGAGCGATAATCAGTCATCCTGAAATCTGTCAGAGCAGCTCCACAGATCCTGGATCAGTCGAGGAAAACAGTCTGTTTGATATTTAGATGCTTTTATTGTGAAAAAGTGAACTTTTATTTTGATAAATAAACGTTTTATTACTTATTTACACACTCTAATCTCTAAATATTTAATTGTAAGACATAGCAATCTGACACAAATCAGAATTGAATGATTTAATGATTGTATTTAATATTGATGTGAATGTAGTAAATAAAATACAATTCAAGGGCTCAGAAAGTCCACAGATTAAAGCTGCAACATTAGGTGTTTTCACACCGGAGTACTTTTCCTAGGAATAGTTCCGATAGTTCCTAGGATTTGCGTTCACACACCAAAAAGATCTGGAACTAGAACTTTCTTTCGGGAACCTTTTCACCTCTTTTCAGTCCCTGCTAGAGAGCAGGGACTGAAAAGGGAGAAAAAGGTTCCAATTTCTGATGGCTGGGCAAATTGCAAACCACGGCCCGTAAAACTCCTAAAAAAAAATTGCCATTTTATTTGCTCGCATTATTAGCATTAGCATTAGCCCAGCGCACAAACGGAGAGAGACTAACTTATGGCAACACAAAATAAAACGTGGGAGATGAGGAGGTGTCGGCGCTTCTGACGATTTACTCGGGACTTCGGGTGGCAGTATACGCTGTGAAGTTGTTTGCGGGCTGCCAGTAAACCCAAAGCAGAAGAAGAAGAAGTGACGTCAGCGGCTTCATTTGCCCAATCCTCCCTCAGGGTCTTATTCCGGTGTGAACGCGATCTACTAGATAGCTCAGGAACTAAAGATTATAGGCGCTTTCACACCAAGTACTTTTCCCAGAAATAGTTCCCGGAACTCTTTAACTATCTAATAGATCGCGTTCACACCGGAATAAGTCCCTGGGGGAGGATTAGGCAAATGAAGACACTGACGTCACTTCTTCTTCTTCTGCTTTGGGTTTACTGGCAGGCCGCAAACCACTTCACGGCGTATACTGCCACCCGAAGTCCCCGGAGCTGGGTACTGGCTTCAGTAGAAGCAGCTGGGACTCCCAGCAGCTTCTACTGAAGCCTTCCGAGTAAATCGCCAGAACACCGACACCTCCTCATCTCCACCGCTCCCATGTTTTCTTTTGGGTTGCCATAAGTTATTCTCTCTCCGTTGGTGCGCTGGGCTAATGCTAATAATGCTAATGCGATCAAATAAAATGGCGGCTTCACAAAACTTTTCTGAGTTTTACGGGGCGTGGTTTGCAATTCGCCCAGCCAATCAGAAATTGGAACCTTTTCCTCCCCAGGAAAGTACCACCTCTCTTGCAGGGACTAAAAAGGGGTAAAAAGGTTCTGATGAACTAAGTTCTAGTTCCAGATCTTTTTGGTGTGAATGCAAAATCCCAGGAACTATCGGAACTCCTGGGAAAAGTACTCCGGTGTGAAAGCGCCTAATAAGTGGATTTATCTAATCTAAATAATTAGAAGATAATTAATTGGCATCAATTAAAATAATTAATGATAAATAACTGATAAAATCATTATCGTTTTTTTCTTTCAGGGTTATTATGTGAGGAACAACATGCTGGGACCTGACGGAGATTTCATTACTTCACCAGAAATCAGCCAGATTTTTGGAGAGGTGAGGCGGAAAGAAATCCACATTAACAGGAAACACAAGTCTGTTGTCTTTTACAGGAAATAATTTGAGATTATATGTTTTATTGGCATTTATACAACATTATATTATAATACTTTAACCCAACGAATCTCCTCTATAGCTATGTTTTTTCCAAATATATATTGTTAACAGTCTGTTTACTCCACATTACTATTTCAGTCAGACAACTCACGTGTTTCTTAATATGTTTATTTTAGCTGGGTGGAAGCTGGGGTGGAAGCTGGTGGTGGTGGGGTGGAAGCTGGGTGGAAGCTGGGGTGGAAGCTGGGGTGGAAGCTGGGTGGAAGCTGGGGTGGTGGGGTGGAAGCTGGGGTGGTGGGGTGGAAGCTGGGTGGAAGCTGGGGTGGAAGCTGGGGTGGAAGCTGGGTGGAAGCTGGGGTGGAAGCTGGTGGTGGTGGGGTGGAAGCTGGGTGGAAGCTGGGTGGAAGCTGGGGTGGAAGCTGGGTGGAAGCTGGGGTGGAAGCTGGGGTGGAAGCTGGGTGGAAGCTGGGGTGGAAGCTGGGGTGGAAGCTGGGGTGGAAGCTGGGTGGAAGCTGGGGTGGGTGGAAGCTGGTGGTGGTGGGGTGGAAGCTGGTGGTGGTGGGGTGGAAGCTGGGGTGGAAGCTGGGGTGGAAGCTGGGGTGGAAGCTGGGTGGAAGCTGGGTGGAAGCTGGGGTGGAAGCTGGGTGGAAGCTGGGGTGGAAGCTGGGTGGAAGCTGGGGTGGAAGCTGGGGTGGAAGCTGGGTGGAAGCTGGGTGGAAGCTGGGGTGGAAGCTGGGGTGGTGGTGGGGTGGAAGCTGGGTGGAAGCTGGGTGGAATCTGGGTGGAAGCTGGGGTGGAAGCTGGGTGGAAGCTGGGGTGGAAGCTGGGGTGGTGGTGGGGTGGAAGCTGGGGTGGAAGCTGGGTGGAAGCTGGGTGGAAGCTGGAGTGGAAGCTGGGTGGAAGCTGGGGTGGGTGGAAGCTGGGGTGGGTGGAATCTGGGGTGGAAGCTGGTGGTGGTGGGGTGGAAGCTGGTGGTGGTGGGGTGGAAGCTGGTGGTGGTGGGGTGGAAGCTGGGGTGGAAGCTGGGTGGAAGCTGGGGTGGAAGCTGGGTGGAAGCTGGGTGGAAGCTGGGGTGGAAGCTGGGGTGGTGGTGGGGTGGAAGCTGGGTGGAAGCTGGGGTGGAAGCTGGGGTGGTAGCTGGGGTGGAAGCTGGGGTGGAAGCTGGGGTGGTGGTGGGGTGGAAGCTGGGGTGGAAGCTGGGGTGGAAGCTGGGGTGGAAGAGCGGCATGTTTAGGAGAATGTGTTTGGTTGGTTGTAATAGGGACGAGGTGCGTCACGTGTTAATGTATCATTGGTGCTCGAGTTGACTGCCTGAACTAGCTCGCAGGCTTCGCCCCATTAGCTCAACACAGTTGTTAAATATCAGTTTAAAAATCAGTTTCAATATGAAAAACCTGGACAACTTTAAAATGAATGTTTTCATACCTGAAAATGTACCAAAAATGTAATATTTGTACGTCTCTCAGCGGAAAGGCTGATAAGTAACATCTAATTTCTCCTCAGTTAAATAATAAAACATATTAAAGCTTCTCCTTGTGGTGTTTTTAATGTGTGTTGTGTTTCCAGCTGCTCGGTGTGTGGATCCTCAGCGAGTGGATGGGAGCCGGTCGACCCAAACATCTGCAGCTGGTCGAGCTCGGACCTGGAAAAGGATCGTTAGCCAGCGACATCCTCAGAGTATGAACTTTATTTGGTATTGCAATATATTGTAAAGGACATGTCCTCAATGTTAGTAAAGACTTCAGGAAGTTACTGCTACCAACCAAGGACTCATTTGGCACATAACCCCCTGTAAAACAGATAAAACGTGTTAATTAATGAACTTTTAAAGGTGCTTGTAGGTGGATTTTGTACCCTTACCCTCTGCTTCTTTATGCTAAGCTAAGCTAACCAGAGTGGTGCTGTATCTTCTCGTCTAATTCTTGATAAGAGATAATATCTGATTATTTAATTAGCAGTTTATTTACAGTTTGTGCTGATGTGAAAAGTTTTACTCCCAACAGAGGGCGCTATAACCCTGCGTGTGTTCTTGTATATGTGCCTTTGTGAGGACCTTTACAGTTACCTGGTCTTCACGTTTACAAAGGCTGCCTAACCTTAAAGTGAAAAACAATATTTATTAAGGTTTAAGAGTTTAGAACCAGATTAGGTTAAAGTCAGGGGTTTGGGCAAATAGGATATAAGTGAGGATATAAGTCCAGAGATGGTTGAAGTACACACATCCTTTACTCAAGTAAGTTATCTTTTCAATTTACACACGGCATCTATTGCACGTCTGTCCGTCCTGGGAGAGGGATCCCTCCTCTGTTGCTCTCCCTGAGGTTTCTCCCATTTTTCCCTTTAAACTGTGGGTTTTCTTCGGAAGTTTTTCCTTGTACGATGTGAGGGTCTAAGGACAGAGGGTCTAAGGACAGAGGGTGTCGTATTGTCATACTGATATTTTGTACAAACTGTAAAGTCCACTGAGACAAATGTAACATTTGTGATATTGAGCTATATAAATAAACATTGATTGATTGATTGATTGATTGAAGTAGAAGTACAGATACTCGTGTTTAAAAATACTCTGGTGAAAGTAGAAGTACTGACTAAACTTCTTTACTCAAGTGAAAGTAAAGAACTTTGAAATGTACTTCAGTAAAAAGTACCCATAACTAGCAGCTGTTTTAAAGAGTACCTGACCTCCCTTTATATTAATAGAACAATAATGTCATTGTTAGCTAATGAATGTTTCCATGCTGAACAACGGCAACATGACAACGTTTCCATTGGTCCCTCTTCTTTAGAGAAGACCAGGAAATGATGGATACACGGATCGTGTTCAAATCAATAGGCACGCAATGACTCTAAAGAATAATGATCACGCACCAAACACACATTCAGACTAAAGGAACCAGCTGTTTGGAAAATGAGAGAAGTAGAAAGTACAAGTATTTGGGTTCAACATGTAAGAAGTAGAAAGTACAGGTATTTGAGTTCAACATGTAAGAAGTAGAAAGTACAGGTATTTGAGTTCAACATGTAATAAGTAGAAAGTACAGGTATTTGAGTTCAACATGTAATAAGTAGAAAGTACAGGTATTTGAGTTCAACATGTAATAAGTAGAAAGTACAGGTATTTGAGTTCAACATGTAATAAGTAGAAAGTACAGGTATTTGAGTTCAACATGTAATAAGTAGAAAGTACAGGTATTTGGGTTCAACATGTAAGAAGTAGAAAGTACAGGTATTTGAGTTCAACATGTAAGAAGTAGAAAGTACAGGTATTTGAGTTCAACATGTAAGAAGTAGAAAGTACAGGTATTTGAGTTCAACATGTAAGAAGTAGAAAGTACAGGTATTTGTGTTCAACATGTAAGAAGTAGAAAGTACAGGTATTTGAGTTCAACATGTAATAAGTAGAAAGTACAGGTATTTGAGTTCAACATGTAATAAGTAGAAAGTACAGGTATTTGGGTTCAACATGTAATAAGTAGAAAGTACAGGTATTTGAGTTCAACATGTAATAAGTAGAAAGTACAGGTATTTGAGTTCAACATGTAATAAGTAGAAAGTACAGGTATTTGAGTTCAACATGTAATAAGTAGAAAGTACAGGTATTTGAGTTCAACATGTAATAAGTAGAAAGTAGAGGTATTTGAGTTCAACATGTAATAAGTAGAAAGTACAGGTATTTGGGTTCAACATGTAAGAAGTAGAAAGTACAGGTATTTGAGTTCAACATGTAAGAAGTAGAAAGTACAGGTATTTGAGTTCAACATGTAAGAAGTAGAAAGTACAGGTATTTGGGTTCAACATGTAAGAAGTAGAAAGTACAGGTATTTGAGTTCAACATGTGAGAAGTAGAAAGTACAGGTATTTGGGTTCAACATGTAAGAAGTAGAAAGTACAGGTATTTGAGTTCAACATGTAAGAAGTAGAAAGTACAGGTATTTGAGTTCAACATGTAATAAGTAGAAAGTACAGGTATTTGAGTTCAACATGTGAGAAGTAGAAAGTACAGGTATTTGAGTTCAACATGTAAGAAGTAGAAAGTACAGGTATTTGAGTTCAACATGTAAGAAGTAGAAAGTACAGGTATTTGGGTTCAACATGTAAGAAGTAGAAAGTACAGGTATTTGAGTTCAACATGTAAGAAGTAGAAAGTACAGGTATTTGTGTTCAACATGTAAGAAGTAGAAAGTACAGGTATTTGAGTTCAACATGTGAGAAGTAGAAAGTACAGGTATTTGAGTTCAACATGTAAGAAGTAGAAAGTACAGGTATTTGTGTTCAACATGTAAGAAGTAGAAAGTACAGGTATTTGGGTTCAAAATGTAAGAAGTCAAAGTAAAAAGTAAATAAGTAGTGGAGTAAAGTACTGATACCAGAAACATGTACTTAAGTACAGTAACAAAGTATTTGTACTCCACGTCTTCCCACCTCTGGATAGGTCCAAATGTGTGTGTGAGAGCTCTGTGTTTCCTGTGCAGTAATGATGAACTTCCTGTCTCTCTGCAGGTGTTCAGCCAGTTAAAGTCGGTGCTGGATGGATGCTCGGTGTCTCTCCACCTGGTGGAGGTGAGTCCGGCTCTGAGTGCCGTTCAGGCTCAGACTCTGACGGGGGGGAGCAGCGTGGAGTCGAGCAGCGAGGACGACCCGGTGTTCAGACGAGGGGAAACGAGCGCCGGGCTGCCGGTGTTCTGGTACCGCTGCCTGGAGGACGTCCCTGCAGGTAGAGAGCAGCACTGGAAACAAGTTTGGTCAATTTTGGAGGAGGAAAACAAAGTAAATAATGAGTTGAAAAGTCAATTTGCCCCCCCCCAAAACAATTATCTTCTCAGGTAATGTTTTGAAATGGTAATTTTTTTTTAAAGTCAGGTAATTTTTCTTCAATTAAATCATTTTCAACAACTGGAGGACGTGCCTGCAGGTAGAGAGCAGCACTGATGCTCCCTGGGTTAATGTGTGAGAGAGACAATACACATTTTTGTTGTTATTTGTGAGAAGTTTGGTTGTGTTTTTGAGAAAAAAGTAAATAATGAGTTAAAGTCACATTTAAAATGAATTTTCTAAGGAAATATTTTTAATTGTAATTTTTCTTAAATTAAGTCATCTTCAATACGTTTGGTATTTTTCTAAAAATAACTTTATTGGTAGGGTATATTTTCACTAGTATTATTTAAAATTAACCTGACTTAAAAAAATTATAAATCATATTTAAATATATTTTGCATAATAGGTGACCTTTAAAGCATGGAGACATATTGGACCTCTTTGACTGAACTTGAAACGCTTGTGAACTGGATAATTCTAACTGTACAGTACAGAGCGAGGACGTCGTAATCTTTTAATCTCTGTAAAATATTTAAAATAAAGTGAATTTTCAAAAATAACTACTTAATTTTGGGGAACACTTTTTTTTTGGGGGAAATATAATGGGATTTTTTAAGTTAGGTTAATTTTAAATAATACAATAAACGTTTTTTATTTTATTCTTATAAGAGATATTTGTATCTGCAGGTTAATAATCTCAGTCTCTCTTCCTCTCTCAGGCTTCAGCATCTTCATCGCTCACGAGTTCTTTGACGCTCTGCCCATCCACACATTTCAGGTTTGATTTAAAGCCTGTAAAACTCTTCATGTCAGAATTGGTCTTTTTAAATGAATACTTGTCTATTCTTTGATTAGAGGACGCCTAAAGGCTGGAGGGAGGTTCTGGTGGACATCGACCCGGAGAAACAGAACCGGCTGAGGTTCGTCATCTCTCCGTCTCCCACACCTGCCTCGTCCTCGCTCATACAGGTGAGACACGGGGAATAGGAACTGAGAACAAAGTGATTAAAGGGTTTAAAGAGGTCCTCTCCTGCTTTGCTTTTCCTGTTGTGTGTTCTATAGGGTTTTGTGCGTATAAATGGTCTGCAAAGGCTCAAATCCCAAAGTTCTGGAACATTGTGACATCGCTATGAGCTCCTATTGGCTAGCGCTCCAACACATTGTATATGATATGGATAGATGGATAGATAGATGGATGGATGGATGGATGGATGGGTGGATGGATGGATAGATGGATAGATAGAAAGATGGATAGATAGATGGATAGATTGATAGATTGATTGATAGATGGATAGATAGATGGATGGATAGATGGATGGATGGATAGATGGATAGATAGATAGATGGATAGATGGATAGATAGATGGATAGATTGATAGATGGATAGATAGATGGATAGATGGATAGATTGATAGATAGATATATGGATGGATGGATGGATGGATGGATGGATAGATGGATAGATATATAGATGGATAGATTGATAGATAGATATATGGATAGATAGATTTGGGAAATGTTTGCGTATCATGTTCCAAACCACATCAAGGATTCTCTCTGAAACAGTATGGAGCTCAAACTCTTTCTCAGGTTTACCACAAGGTGAGTTCCTTTTTATTTCCTGCTTCTTTACACACACTCTCTCCAGTACAGGTTAGCTCTGAGTGTTAGCATGCTAATGTAAACAAAGACCATATTACGTCCAAAACTCGTCTCATTGTTTCTGACAGCAACGTTTCTGATTGGCCCGTGGGTGTAAAGCCCGCCCACATTTTAGTAATGTCGTCAAATCTAGATCAGCTCCGTTGTTCCCCCGTTTTTAGAGATGTGGGTACGGAGGAAAAGAGAGAGGGTTTTGTTTCTGACACTTTGAGAGTCTCCTGACACACATGTTGATGTAGAAAAGACATCACAAAGTGCATTTTGCATAATAGGTGACCTTTAAAGCATGGAGACATATTGGACCTGTTTGACTGAACTTGAAACGCTTGTGAACTGGATAATTCTAACTGTACAGAGCGAGGACGTCGTAATCTTTTAATCTCCGTGGAAATGAACTCCTCATTTAGACTCTCAGAAGGTTTTATGTTATAGCACACATCTGGTTTTTACTGCCCACATTTAAGACATCTAACCATCTGATTTGGCTCTCTGCAGACTCTTTGAACTTCCTGCCAGAGGCCTGACGTCGTGTTTTTAAATCCAGTCAAGTCTCCACGTCCTCAAATCACAGACCGTGAAACTTTAGAGACTGGATTTAAAGGAGTTCCTCGTGGCTCGCTCTGTGTTTTAAAAGTTAAACACTGAGTGCTGTTCTTGTTTTTTGTCAGATTGTGACTTTAAACGAGTGAAAACATAATCACATATCATTTTAATCAATATAGTTTTACTAACTGTGATGTAAACTATGAATTAACGCTCCATCAGAACTTCCTTAATATCAAGATGATGGCTTTGAATTTCCTATTTCTGCTCAAAAACAGTCTAAAACACCCATTTTAATTTGTTTTAAATGTCTAGAGGGTCCTAAGAGATACCTCAGGATTAATTTGTGAAAAATCCTGGTTTAAAATATTTCCAAAACCTTAAAAACTTAAGCTAAGTGAAATATTAGGAATTGTCTAATAATTACCGATTCTTTTAACATTTCTATTACAAAAATATATAATATTACTATATACTGCTCCTAGTACTAGGATGGGTTAAATGCAGAGGTCAAATGTCACTGTGTGCATGTATTTGTGACCATTAAAGAGCATTTTATCCTCCAATTATATATATTAAATTATTAATGTAAATATTTTATGATACAGCCATTTCCATTAAGATGCATAGTAGATAAAATAACATTTATATATAATATAATAGCAGATACACTCTGGACTTTACTTTATCATTGGTGTATCTTTCAAAGTCATTCCTAAATCTAGATGTGTGTGTTTCCTTGCAGCCTGAGGAGAGGAGGTCTCACGTGGAGGTGTGTGCAGACGGGGGGGTTCTCGTGCAGCAGATTTCTCGGAGGATCGTTGAAGACGGAGGAGCCGCTCTAATCGCCGACTACGGACACGATGGAACGAAGACGGACACGTTCAGAGTGAGAGGAAACCCTTTTTCAAGCAGCGGACATTTTAAATAGAGTTTCAGAATCAGAATACTTTTGTTCGTCCCACAGAGGGGACTTTTGTTACAGCAAGAAAAGAGTCAGACAGTTTCATATTACCCAAGAAGCGTGCATAATTATTTTTTTAATGTAAATAATAATTTCGTTCAGTTATGTAACGACAGACTACATTATATATTGTAGTATACATATTGGACATATTTGTTGTTGTTGATATTTAGGTACAATGTGCACATTATTGCTTCTCTGTCTATATAAATAGTTTATTTTATTGAATTTCCTCGTCAGGGTTTTAAAGGTCACCGGCTGCACGACGTCCTCTCCTCGCCCGGATCAGCTGACCTCACGGCTGACGTTGATTTCAGTTTCCTGCGGACGATGACCGGAGGGGGCGTGGCCTGTTTGGGACCTGTCACTCAAAAGATGTTCCTGAAAAACATGGGCATCGACGCCCGCATGGAGGTGAGTCTGACAGACGCTAAAAACAAGAGATTTAATGACACACGGGTCTTAAATTAACGGTCCTGAGTGGATATGGATTATTTTAGAGCATCATAAGACTTAGAAACATTTATGCAAGCATGGGTTGACATCACATTTAGTGGGAATTATGTTTTATTAGGACTATAGCTATTCCTGATTTAGTCTAGTTTTTCTTTTCTTATCCTAAAACACAGTATAAATGACTATTAGTATATCATATTACCAAAAATGGCCACTGAAGGCGCTGTTTACATGTCCACAAAAGCTCCTAAACATTAATTAAATCAAACATGGGCATCGATTCTCGCATGCAGGTCAGTGTTTTTATCACTAATAACAAGAGATATAAGGACAAAAGGGTGTTCAATTAAAGGCCCTGAGTGGATATGGATTATTTTTTAGTTTTACAGAACACACACCTCTGATTCTGTGGTTCTGGTTCTCCGCAGGTTCTTCTGAGGAACTGCAGTGACGGGCCCACTCGTATGCAGCTGATCAGAAGCTACGACATGCTGGTGAATCCGGAGAAGATGGGCGAGCGCTTCCTGTTCTTCAGCCTGCTGCACCACAGCCGGCTCGCCAAACCCAAAAAAACAGAGGGTATGAAGCTGGAGGATAAGAAACCGGCGCCACTTCCTGTGGGCGGATTCACCGAGATCAGCCTCTCCTGAGACTTTAGAGACTCTGGAGACGGACATTTCAGAAGCTCCTGTTCATGGGACGATACTGTTTGTAAAGCTGACAGATAAAAAATATTTATAAAAAGAAATAAAGAGCAGAAACGCCTCCATTGGACTCCTTTGTTTACTTCCAGAGCTTAGTGACAACCAGATGTGACACTCGTGCTCCTATTGGCTAGCGCTCCAACACATTGTACGTGATAAGGGGCAGGACATCTCTAAGCTGTTGACCAATCACATACACCTGAACATCAGCAGGAGAGGACTCTTTAAAGTAGAGACACTACATACTGATATACACCTGAACATCAGCAGGAGAGGACTCTTTAAAGTAGAGACACTACATACTGATATGAACCTGAACATCAGCAGGAGAGGACTCTTTAAAGTAGAGACACTACATACTGATATACACCTGAACATCAGCAGGAGAGGACTCTTTAAAGTAGAGACACTACATACTGATATACACCTGAACATCAGCAGGAGAGGACTCTTTAAAGTAGAGACACTACATACTGATATACACCTGAACATCAGCAGGAGAGGACTCTTTAAAGTAGAGACACTACATACTGATATACACCTGAACATCAGCAGGAGAGGACTCTTTAAAGTAGAGACACTACATACTACGGTGGCCCTGAAGTGCAAGACACTACAGCATTTCAGAAAACACCACAGCATTTCACGAAACACAACAGCATTTCACAAAACACTACAGCATTTCACAAAACGCCACAGCATTTCAGAAAACGCCACAGCATTTCACAAAACACTACAGCATTTCACAAAACACCACAGCATTTCACAAAACACCACAGCATTTCACAAAACACAACAGCATTTCAGAAAACACCACAGCATTTCACAAAACACCACAGCATTTCACAAAACGCCACAGCATTTCACAAAACGCCACAGCATTTCAGAAAACACCACAGCATTTCACAAAACACCACAGCATTTCACAAAACACTACAGCATTTCACAAAACGCCACAGCATTTCAGAAAACACAACAGCATTTCAGAAAACACCACAGCATTTCACAAAACACCACAGCATTTCACAAAACACAACAGCATTTCAGAAAACACCACAGCATTTCACATTGGACGGAAAGGGTATTCCTTTAGTGATGTTTGTGATTGGACAGAGCCAGCCAGAGAAGCACTGCTGTGATTGGTTGTTTTTGCTGCCAGTCAAGAAATGACGCTTCGTGATTGGTCAACACCCGACAGCGAAATATGTCCCAACACATCAGCCGTTAGCACACACTCAGAGCTCACAGCTCCTCATATCTGTTCTGAAACTGGACAAAAGTTAAACATGTACAAACCACAGACTGTCTGTGTCATGGCGAATACAGTCGCTGCTTTATTTATGTCTGTATGACGTTGTTGTGAGTGTGGACGGAGCAGCTACAGGTTAGTTTAGCCTGATGGATCAGATTCCATTCAGAAAACACGCATTTTAAAAGCTTTTCACTTGCCGTCTTGTCTGCAGACTTGTCAAAGCGTTAATTCATGGTTTTTACTAACCGGTATCAGTATGTTGTTACTTCGGCATCACTTTGAAACGTGTATTACAATTAAATCACGGTCAAATATGTTCATTTTGTTGTAGTTGGTATCTCCCATATAATTTACATGGAGATACGCCCCGCCCCCTCTCAGCGCCTCTTGTTTGAATGACAGGAGCAACACAGCTGACAGCCGCGGTGAAACTCGAGCGATTAGAGTGATGCGAATATTGGGTGGTCTACCATAGTATTTACATGGAGATAAGCCCCTTAAAATCCATGAATTAATAAAGCATTAATTCTGTGTTTACTCCTGGAGAGGGGGCGGGCCGTATCTCCATGTAAATCCTATCGGAATCGGATCGATCAGGCTAAACTAACCTGTAGCTGCTCCGTCCACACTCACAACAACGTCATACAGACATAAATAAAGCAGCGACTGTATTCACCATGACATAGACAGTCTGTGTTTTGTATATGTTGAACTTTTGTCCAGTTTCTGAACAGATATGAGGAGCTGTGAGCCAGCTAACGGCTGATGTGTTGGGCCAATCACGAAGCGTCATTTCTTGACTGGCAGCAAAACAACCAATCACAGCAGTGCTTCTATGGCTGGCTCTGTCCAATCACAAACAAGAAGTGTTCTCCCTAAGGAATACCCTTTCCGTCCAATGTGAAATGCTGTGGTGTTTTCTGAAATGCTGTTGTGTTTTGTGAAATGCTGTGGTGTTTTCTGAAATGCTGTTGTGTTTTGTGAAATGCTGTGGCGTTTTCTGAAATGCTGGTGTGTTTTGTGAAATGCTGTGGTGTTTTCTGAAATGCTGGTGTGTTTTGTGAAATGCTGTTGTGTGTTGTGAAATGCTGTGGTGTTTTCTGAAATGCTGTTGTGTTTTGTGAAATGCTGTGGTGTTTTCTGAAATGCTGGTGTGTTTTGTGAAATGCTGTTGTGTTTTGTGAATTGCTGTGGCGTTTTGTGAAATGCTGTGGTGTCTTGCACTTCAGGGCCACCGTAACATACTGATATACACCTGAACATCAGCAGGAGAGGACTCTTTAAAGTAGAGACACTACATACTGATATGAACCTGAACATCAGCAGGAGAGGACTCTTTAAAGTAGAGACACTACATACTGATATACACCTGAACATCAGCAGGAGAGGACTCTTTAAAGTAGAGACACTACATACTGATAAACACCAGAAAATGAGCATGGCCCCGCTGAGGTTGTCGCTCAGTCTCCGTCACATCTTGAAGTCGTTAGCTAAGCTCACGAGCCGCTGCTCCTCCGGTAGCAATTAAAAGATTCAGTTACACGTGTGTGTGTGTGTGTGTGTGTGTGTGTAAGCAGCAAGAAGATCGAGTTCAGGATTTTAATTAAATGATCGTTTCCAAACATCCAGCGTCGATCCCCTTAAGCAGGATTGTTTGTTTTGCTGAGTCTGAGGATATTACTATTAAAATACATCCAATTTAAGATATTTTAAAGATACATCCTTTTTTACAAGAGTGATTTTGCAGGTTAAAAAGAATAGCTGGAACCCCAAAAAATGAAATTTTTAGACTTTAAAGCAAACATTGCTGCAATAACGTGTTTCGAAACCTTTAACTCCTTCCTCCATCTTGACAAAAAAGCCCTGTACATTTTTTATTTCCCCACAAAAATGATAATTATGTTATATTAAGTAACCCGGTAATGGTGCTATGAATATAAAAGGAACAG
>NW_022992122.1:219930-244609 GCF_902827175.1 Gymnodraco acuticeps | reverse complement strand
AAAAGGAACAGTTGAACAACAAGGATGTAGCATTTGATTTTCCCAAAGTAGACCATTTAATTTCCCCCCCCCCCACATTATGACATTAAACATTTATTGCAAAAATATAAAACGTGAAATAATTTCTCAGGCTGCAGCTCAGTGAGACAATAGCAGCTCGATTCTCAGCTTGTCTTCATCAGAAAAAGTGAGAGAAGCACTCTAAAAATAAGTTTCTCTGCAAAAGTTTGATCATCTCAATTGAATTTAATGATACCTGAGTCTTAAATAATCATATTTAAAAATACTTAGTTAGCATAGTTAGCATGGGAAATATACTGCCAGATAAAGCTCCCTTTCACAGTGTTTTGTTAACATGCTAACAAGTTAGAATGGATAATTAGTATGCTGGTTAACATTTAAGTGGCTAGCAAAGAGCATTTTAACATGCTAATATTACTGTGCTAGCTCCGTTAGCTTTCACATTGTAGATACCTACACAGTTAGCTACAAAAGCTAATCTAGGAGGCTACTTAATAAGTGAAGTTTGAATACATTTCGATGTAAGATTTATTTGGTAATCAGTTTGAACCAATAGTTTTTCTTCTGATTTATTAATTTGTCAGGTTTCACAAAGCCTTACTATGCAGATGCCAAAGTTAGCATTAGATAAATAGCTTATTATTCATTAGCTGTTGACATTAAGCCTTTTAGCATTCTAAGGTTAGCATTTGTGTGACAAAGCTAACTTTTCTTTACAACAAAGGAATGTGAGATAAGATGATCGACAATCAGAACAACCATAATTAGATAAAAAGTCTTAGGTTTAATTGTTTCGTCTTTAATATATTGACATTTTATGTTAGTATGCTAAAGTTGGCATGTGACAATGCCAGGTTTTCTGCATTTTTAATGCTGAATGACTTTTTCCAAGAACTTTCTTAGCACATCTCTGGCAAACAAAATATTTAAAGTAGTTCTGTTGCATTATTTTCTCAGGAGACAGATCTGTAAAACTAAAAATGCTTTAGTGGAGGACAGCCCAAGAGTTTTCTGATAGTTGCCGTAGCTGTTAGCATGACATAACTAAATTAATATTCTGCTTTGAAAGTCTAAAATGTCCTTAAAAGGCCACCGTACAAAAACGTAACCTCCACTAACGCTACGCTAAGAATCAATCTGATAAAATGTAGTTTTCTGCTGCGTAATGAGCGTTACAGATTAAGAGTACGTTTACTTTTGCAGAAGAACAAACCAAAAGTTATTATCAGTGAAATTCCCATTTTTAAAACAGTATCCCAACAATGAAAACATTACAGTCATAAAATAATTAAGACACATTTCTCCTGATTTAACGTCACATAGAAACTCTCTGCACAGCTTTAAGAGATCTAAAAATATGCTATTTGAGCTGAGAAAGTGTAAAAAGTCTCTGAGCTACAGCTCGTCTTGCAGCGCAGACGTTTTATTAAAATCTTCCAGCTTTTGGCTCTCTGTGTGTGTTTGTTATGGCTTGTAGAAAAAAAACCCTGCTGTAAAATATGTTAAAATAAAACTCTCTGGATCTGAATGATTGTCACAGTGTCGTTTCTCAGTCTTTGTCTCCTCGTAGGAAATGTTTTTCACGGTCCTCTTCCATATCGTCCAGGTCGACATAATGAAGTGTTTTGGGGTAATGAAGGCCTTGCTCGCCAAATAACTGAAATATTGGGTTCACCTCTGACCTTTAACTTCTTCCACCGTCTTGACAAAAAGCCCTGTACATTTTTTATTTCCCCACAAAAATGCTAATTATATGTAATATTTATCAACCGGTGATAGAGCGGTGGTGTGATGAAGTATTTTTGTAGGCCGACCCTGAAGTAAGCTGCTGGTTCCCTCGACAAAAAGCAACGGGATTTCTCCATAGGATTTTGGAATATTCTAAAAAATAAGGTCTGTGGAAACGAACCTGTTTGATAACTGCACGTTTTGTTCAGCCGGATAATCTCCATATGTCTACCCTACTTTTAGCATTTTCGAATCATAAATCTAATGTCCAGAAGGCAGCGAAATGCTAACGTTATGCTATAAAGGAACTACAGCCGAGTACAGCAGCACGACTTCAACGTCACAAAAGGGGGGAATACACGTTTCGCAATTATGCCACATCAAGGTGGAACGCTCTTCCCACAACTGTAAAGGAAAGTAAAACTATACTTACCTTCAAAACCTCTCTTAAAGAGCACCTTCGGGGGAGAGCATTGCAAAACTGGCCCCGGTAATGGTACAAATCTCAACCTGTCATTCAATGGACAGCTTCCCCCCCCACCCCCCCCCCCCCCCCCATCTATGTATATACTCGCATTTTAGACTCTGTTACTAACTGTATATCTGTAGACTTGGTATGTCTTATATGTCTTATATGTCTTAAATGATATGATGAATTGGAAATGGGGGACCCTGATGTAAACAAGACGAAAGTCTTTCTCTGGTCTGCATCCCCTTAACAATTGTATGTTTTGAGCTGTACTGTACTGTACCCACTATACAAGCGTTAATAAACTTTTCCATCAATCAATCAAAAGCCAACTTAAGATCCATATCAACATACAGATTCTAAATGTTACGAGTTGAAGCGTTTGTTTGAACAGTTTGCAGGAGGCAGGGACTTGCTTTCAAGCAGAACAGGGCAAACAAACTGATGGCGCATTTCCACTGCAGCGGGTAGCCCCGTTTAAGCGTCCTTAATCGTCCTCAAGCGGCCAGGCCAGTTTTTGGTGGCCTTTCCATATAGCGCAGCACCGGCTAGCGGGTACTTTTTCCGGCCCCATCAAATGTGGTTCTCAGGCCAGGGCTGAACTAGTGACGTCAACACTCTCGACTGCTGATTGGTCAGAGAGAATCGTCACAAGATCGCGCGCGAGATCATCCCTAGCGTCGCATATATCTAGAAGCAAGCTTGCAGCATTTTTATACACAGCATTTTTGTAAACGGAGGAGCTACAAAAATGGCAACGTCAAAGAAAAGCACACCGTGGTCGACCGAGGAGGTGACGACGTTCCTACATCTCATTGGGGATGATCAAATCCAGCGGGAGCTCGACGGGAGCCCCGCCTACACTGCGGTGCTACCCCAGGTCCTAAACTGTAAGGGAAATGCGCCACGGCCTCGGACGGCCAGCGAGGCAGCCAGAGGCCTGAGCGAGGACGCTTAGGGACGCTTAAACGGGGCTACCCCGCTGCAGTGGAAATGTGCCATTAGAGGAGTGTTTACGTGTTCGGCGTAAAGACGTACAACGGCCTCCACGACTTCTGTAGTCCTATTCAGCCACTTGGTAACAAGCATCATGTCAACTTTTCAGAAATCACCAGTGGGGTCACTGCTGAAGATTTAATGTCGTAGAACAATACGTGATCCGTCTCTTCAATTTGTCTCAACCACAGACCTTAGTTCAGCTATTTTCCAAAAATGAGTTAAAAAAACCCGACTCTGAGACGAGGGAACAGGAAGTGGTGAAATGCTAACTCACTTCCGGGTTTTAGGACTCATCGTGCTATGAATATAAAATGAGCAGTTGAACAACAAGGATGTAAAAAAAACAAACGCTGTAAAATGTGTTCAAAATAAAAGCTCTCTAGACCTGAATGATTGTCACAGTGTCGTTTCTCAGTCCATGTGTCCTTATAGGAAACCATTTTCAGGGATCCTCGTCCATGTCGTCCAGGTTTCGGGACATTATGAAGTGTTTGGGTAATGAAGGTTTCTCTCGTCTGCGTGCTCCTCCCCAGCGAGCGTCGTCGCTCTCGTGCGTGATTGTAGCGCTCGCCCAGACGCGTCTCGAACTCTCTGAGGTCCATCCAGGTCTGGTAGTCCTGAGGGAGAGAACAGAATCAGAATACCTTTCATTCGTCCCACAGAGGGGAAATGTACATTTGTTACAGCAGAAAAGAGCCAAAGACAGCTTAATGTTAACTAAGAAGCATGCATAAAAAATATTAAATATACAACAAGAAATTACACAATTTACAAAAGACACTTTTTACGCTGCTATGGAGAATCTTGCACTAAAGTACATTTCCCAAAGATATTGAAGTGACTGTTATTGTATATATTGATTGTTGTGCTTTTACCTATGTCTTAAAGGTCCCATGTCATGCTTTTCCGGTTGTTACCCGTCCCCTTGTGTTATGAAGGTTTTTATGCATGTAAACGGTGTGCAGAGTGAAAACCCTCAAAGTACACCCTGTAGCGAGTAAAACTCTAACACAGAGAAGATCTCCCCAAAACGCCTCGTCATTGTCCATTTGATTCTTCCGGGTACGCATGATGTCATCCGTCCCCGGAACGAAATGGACCAATCCGTGGAGCCGTTACGTTACGTCCGTGGAGCCGTTACGTTAAGCCCCCGCTGATTGGTCCAAATTGACCAATCCACGACTTCCTCACACACTCAGTGCAGGCAGCTCTGCTGATTTCTCCTCCCTGGCTGCAGGCTGATAACAGACAGTTGCGATCGCGGCGAAATTCTCTCTGCAGACCCGTTCTCTCTGCAGACCCATTCTCTCTGCAGACCCCGTTCTCTCTGCAGACCCCATTCTCTCTGCAGACCCGTTCTCTCTGCAGACCCGTCTCTCTGCAGACCCGTTCTCTCTGCAGACCCGTTCTCTCTGCAGACCCAGTACCCTTCTCTCTGCCAGACCCGTTCTCTCTGCCAGACCCGTTCTCTCTGCAGACCCCGTTCTCTCTGCAGGACCCATTCTCTCTGCAGACCCATTCTCTCTGCAGACCCATTCTCTCTGCAGACCCATTCTCTCTGCAGACCCATTCTCTCTGCAGAGCCATTCTCTCTCTGCAGACCCATTCTCTCTACGACCCATTCTCTCTGCAGACCCATTCTCTCTGCAGACCCGTTCTCTCTGCAGACCCATTCTCTCTGCAGACCCATTCTCTCTGCAGAGCCATTCTCTCTGCAGAGCCATTCTCTCTCTGCAGAGCCATTCTCTCTCTGCAGAGCCATTCTCTCCGCAGACCCATTCTCTCAGCAGAGCCATTCTCTCTCTGCAGACCCATTCTCTCTGCAGACCCATTCTCTCTGCAGAGCCATTCTCTCTCTGCAGACCCATTCTCTCCGCAGACCCATTCTCTCTGCAGACCCATTCTCTCTGCAGACCCATTCTCTCTGCAGAGCCATTCTCTCTCTGCAGACCCATTCTCTCCGCAGACCCATTCTCTCCGCAGACCCATTCTCTCCGCAGACCCGTTCTCTCCGCAGACCCGTTCTCTCCGCAGACCCGTTCTCTCTCCGCCAGGACCCCGTTCTCTCCGCAGACCCGTTCTCTCCGCAGACCCGTTTCTCTCCGCAGACCCGTTCTCTCCGCCAGACCCGTTCTCTCCGCAGACCCGGTCTCTCCGCAGACCCATTCTCTCCGCAGACCCCATTCTCTCCGCAGACCCATTCTCTCCGCAGACCCATCTCTCTCCGCAGACCCATTCCTCTCCGCAGACCCAGTCTCCTCCGCAGACCCGTTCTCTCCGCAGACCCGTTCTCTCCGCCAGACCCATTCTCTCTGCCAGGACCCAGTCTCTCTGCAGACCCATTCTCTCCGCAGACCCATTCTCTCCGCAGACCCATTCTCTCCGCAGACCCCAGTCTCTCCGCAGGACCCATTCTCTCTGCAGACCCATTCTCTCTACAGACCCATTTCTCTCTGCAGACCCATTCTCTCTGCAGACCTATCTCTCCGCCAGACCATTCTCTCCGCAGACCCATCTCTCCGCAGACCCAGTTCCTCCGCAGACCGTCTCTCTCCGCAGAACCGTTCTCTCCGCAGACCCGTTCTCTCCGCAGAACCCATTCTCTCCGCAGACCCATTCTCTCCCGCAGACCCATTCTCTCCGCAGGACCCCCAAGTCTCTCCGCAGACCCATTCCCTTCCGCAGACCCATTCTCTCGCAGACCCATTCTCTCCGCAGACCCATTCTCTCCGCAGACCATTCTCTCTGCAGACCCATTCTCTCTGCAGACCCATTCTCTCTGCCCCATTCTCTCTGCAGACCCATTCTCTCTGCAGACCCATTCTCTCTGCCCCATTCTCTCTGCAGACCCATTCTCTCCGCAGACCCGTTCTCTCTGCAGACCCGTTCTCTCCGCAGGACCGTTCTCTCGCAGACCCCATTCTCTCTGCAGACCCCATTCTCACAGCGTTTATCAACCTTTTTCTGACTCAATATCAAGCCACACTTATTGTTTTTACTTCGGCTGTGACTTTGTGTGTGCTCAGGGTGAGTTTGGCTGTGTTTCGCTATGTATCGCTGTTTCTACACGGACCACTATTGCGGTAAGCATGTTGTAACTTCCGGTTGTTGTCATCTCCGGGTATCCGTTCTGTTGCTGATAGCTTATTATCTTAACTTAATCGATCGTTTTAAAACTCTTGATCACGGCAACTGCCTGACGTTGTAATCACACGTTACTATAACTTAAGCTCTCACAACTCTCCTTCTCTTAGCGACTCTGTAACTCCACAGTTGCCTACACTCTTTTCGGGTTTGCTAACGGTAGCTACTTTAGCTTGATAGCTAGCCATGGCTCTTTCCCCACCCTCGGGTGCTATTTCCTGCTCTAACTGTCTCATGTTTGGTTACTTCCCTACCTCCTTTACTGGTACCGGTACATGTGTTAAATGTAGTATAGTTGTTAGGTTGGAGGCGGGAATCATAGACATAGAAGCCCGGCTCCGCATCTTAGAAAGAAACTCAGCTACAGTAAAGCCCATGTTAGCTGGTGCGGACCGGCAAAAGGTAGCTCCTATTAGCCGTCCCCCGGCAACTCCCGAGCAGCAGGGAGACTGGGTGACTGTTCAGAAGGGGCATAACGCGAAACCCGCAGGTCCCCACCAACCCGTTCACGTATCTAACAGATATTCCCCACTCAGCGAGACACCCGCTGAGAAGCCAACTCTGGTTATTGGTAGCTCTGTTATGAGACACGTGAAATTAGAGACCGAAGCCTCCACAGTCACATGCATTCCGGGGGCCAGAGCGGGCGACGTTGAGGCGCATCTTAAACTGCTGGCTAAAAATAAACGTAAATACAGTAGGATTGTTATTCACGTCGGTGGTAATGATGTTCGTATACGCCGATCAGAATGCACCAAACTTAATGTGGAGTCGGTGTGTAGTTATGCTAAGACAATGTCGGACACCGTAATCTTCTCTGGTCCCCTCCCCAATCTGATCAATGATGACATGTATAGCCGCATGTCATCATTTCAGCGCTGGTTGTCTTGGTGGTGCCCAGCAAACAATGTGGGCTCGTAAATAATGGACAGCCTTCTGGGGAAAACCTGGTCTGATTAAGAGAGACGGCATTCATCCTACTTTGGAAGGTGCCGATCTCATTTCGGCAAACATTTCAGGGCTTTGTGGACTTAATCCATGACAAACTGGAGTTGAGACCAGGAGGCGGAGTCGCAGTCTTACCACGCTTCTCTGCGCTCTCTCCTAGGCAGTCATCCATAGGAATCCCGAACCCAATAAAATACCCAATATTAGCGGTGTGTGTGTCTGCCCAAGGACAAGTTAAGGTAAAACCTAATAGAGGTGTCATACATAATAACCTAATAAAAGTAAATGTAACAACTACTACAGTGCAACAAAACAGGAATATTAAATGTGGTCTCTTAAACATAAGATCTCTAGCATCTAAAGCAATATTGGTAAATGATTTAATATCAGATTATAATATTGATATATGCTGTCTCACTGAAACTTGGTTGAGACATGAAGAATATGTCAGCATAAATGAGGCCACTCCACCCAGCCATATCAATACTCATATTGCCCGAGGCACGGGCCGAGGAGGTGGAGTTGCAGCCATCTTTGACTCAAGTTTACTTATCAATACTAAACCAAAATTAAATTATACCTCCTTTGAAAGTCTCGTTTTTAGTCTTACGCATCCGACCTGGAAAACTTTGCAGCCAATCTTATTTGTTACAGTGTACCGTGCACCAGGTCCTTATTCAGAATTCTTATCTGAATTCTTATCTGAATTCTCTGAGTTTTTATCAACTTTGGTTCTTAAAACAGATAAAGTAATTATCGTAGGTGACTTTAATATTCATGTTGACGATGATAAAAATAGCCTTACTGTTGCATTTAACTCTTATTAGATTCTGTTGGTTTTTGTCAGAGTGTAAATAAACCAACCCACTGCTATACATCACACTCTCGACCTTGTTCTGACTTATGGTATTGAAATTGAGCAACTATTAGTCGAACCGCATAATCCTGCTTTATCCGACCATTTCTTAGTAACTTTTGAAGTACTGTTACTAGACTACAAAGCATTAGTCAAAAGCTCCTGCAGCAGAAACCTATCTGTTAGTGCTATAGCCAAATTTAAGGAAGAGATTCCACCAATACTTAACTCGATAGCATGTCTGCATGTAAGGGAGGAAAACTTATACAAAATGTACACCACCCCAAATTGATCATGTTGTTGATAGTGCTACAGATGCGCTGCGAATAAAATTAGACTCTGTTGCTCCTCTGAAAAAGAAGAAATAAAACAACATAGACTAGCTCCATGGCATAATGCCGAAACCCGCAAAATAAAGCAAAAGTCGAGACAACTTGAAAGGATATGGCGTTCTACTAAACTTGAAGAATCTCGTTTAATTTGGCATATTACTCTCAATGAATATAAGAAAGCATTGCGTAAAGCGAGAGCAGCTTACTACTCTTCATTAATAGATGAGAATAAGAATAATGCAAGATTTCTTTTCAGCACTGTAGCCAGGCTGACAGAAAGCCACAGCTCGATTGAGCCTTCTATTCCCATAGCACTCAGTAGTAATGATTTTATGTGCTTTTTTAACGATAAAATTGTTACTCTTAGAAACAAAATTAATGACCTCTTGCCTTTGACCAGTATAGTGTTATCAACAGCTCCCGGAAACGTAAGTTCTAATATTACACTAGATAGTAAACTAGAATGCTTTTCAGCCATAAACCTTGAACAATTAAATTCAATGATTCTCTCTTCTAAACCATCAACGTGCATGTTAGACCCAATTCCAACTAAGCTGTTGAAGGAAGTTTTTCCATTAATTAGCACTTATTTATTAAATATTATGAATATGTCTTTATTATCAGGCTATGTTCCACAATCATTCAAAGTAGCAGTGATAAAACCGCTTCTTAAAAGCACAACCTCGATCCAGAGGTTTTAGCCAACTATAGACCTATTTCTAATCTTCCGTTCCTCTCAAAAATTCTTGAGAAAGCGGTCGCAAAACAGTTGTGTGATTACTTAAAAAACAATGATTTATTTGAAGCTTTTCAGTCTGGCTTTAGAACACATCATAGCACAGAGACAGCTCTGGTTAAAGTCACAAATGACATTCTAATAGCCTCTGACAAGGGACGTGTCTCTATTCTTGTCTTGCTCGATCTCAGTGCTGCATTTGATACTATCGACCATGATATCTTATTGCAAAGACTAGAGCACTTAGTTGGCATACAGGGAACTGCTTTAGACTGGTTTAGGTCCTATCTATCTGAACGCTCTCAGTTTGTACGTGTCAATGATGAATCTTCCACGCAAACCAAAGTTAGCCATGGAGTGCCACAGGGCTCAGTGCTCGGACCTATTTTGTTCACATTATATATGCTTCCGTTAGGCAATATTATAAGGAATCATTCTGTAAACTTTCATTGTTATGCGGATGATACTCAACTATATTTATCAATCAAGCCTGATGAAATTAATCATCTAAATAAATTCAAGACTGCCTTAAGGACTTAAAAACGTGGATGACCTTAAACTTTTTGATGTTAAACACGACCAAAACTGAAGTTATTGTACTTGGCCCGAAGAATCTACGAAACAAATTATCTAAGGATATACTAACTATGGATGGCATTAATTTGGCCTCCAGTGAGACTGTAAGGAATCTTGGTGTTATATTTGATCAGGATTTATCCTTTAACGCCCACATAAAATCAATTTCAAGGACCGCCTACTTCCATCTACGTAACATTGCAAAAATCAGGCATATCTTGCCTCAAAACGATGCAGAGAAACTAGTCCATGCATTTGTTACTTCAAGGCTGGATTATTGTAACTCTTTATTATCAGTGTGTACCAAGAAGTCAGTCAAGTCGCTTCAGCTGATTCAAAATGCTGCGGCTCGTGTACTAACCAGAGTTAGGAAAAGGGACCACATTACTCCTGTTCTGGCTGCCTTACACTGGCTCCCTATAGAACACAGGATAGCATTTAAAATTCTTCTTCTCGCCTACAAAGCCCTTAATGGGCAGGCGCCATCTTACCTTAAAGAACTCATTATACCCTACTGTCCTACTAGGGCATTGCGTTCCAAGAATGCAGGGTTGTTGGTTGTTCCTAGAGTCTCTAAAAGTACAATGGGAGCCAGAGCCTTTTCTTATCAAGCTCCACATTTGTGGAATCAGCTTCCAGTTTGTGTTCGGGCGGCAGACACCCTATCCGTTTTTAAGAGTGCGCTTAAGACCTTCCTTTTTGATAAAGCTTATAGTTAGGGCTGATTAGATCCAGCCCCTAGTTTTGCTGATATAGGCTTAGTTTGTCGGGGGACATCTTACTTCTTCCTTCTCTCTGTCTATACCTGTGTACTCTCATGTTCCGATTAACCCAGCTTCCCCAAATGTCTTTCTTTTTGGTGTCTATATACGCCGGGATCCGGAGTCATGGATGATCCTGCGCTCCTCTGTCCTGGATCGCGAGCCCTGGATCTTGAGTCGTGGCTGTGGTCCTGGATCATAGGCCCTGGATGGATATCCTCGTGGATTCATCTTCCTATTATACACACATGCATTTCCAAACATTTGGACTACCTATGCTGTAAATGTATTATCTTTTCAATTTACACACGGCATCTATTGCACGTCTGTCCGTCCTGGGAGAGGGATCCCTCCTCTGTTGCTCTCCCTGAGGTTTCTCCCATTTTTCCCTTTAAACTGTGGGTTTTCTCCGGAAGTTTTTCCTTGTACGATGTGAGGGTCTAAGGACAGAGGGTGTCGTATTGTCATACTGATATTTTGTACAAACTGTAAAGTCCACTGAGACAAATGTAACATTTGTGATATTGGGCTATATAAATAAACATTGATTGATTGATTGATTGATATCGCTAAACAAGGAAATCACACCTCCACGGAGCTCAGCGCGATTCACAACGTCCCGACTGGTCCCGACCAATCGGAGCACACTGGGCTCACAGGGAGGGGGGGGCAAGAGCTGCAACGAGCCGTTTAGTGGAGAGAGTGAATACACATACTTTACAGAGATGCTGTATGAGAAACCAATGTGAGTTTGGAAAATTGCACAGTATAAATCTATTCTAGTAGACCTCAACAATGGAATTATGATCAGGTGGAAATGGCCATGACATGGGACGTTAATGTGTGCTATGTATAAAAGTGTCAGTTGATTGTGTTATACATATTTTTATATATATTAGTTTTTGTTTTCTGGATTGTGGGAAACAGTATTTCGATCTCTCTGTCTGTACACACAAACTGGAAGATTGACAATAAAGTTAACTTTGACTGTAACAGTCTGAAGATTTAGCAGCCAGGTATATATTGCAACAGTTATAACATCATTGCACATAGTTGGTGTTTTACAACAAGTGTCTTTTCGTCTGTGTTGTTGTGTGTGTGTGTGTGGTGTGTGTGTGTGTGTGTGTGTGTGTGTGTGTGGGTGTGGGGGGGGGGGTCTACACAGGGCTATCGTGGTTATATAGTCTGACCGCTGCAGCCACAACATTTAAACCCTCAGAAAGCAGGATAAGAGTCACTTAAAACACTTGATTAGCTTATTACGGAGAGCAAGAGTGATGTGAAGTTCAAAAATCTAAAATGTTAGAAACACATAATTACGAATAATCAATTATTAACATGTTGGAGGTCCATCCAGGTCTGGTAGTGCTACAGGAGGTAGTACATTTATCCATTAGGTTGTTGTGCTCCCTATCTCTGTTTCTTATCGGGTCTTGATAGATTGAGTGGGGAAGTTCATGAGATCTTTCTCGAGGGTTATCAAGAATAACTTTTATCCAATGACCTTTTCCCTCTCTGTCTGTGTCTGTGTATTCTCTTGTTCCGATTAACCCAGCCAAATCTTTTTTCTTGTTTCTGTGTCTTGGATCCTCTATCCTGAGTTCTGGATTAAGTCGTGGACTTCGGGTCGTGGCTGAACCTGTCTCTGCGGTCCTGCCTGACTCTCATCACACTACTTCCCTGATGGCTCCCACAGGACTGTTGACATCCTCGTGGATTCATCTTCTTATTACAGACACATGCATTTCCTAACATTCGGTCTATATGCTGTAAAATGTATTATCTCTTGGATTTACACACGGCATCTATTGCACGTCTGTCCGTCCTGGGAGAGGGATCCCTCCTCTGTTGCTCTCCCTGAGGTTTCTCCCATGTTCCCTTTAAACTGTGGGTTTTCTCTGGAAGTTTTTCCTTGTACGATGTGAGGGTCTAAGGATAGAGGGTCTGAGGACAGAGGGTCTGAGGACAGAGGGTCTAAGGACAGAGGGTCTAAGGATAGAGGGTCAAAGGACAGAGGGTCTAAGGACAGAGGGTCTAAGGACAGAGGGTCTAAGGATAGAGGGTCAAAGGATAGCGGGTCAAAGGACAGAGGGTCTAAGGACAGAGGGTCTAAGGACAGAGGGTCTAAGGATAGAGGGTCAAAGGATAGCGGGTCAAAGGACAGAGGGTCTAAGGACAGAGGGTCTAAGGACAGAGGGTCTAAGGATAGAGGGTCAAAGGATAGCGGGTCAAAGGACAGAGGGTCTAAGGACAGAGGGTCTAAGGACAGAGGGTCTAAGGATAGAGGGTCTAAGGACAGTGGGTCAAAGGACAGAGGGTCTAAGGACAGAGGGTCTAAGGATAGAGGGTGTCGTTTTTCTCATACTGATATTCTGAACAATCTGTGCTGTTGTATTTGCTGTAAAGTGTCTCTACTGTAGGCTATTTTTATTATATGTACAGCACTTTGGCTCGACCAAAAATCGTTTATAAATGTGCTCTATAAATAAAACTTGATTTGATTTTTCCATTAGCTTATTAAAGAGGGCATGTCCCAGCATGAAAGCTTCATTCCTGCTTAAGTTTGAATACTTTTGGTTATTTCACAGGACAGATGTCTGTCTGAAGAGTCCTCTGGGTTTGTTTTTAGGTTAGTAAAAGACATATAAAGTGTGTTACCTGCAGCCAGGGGTGGCTCAGAGATTTGTCCACGCTGTAGCGCTTCCTCATCTTCACCTGCAGCAGGTTGTTGATCAGGTCCTGGGCTGAAAGAGGAGGAAACACGGAGTGAACATCCACAGGAAGTCTGCTTCAGATCTAAAGTTTGATCCACAGTCCTGTCTTCAAATATATTTAATACATGTGGATTTATTAGATCTAATGTCTTGAAATACTCCTGCATGTATCCAGGTGCTTCTAGTCAAGTCATAGGTTTTCTTTCACAGAGGAAAAGACGGAAAGTTAAAAACACTAGAGTGTGAGATGTTAAACTCACTCTGCGCTGAGATCTGCTTCCAGGGGTTTGAGGGGTACATGAAGAACGAGTTGTTTTTTCGTTTAATGAGAAATTAGCGGATTTGACTATTAAAATACCTCCAATGTAAGATGTTTGAAAGATGTATCCCTTCAAAAGTGCCACCATGTTTAGGATTGTGCTTTTAAATCTGACTTTTATCAAACTTTCTGGCTCATAATATAAACACTAGTGTCAGAGGTTTTAAACTCACCCTGCTCCGAGATCTGCTTCCAGGGGTTCGATGGATACATGAAGGCAGCGTTTTGGATCTGGTCGTTGATGTCCTCGTCCTCGTTGAAGGGGAACGTCCCGCTGAGGCTGACGTACACGATGACGCCCACCGACCACATGTCCAGAGAGCGGTTGTAACCTTTGCTCCGCAGAACCTCGGGAGCCAGGTACGCCGGCGTGCCGACCACCGAGCGCCGGAACGACTTCTCTCCGATGATCCGAGCGAAACCGAAGTCACACAGCTTCACCTGCAGGAGAGAGGTGGGAGGTAGTGGAGTACAAACACTTAGTTACTGTACATTTTTCTGGACACATTTTTACTTCTTACATTTTGAACACAAATACCTGTACTTTCTACTTCTTACATTTTCAAAACAGGTTTGTTACTTTAAGTGTTTCTAACCTGAGGGAAGGGTTCTGCTGAAGCCAAGAGGACGTTCTCCGGCTTCAGGTCACAGTGCACGACGTTCTTGAAGTGAAGATGTCTGAGGGCCACGAGGATCTACACACACAACGTGAAGAAGAAGATTTAACACAAGGCCGTGGTCTTTGAATCTTTGAGATCTTAAAATAACAGGATTCGCAAACCCATAACCCATAACCTGTCTCCGTGCTTTAATGTGCTGCAGCACCTCTTTTCACCCTCTGTCTGAAACCAGAGCTGCTCTGATTGGTCAGCCCATACTTCTTTACTTTTACTTGAAGTTTAGTCAGTACTTCTACTTTTACCAGAGTATTTTTAAACACGAGTATCTGTACTTCTACTTGAGTAAAGGACGTGTGTACTTTTGCCATCTCTGAATATAGGACATAGAACAAATCAAACAGATAAAATAGTGCAAGAGAATGTGGCGTTCACTGACCTGCGTGACCAGGAACTTGGTGATGCGTTCAGGGAGCCGGCTCTTCTCACTGGACAGGATCGTCTCCAGCATGTCTCCGTGCAGCTTCTCCATCACAACGAACACCTGCTCCGGGGTCTCGAACATGCACTCCAGGTTCACGATGCCCGGGTGGTGCAGGTTCTGAAGGAAACAGGCGGGAAAACATGGACAAAAAACACAGTTTAATGTAGTTTTAGTCACTTGAGTTGCTTTAAGAACTTCCAACAGGAAGTTAGAAAACAATGTGAAGACAAAAATAACTTAAAAGATGCATGGGAGTTACAACTGACATATCCTAAAAGGAGTTTAAGATTTTTTGCTTTATTTATTCAGATTTGATTCTGCTGGATTATAACACAAACATTTCTTAACATAAATAAACACAGTATTTATTCTACTGTACATATACTGTACTGTAGGATTGTATATATTTGAGGTAGTCTTGCATTTTACTTGCATAATAACGTTACTTGTTTTTATGTCTAACTGCATGTATACTGTATGCAGAGGTGGAAGAAGTACTCAGACTATTTACTTGATGCATAAGTGGGTCTTTTTGGACCCGGTGAGGTGGTTTTCTTGAAGTATCTTTGTAATTACATTTTCTTATCATTTCATATTCCAGCTGTTCCTCAAAGAACATGTTTTGGATATCAGGCTATTCAAATTTTAATTTACATTTTAAGAAATTGTAGTTTTTGTATTAATACCCCAAGCTTCCATAAGTGGGCCAAAAATGACCCGCATGCATTTCCTATGGGATCCTCCGGGAAAACGTTTTTTTTTCAAAATGTAAAAAAAATGTCTACAATTCTAAATAGTGAAAAATTCAATATAAAATATTTCTAGTGTGAACCAAAATATAATACTAAATATTATACAAGTGATTTTTCTAAACCAAAATGACAAAAATGGCATTAAAAAAAAACACATTGTTCTAATACGGGTCCTTTTTGACCCACTTATGGAAGAGTGTAGGGTCCAGTCACTCGTGCATCTAAGGGTTAATAAAATGATGTTAAAATATTCCATTTCAAGTAAAGAACTGAGGATAAGTACTCTGTATGCAGAAGGGCTCTTTTCAGATATTATATTATTTAGTTTTATGATTAAGAAATACATGTTGAAGCATTTTAATTAAGTAGTTTGTCAAGATGTAACCAGTAGATTAGTAGTAATGTGATAGTGGAGTAAAAAGTACAATATTATTCTCTCAAATGTAAAAGTATATATAGCATAATGTCAAAAGAGAGTACTTAGATGCAGTACTGCATCTTGAATATATTCGGTACCTGCAGGATGGCGACCTCGTTCCTCAGCTGGCTCTCCTGTTTGGTTGGAAATCTCATTTTGTCGATGATTTTAATCGCCACGTCTCTGCCCGTCTTCCTGTGTTTACCTGCGGAGGAAAACACTTTAGCTCTCGACTGAAACATTAATCAATCAACTAATTATCTACAGGAAGCCATCTGGATTTAGCAGGTAGACGATCCACACATGAAGTCATTTTCTTAGCCTTTTTATTTGAAGACTAAGAAGTTTGATGTGTTTGATCCGGCTTCTTATCTTGAATTGGCTTTTAACCGTAAGTGCGGCTTGTGCAATTTAGTTTAATGCAGGGATGGGCAACTTGGATGGTGGTGGGGGCCACATAATGTATGTACTGGCCACCAGGGGGCCGCAGATTCACTTGGAACACACACACACACACACACACACACACACACACACACAGGAAAATGTGTGTGCATTGAGATGAACCATTAAGATGACATAAACATGAAGTCATGAACACTACCCCAGACATTAGTTGTCTAACTTGAACCTCAGACACTTCACAGCCTGTCTCTGCTGACTCACAATAAGGGGAGTGTCCACACAGGCAACTGTCAACTGTCTGCTGTTCCTCAGCGCCGCTCCCCCTCCCTCCCACTGACATTATGAATGAAAGGCGCATAGTAATCATAGATAACACGGCAGGGTCCGTGACAGTTTGTTTTCATCTGATTTCAAATAAACAAAGTCTTGGTTTTTAGAATATTAAACTTGTTTCGCCAAATTCAGATGATAAAAACAACTTTGAAGCTTCGGCATAATTACAAGCGGTAACGTCACAGCAGGCGTAACAACAGCCGGGGTTTCTTCTGAGTGTTTCTCCGGGAAACAAACACAATACACACAAACGCATCAAAGATTCGTTCGTGGTATTTGGCTGCCGAACCAAATCATGTACGCAGCTCGCGACGTAACTAGGAGTCTAGTGGACGGTATCAGTACTACAAGTAAACAAAAAATAATTAATTAATTACGTTGTTTATAAATGTATCTGAGGGCCACCATTTGCCCATCCCTGGTTTAATTGTACTATATGTTGTCCCTCTCACCTCCGTAGACGATCCCAAACTGTCCGGATCCGAGGACTTCGTCGGCAAAGATCTGATACACTGAGCTGATGTCCTGAAAGAGAGATCACACAGTTGAATTAGATAATTAGTAAGTGAATACATATATGTGTAATTGACTGTGCCTTGATAATAAGCTAGAAACACCTTTAAAGCTCTGTGACATTTGAAAAAGGAGGTTTTATTTGGCGTTTCAACTTAAAAACCCTGGTGAGTATGGAAGCCTGGAAGGGACACACGTTCAATAACAAATTCTGAGTAAAGTTAGTAGATGTAGAATTCATTTAATTAACACTAAAGCTAAACGTCCAGTGTGAAATATCTCAACAAAGGTTAAAGAAATGAACGTAAAATTCTTCCACGACGATAAATCATATTTCAGGTCGTCCGATATTTACAAACTATAACATTCTTCCATCTTTCTTACCATTTTGTTTTCATGCAACACAGAACAAGTTGGGTTTTGTTGATTTCATGAGACATTTTTCATAACCTTAGTGTATCATTTACACTTAAAGGAGAAGCAAACAGGACTTACCACATTTTCCTGTATCTGGGAGTTTGACACTGATATGCTGATAGAGACTTCTTCTGAACACACACACACACACACACACACACACACACACACACACACACACACACACACACACACACACACACACACACACACACACACACACACACACACACACACACACACACACACACACACACACACACACACACACACACACACACACACACACACACACACCACACACACACACACACACACACCACACACACACACACACACAAAACAGGTTTGTAGATTAACAAGGAGACAATTAACAACACTGACTTCATGTTGACAGTAAGGAGCATTTGTCTGATGGTTATTCTGTATTCCCAAAGTGCATTTTTCAGCTTCTTACGTCATTTGAAACGTGTTTCCACAGAACATTCACAGTAGAAATGTTGCGTAAAGCTGGATTTTGTCGTGTCTGTCGATCCTGATCAGACAGAAACTATCATATCAAAGATTCAGAAGCTCTACGGCTGTCCTCTGCTCATTGTGAAATAAACATATCAGTGGATGAAAGCAAGAGGGCGCTTTGTGTTCAGAGGAAGCTGCGGCTCAGAGGGAATTTCCACTCATGAGCTGAGATTGATTTCAGATCTCTGTCCCAGTTTCATCTCTCGCTGCGATCAATACTGCCAGTCTGTCTACGTCCAGCTCATCAGATACAAACTTTATGTAACGTCACTGACAGGACTTCAAACTGTGGGAAGTCCAGGTCGGTTCATTCTTAAAAACCTCAAAGGAGAAGGCTTTTATTCTGAAAAAGGCTGCTATTGTTTACTATTTATATATAATAATAATACATGGGATTTTTATAGCTCTTTTCCTAATGCTCAAAGACGCTTGATACGGTCATGTTTTAATTAAAAAAGGTTTTCTTTGGTAACTTGCTGGTGGTCTAAATGCAACACCTTCTCCGAATGTTTGACATTGAAAGCGTTTCGAGAACTGGAATCAATTCCCAACCCTGAGAGGCTTTTACTTTGAAAAACGTGCAGGAAGTTGACATCACAAGTTGTTGGATCTCCAGACAGGGGGTCTTTCTCAATGTCGAGGACGCTTCCTTGGTAGGACATGTCCCTCCGAGTCAGGTCCTTCAGAAGCGAGGCAAGTATCCTTCCTAGCCTCGGAAAACGAAGAATGGTGGAACAGGCTAACAGGTCTGCGTCATATGAGAGGCCCCGCCTTCAATGGAGCGCGATTTCCGCCAAATATTTTGGAAATTGGTCCGGGCGCAAAGCATTGTGGGGATTTTAAGACCGAGGAGGTGTAGCCTCGAAATTTCCCGCAACGAAGTACGCCGGGCTCGGTAGAATTCCAAGCATCCTGGACATTGGAACAGTCCTTCGGCGGGACTCGATGATGTAGCATCCTTGAAATAGTGGCTCTGGAGCATCCTTCCTCGACATTGAGAAACACCAGAAAATGAGTGTCCCTTTAAAAAACACAGGTATTTTTGGAGAGGATTTTTAATGAAAGGCACCTTTTTAATTGTTATTTCTAAACATATTAAACAAAAATATATATATTTTTGCATTTAAAATACACATTTTTTTCACGTATATTTTTTATGCTTTTTATTTAAAGTAATTTATAGATTTTTTTCCTTTAAATCAAGATATAATTTTTTGCTATATTTTTATGTTTTATTAGTTTTCTTGATTTTAGTTTTCTTTTTTATGATTGTTACATTTTTTTTAACTGACTTTTCGGACGATTTATAATAAAATTCACCCTTTTTCTGGTTATTTTTCACCCTCATTTATTTATGTTTATTTATTTTCCCAAAATATATTTATTTATTGTAAATACTCATATTTCTTCTGTACATATAATTGTTTTTATATAATGTGATTTATTGATTTGTATCCCTTTTTCTGTCCATATAATGTAAGGGTATGTTTCACTCTCATGTATTGATTTATTTCTGTGTATATGTATTTATTTGTTGCATATAAAACACACATTTTCCTGTACATTTATATATATTTTTTATATAATGTAAACTATTGATAAATCTATATATCTCCCTGGGACTCACTGTGCTCCTTGCCCTGCGCGCTGGCGTTGGGGGTGACGGGCATCATGGCCTGTCGGACGGCTTTCTCCCATCCGGACGCCATCAGCGCCGTGTTGGGATGCTTCTCTCCCAGATTCTCCCCCACGTAGTACACCATGTTCCCCGTGATCACCTCGAAGCAGTGAGGGTTCCCGCCTGGAGGCAAGTTCCCAAAGTCCTGCGCACACTCCACCTGCAGGATCTCAGACAGAGGGATCTCCTGTGGGGTAGAAGACAGAGAAAACATGTAGATTCAAGCGCCATAAGAGACAGAAATACTTCCACTTTCAGCTCAGAAACCACCTCTTCTGCACTTAAAAACATCTCCTCTCGTCACATTCTGCTAAATGTTACTTTATAAAACCATTTTAAGAGTAATTTGAACCAATAAAAGCCTCAAAAGGATCTCAAACACAGCGGGATCTCCTGCCGGTACGAAAAAGGAGTCCAAAACAAATAAAAAAACGTCCTTTCGTTGGACGTACCTCCCCTTTCAGCTTGGAAAACAAAGCCTCAACACAAACAAGACAGCTCCTCTCTTCACATTCTGCTAAATTGTGCTTTTTGTAACCATTTGAAGTGTCATTTTAAGCAATAAAGGCGCAACAATTGTTTGTAAATGATCTTTAGCCGCTTTCACACCAAGTACTTTGCAGCACTTAGTGCCAGCACTTAGTACCCCATGAAACTAAGTACAGATCGCGTTCACACCGGAATAAGTCCCTGAGGGAGGATTAGGCAAATGAAGCCGCTGACGTCACTTCTTCTTCTTCTGCTTTGGGTTTACTGGCAGGCCGCAAACCACTTCACGGCGTATACTGCCGCCCAACGCCCCGGCCGGAAGTCCCCGGAGTTGGGGAAGGCTTCAGTAGAAGCTGCTGGGACTCCGAGTAAATCGCCAGAACGCCGACACCTCCTCATCTCCACCGCTCCCATGTTTTCTTTTGTGTTGCCATAAGTTAGTTTCTCTGCGTTTCTGCGCTGGGCTAATGCTAATGCTAATAATGATAATGCCAGCAAATACAATGGCTTTTCATTTTTTCAGAGTTTTACGGGGGCGTGGTTTGCATTCCGCCCAGCCAATCGAAATTGGTACTTTTTTCTCCCAGGATCGTACCACCTCTCTAGCAGGCATGGGGGTAAAAGTTCTCTGAACTAAGTTCTCTTTTGGTGGCGAACGCAAAATCCCAGGCACTATCGGAACTAAATGGGAAAAGTACTCCGGTGTGAAAGCGCCTATTAAGACAGCGGGGTCTCCTGCCGCTAAGAAAAATAAGTCGAAAAAGTCCAAGATAAATAAAAAAACGTCCTCTTGCTGGACGTACTTCCACTGTCAGCTTGGAAACCCAAACCTCTGGACTGATAAAACATCACCTCTCTTCACATTCTGGTCAATTACACTCGTTATAACCATTTTAAGTCACAAAGGTCTGAGAACAACATTATTTCAGCTCCATCTTAACCACTCCTGTTTCTGCTGAACTGAGAGACTCTCTTTGAACTTGAAGCTTCCCTTCCTTCCTTTCCTAACATTAAAAACCCTCCAAGGACAACCCAACCGCTCCTCCTCTTCGACCACACACTGAGTCTCTTTGAGGTGAAGGTCAACGGATCAAAAGGGAGCGACATGAAACGAGCTGACCTCAAATCACTCGCTCATATTTCTATGAAACATATTCTCCTTCTAGGAAATCCCAAAATAAAACCTGGAAAGTTTTTGGGTTTGACCACACACACACACACACACACACACACACACACACACACACACACACACACACACACACACACACACACACACACACACACACACACACACACACACACACACACACACACACACACACACACACACACACACACACACACACACACACACACACACACACACACACACACACACACACACACACACACACACACACACACACACACACACACACACACACACACACACACACACACACACACACCACACACACACACACACACACACACACACACACACACACACACACACACACACACACACACACACACAGGACCTGGATCTCCTACCTTGTAATACTTGGCTCCACTTTCGTTCTGGAACAGAGTCAGAGTCTTGCTGTCCAGCCTCCAGTAATGCCTCTTCCTCTGAACACACACACACACACACGATATATTATTTATACATTATAGAGTTTATGTAAATATATATGTACACTGTGTAAGACTGTAGGATTAGACAGAGCTTTTTTTAGTGCATGTAAATGGTCTGCAAAGGCTAAAATCCCAAAGTTCTGGAACCTAGTTATATCACTACGAGCTTCGATTGGCTAGCGCTCCAACACATTGTACGTGATAGGCTAAGGGGCGGGACATCTCTAAGCTGTTGACCAATCACAACAGAGCCAACCAGTTTTCAGCCGAACCTGAAAATGAACATAATAGGGCCTTTTTTGTTTTAGTTAGGGTTAGCTTTAAAGTAACATTAACTCAAATACTGTACTTAGGTTCAGTTTTGAGGTACGTTATACTGTTTGTATGTATATTTGTATTCTATCTGGAGCATCTGGTCACTAAATCCAGTTTCCCCACGCATTTAAAAATGATCTGTGTGTTTTATATTGTGTGTATATCTTGTGTGTATTTATGTTGTGTGTTTCCTCACCAGGTTGTCGTGGCTGGTGTAGTGAACCATCCAGCCCTCCTTCACCATCGTGGAGCTTTCCTCTTGGTGTGTTTGATCGACTGAACCAATCGCATCAGAGGGATGTTGGTGCTGGTGGACGGGCTGCAGGAAACACACACACAGACATACACACACACAGACACACACACACACACACAGACAGACAGACAGACATACACACACACACACACACACACACACACACACACACACACACAGAGAAACACACACACAGACACACACACACACACACACACAGACAGACACACACACACAGACAACACACACAGACAGACACACAAACACACAACACACACACAACACACACACACAACACACACACACACACACACAAACACACACAGACAGACAGACATACACACACAACACACACACACACACACACACACACACACACACACACAACACACACACACACACACACACACACACACACAGACAGACACACAGAAATCAGACATCATACAGAGGCCCAATTCCAAACCACACCCTACCTACCTACACCCAGGTATGATCCTAAGTATGAGGTAACCATGAAGTTGTTAACATCTGTATGACGATATTAAATGTCTATCTTGTTGTGCAGTTTACTGAGGGGTAGTGTGTAGGGGGAGAATTGGAATTGGGCCTATATCAAAGCATCTTTTAGGCCTTAATGGGCAATAAGTAAAGAAAAGGTACATCAATACAAACATCAGGTTAGAAGCTGGCATTGGTATCCAAGTTTCCCCTCTACACTTTCAACCATTATCCAATTAACGTAATTATGAATCTGACAACTAGACAACTGAGTAGCGCAGAGCATCATGGGTAATCCAGAGTTCTTGTACCTGAAGGCTCTGATGGTCTCGTCGTCTTTCTCTCCGTCGGTGCAGTTTCCCTCGATGAAGAACAGCTTGTCGTCCGTCTCGTCGAGGCTGTGTTCGCTGTTAGCATCACTGTTAGCATCGCTGTTAGCATCGCTGTTGTCCACCTCCATCGTCGCCTCCGAGTCCAGACTGAGACTCGCTGGCTCTGAAAGAAACACACGAGAAATATGATGTGTATATTATGAAGTGTATTATAGTGGGTTTACACATACAAGGAATATGCATTGGTGTTTATTCGGGAACACCTAAACGCAGTAGGAGAAATTAAAGATGGAAAAAGCCGAGGAAATATAACAAAAAAAGTGGAAAATATACTATTTATTATCATTTTGAAATAGAAAATGTGTAAAAAGACCATTCATTTACAACAACAAAAGGCATAAATAGATGATACATTACTGGGAAAGAAAGATCAGTATATATACATTAACTATTCATTTTTAAATATATTATAAAATGAGTAAAAATGTGGAAAAGACACAAAAATATACAAAACAAAGTATGTATAAATTATTCATTCAAAAAACTATTATAACATTTTTTAAATAATAAAATAAGTTTTTAATTAATATAATATACGGTAGGTCTCACCTCCGTTGAAGTCCACCTCCCCGAGGCAGTCTCGAGGAACTTTAGCCGCACATCTCTTATGGCAGTTAAATTTACAATCTGCAGCAGAAGAGAAACAGAGAATCAAACATTCACCCTTTACAGAACGTCTGGGGACGGCTGTGTCGAACCGAAGAACATTTTGATGTTCTCTTGCTCTCTCCCTCCTTTACAACGAAACAGAAAAACAGAAACGATGGTATATCTGTACTCGATGTATTAATCAATTAATCAATCAATAAAATAAAACTTAGAATTAGGGTTTTGTGACAGTTATTCCATTAAAGACTTAAAGACTGGGTGCATTCACACCTAATAGTCCGCTCTCTGCTGCGCACCAGACGACAGTTTGTTACATGGTTTCATTTTCAGAAGGTCCGGTTTGCGTTCACACGGGAAAACTCAAACGGACTATAAACTTTAAACACAAGTCATGTGCTCGGAAATGCTGTTCACCCATTGGTCAGACATTAAGGGGTAAAAACGCAAATCCCGGCAATTTCTACCGGAGCCTCCGCCATGGAGCATCGGCAGGTTGTTCTCGTGCTGCTGTTAATCTGGAGATCAACAGACTCTATCGGCCCGCGCATATGATTATATAATCAGACAACGTCCGTTAAAAAACATTATAACACAATGAGAGACGTTCTGCAGTCAGGAGAAAGTTTCACCGACGACAGTGTTCTTACTTTTATAGCTGACGGAGCATTGTTACTTTACACGACACTGTTCAACGCTTCATTCACTTCACTCTTTAACTAAACAACCGCGGATGTGTTGAAAGACTCTTTCGCTAAAGA
>NW_022992122.1:172430-214930 GCF_902827175.1 Gymnodraco acuticeps | reverse complement strand
TTTTATTTATATAATTAAATCGATTTCTTGTTTGTTTTTATCTGAGTGTTCCAGGGTATTCTCTGGATACCTTGGAGGCCCTGACGGTTATTTTACCTCATGAAATATAGATTAATAAAATATTTCTGAGACATGAAATACGCTGTCTGTATTCACCGTAAACCGATTGAACCTGATGGTTTCTGCAGAGCGTTGTGAAATACTGGAGTTCACAGAGGCATTGATCTTCTTAAACAAACACACACTCTTCCATTTGCTCTTAACTTGACAAGAAATCTATCATCGTTGTTATAGTTATCATCATTTTGGTATTTTTCATTATATTCATTTTCATTACTATTTACAATATGTTTGAACTTTTATGATTATTTAATATTATTATACCTAAAATATTAATGTATTAATTAGATTATTTTCTAATATATTTGTCATATTTCATTGTTATTATTCATTATTATTATAATTTTTTTAATTATTATTATTATTTATATATTTTTTATGAACACTTTTTTATATTTGTAATGTAAATAATCGGTAAAAGACTAAGCAAAGAAACAAAATTAAAATAAATCAGGAGGGATCCCACCCTCTGTATTCAGTGTAAACCTGATTGAAGCGTTGTGAAATACAGGAGTTTACCGAGGCATTGAACTCACCTCCTCCTGAGGATTGGGGGGTAACTCGTTGGACGGGGGGCGAGCAACGGACAGGACGCTTCCCGGCAGCGACACGTTGGACAGACGTCTCTTCTTCGCCCCGCTGCAGTTGTTGGGGATCTTGAACGCACATCTCTTATGGTAGTTCAGTCCACATCCTGCAGGGAGGAAACAGTGTTTTAACATCATTTTATCCTCCTGTTGTTTGGGCAAAAGCATTTCATGTATTCACTGCTATCGGGATGTTGAGAGCATTCCATGGAATATAACAAAAAGTGTTTCTGAAGTGAATTACATACCCCACCTTTAAAATCTGATTTCTCTTACATCACCGCAGAAACACTCGCTGCACATGACTTCCTGTCGTTAAGTTTAATTGACAGGAAGCTTGTGTGAATTGTTGTAAATACCCTGACACCTGTTTCACTGTATTTATATTAAGACTTCTGTATTTCAGTTGGTGTAAGTCTCTGTTTCCTGTCATTCATTTTGTGTTTACACAACATGGGCTCGCTGATTAGCTAATCATAGAATCTCTGTTTTATAATCACCAGGTGTGACACCGCTAAGCTTAAGGAGGCTAATGTTGGGCTATAAAGGAACGACAGCACGGTCACATGACTTCACGTCACCACCGCTAAGCTTAAGGAGGCTAATGTTGGGCTATAAAGGAACTACAGCACGGTCACATGACTTCACGTCACCACCGCTAAGCTTAAGGAGGCTAATGTTGGGCGTACTAAAGGAACTCACAGCACGGTCACATGACTTCACGTCACCACCGCTAAGCTAAAGGTGGCTAATGTTGGGTTATAAAGGAACTACAGCACGGTCACATGACTTCACGTCACCACCGCTAAGCTAAAGGTGGCTAATGTTGGGCAATAAAGGAACTACAGCACGGTCACATGACTTCACGTCACCACCGCTAAGCTAAAGGAGGCTAATGTGGGCTATAAAGGAACTACAGCACCGGTTCACACGACTTCACGTCACCACCGCTAAGCTAAAGGCTAATGTTGGGCTATAAAGGAACTACAGCACGGTCACATGACTTCACTTCACCACCGCTAAGCTAAAGGCGGCTAATGTTGGGCTATAAAGGAACTACAGCACGGTCACATGACTTCACTTCACCACCGCTAAGCTAAAGGTGGCTAATGTAGGCCGTGAAGACGTTTAGTCGCTCTCAGTTAGCCCGTTTTTTTTTGGGCGCTATCTTCTGGTAAATAATAAAACCGTGTTACCTTCACACTTGAGGCCCTGCCTAACGAGTCCCCACAACATTTCTCCACAGTCGTCACAGAAAGCCGGAGCTTTGTAGGAGTGAACGTAGAGAGCGTGAGGTCGGATCTGGAAATCCTCCGCTGTGGCGAGAGCTGAAATAATAAAAACACAATACAGTCAAACAACAACAACAACAACAACATGGGACGTTTCCCATCCTGAAACTGGTTTGGATCTTCTGTAAAAATCCTTGATTGCTCGTCAGTAAAGCTTCTGTTATTGTGAAATGAGTTCTGCTTTGGTTATATACAAATCATAACAACCTTTACTGACAACATTCATTTGAAAAGAGCCGCGTTTAGAGCAAATCATGATCTTAATTTGTTGGTAAAACTCAGTTAAAGTTCCTTTTTGAGGGCATTTAAGAGCATTTTTAAGCAAATGTTTTGTGCTGTCGGGTTTTGTGACGTTAATGTCAGATGCATTTTGTAAATAAAGTTGTTTTCACATCAATTAAATAATTGTTTTCCCTTGAAAGGTAACTTCTAACGTCAATCCATCACACAGTGTAGATATTTCAGACGGTAACAGAGTAATGGCGCCACAGCCTCATCAAGATAAACGTATTGACCCTCAAACGAGATGACCTCATGATAAAGTGTGTCCTGTTTGAGCCTGTTTGACAAGATAATGATCGTATTCCCCACAATTCACTTAATTAACTTAAAAACTGTGAGTCTATGAAGTTTCCCCCTCATTCAACTTGTTCTGCAAACTCTATAATCAGATACATTGATTGCTGCATTACATAGATAAAAACATACAAGATATATGAAGGTATTACATATAAAAACATGTAATTTAAGATAAAAACAAAAGGAAAGAATTCAAAAAGATTAGAAGGTGTTATTTAAAAACCTATTCATAATATTTAAATGCTTTATTTGTCAGGCTATTGACGCTTGAGGAAAAACACAAATATTCAATGCATGTTATATTCAGGTTAGCGTTGAACGATGCCTTCACTGTCCTGCTAACGTGGGAGAAATAAACACTCTGATCTCTGCAGGTTTTTGCAGCAGCAGGAAGTGGTCGGGGTTTCATTTACAGTCTCTGGTTTGAACACCTCTCAGGAAACAAAGAGCTTCATATTTATGGCATGTTTGGAGAAAGATCTGAGGAGAGCAAACCGCTAACACTTAGCACGAGGAGGAGGAGGCTGAGAAATAAACGGGGGCTTTAAATTGTTAATTAAAAATATAAAACTCAATACAAGTTCCTCAATGTTAAGGCTATTACATTTTTAGATATAAGTTATTTTAACTTAGTTTTTAAGGAGCTATATTTATAAATATGACTATAATTTGTATTATTATTTTTTCTCTTTTACATGTTAATCCTCCTATAGCTTAAGGAAAGTAAAATGTAAGACTTTAAAGGTCCCATGTCATGCTTTTCTGGTTATCACCCGTCCCCTTGTTGTTATGAAGGTTTTTCTGCATGTAAACGGTCTGCAGAGTCTCAAACCCTCAAAGTGCACCCTGTAGTGAGTAAAACTCTAACACAGAGAAGACCTGTCTGTGCTGCCCCAGAACGCCTCGCGTTGGACATTTCTCTGTTTCCATTGTTTACTTCTTGGGTATAGTCACGTATTTTAGGTATAGTGACGTTACGTCCGTGGAGCCGTTATGTTTGGACCAATCCGCGGACTTCCTCACACACACACTCGGCGGGACGTTGCGAGGCTCGCTGCTGCGCGGAGCGGGACACTGTGAGCTGTCTCACTGGTGTGGGGTCGGCGAGACAGCGAGACACCGTGGAACTCAGCCTGAGCACACACACAAACTCCCAGCCAGGCTGCGGGTGTGTGTGTGTGTGTTCCGGCTGAGTTTTGCTGTGTCTCGCTGTCTCGCAGACGGCCACTGTGCTCACAGGGAAGGGGGGGGGGGCAGGAGCTCCAACGAGCCGTGTAGGACAGAGAGTGAATACACAGACTATACAGAGATGCTGTGAGAAACCAATGTGAGTTTGGAACATTGAACAATGTGAATCTATTTTAGTAGACCTCAACAATGGAACTATGATCAGTGGAAATGGCCGTGACATGGGACCTTTAAGATAAAGGGAGGTCAGGTACTCTTTAAAACAGGCAGACATGGGACCTTTAACTAAGGCTAATTGGAAAGCAAATCCATGACCTATTTCACGGGCAATTATTCCACAATCTGCCCGACGATTATACAAGAGGCATTTGAAATATACTAATATTTTGAAATGTTATAAATGCAAAGTCAGCGAGCATTTATTAATGACATCTGTCAGCATTTACTCCCAAGTCTTAATCTGCACAAACAAAGGCCACAAGACGCTGAGACGCCAGAACACTGACTTGGTTTATGGAGGACACCCTTTGCACAGTATTTACTTTTTGAAATAAAAGACGAGCTAAACCTGCAGTTAATTCCTTCTTTTGGTAAACCTCTAAACTCTGAAGCACGGTTGTTGTTGTTGTTGTTGCTCACCCGACAGCACCACCTCCACCAGGTCTCCTTCGTGGATCTCCTCCGCTGAGCTCAGTCTCTGAAGAATGTTCACTGAGGTCAGGTCGTGACGGAAGAGAAGGATCTTATCGAACATCCCAAAAAACCCACATTCAGGGAACTGAGGAAGAGGAGGAGGAAGAAGAAGAGTTTGACATGTTGATTGAATGCAAGCAATTGTTTATATATTGATCTTGTGCTTTAGATATAAAAGTGTGATTTTTAACATGTGAGTTTGTTTGTAGCCTTTATTTAACCAGGTGAAGCCCCTTGAGATCAAAAGATCTCTTTTTCAAGGGTGACCTGCAGGACATTAGTTACACATGTAACATAAAAACAACAGAACAACAATAAGGATGACAAACAACATAATGTACAGGGTACAGTTTACAAACTCTATTTACAGAGACAGGTACCATGAGTATCAAACAGCATGTCACCCAGCTGAGTTTTAAAGTGATGCAGGGGAACCAAAGTGCTCAGTTTGAAACATGTGTGCAGACTGTTCCAAGTTAGTGGAGCTGCACAACTAAAAGCTTTCTTCCCTAAGACAGTCCTAGCACTTGGCACATTTAATAAAACAACATCATGAGATCTCAGGCAATACGTACTTTCAATTCGTGGAGAGATCAGAGAGCAGATATAAAAAGGTAGTTTACCCAACATGGCTTTATAGATGAACATGTACCAGTGACTGAGCCTCCGTACAGTGAGTGAAGGCAGACCTGGCATACAGGGTACAGTGATGAGTAAGTGCTTTACAGTTAGTAACAAATCTCAGTGCGCTGTGATAGGCGGCATCTAACCTTTCCAGGCAATGGGCAGGTGCATTCATATAGATCAAATCACCATAGTCCAGCACAGGTAAAAAGGTCACAGAGCCTTTTCCTGGCCTCAAAAGAGAAACAGGACTTGTTCCTGTAGAAGAAACCTAGCCTAACCCTCAGCTTTCTAAGCAGGTTATTGACATGAAGTTTAAAAGTGAGACAATCATCAAGCCAGATACCTAGGTATTTATAACAGGTAACCACTTCAAGTACTTGTCCTTGCATAGTAACAATATCCAAAACAGGCTCTGGTGTCTTTTTAGCTTTTGAAAATAGCATTAACTTGGTTTTATCAACATTTAAAATAAGCTTAAATTCAGAGAGCTGAGTCTGAATAATGTTAAAAACAGCCTGTAATTTAACACCAGCCTCCTGAATGGAGGGACCTGCACAATACATCACGGTATCATCAGCATAAAAATGTAAAGTAGCATCATCGACATTTTCACCTAAACTGTTGATATATATGGAGAATGAAAGTGGACCTAAAACAGAACCTTGAGGAACACCATTAGCAATGTTTAACCACTCAGAAGACAGCCCATCAAAGTGAACACATTGGGACCTTTCAGAGAGGTCGTTCACAAACCACCCACTGCATGGCTGGATATGCCGATACTGAGTAGCCTCTGCTTTAAAATGCGATGATCGACGGTATCAAACGCTTTTGAAAGGTCAATAAATAGAGCTGCACAACTCTGCTTATTGTCTAAAATACTCGTAATGTCATTCACCACTTTCATTGTGGCAGTGATGGTGCTGTGTGGCTTTCTGAAGCCTGACTGATGTTTAGACAGGATGTCATTGTAGGTTTGTTATCTGTTATGTTTGGCTTATTATTCAATTATGCAACACCATCATTTCCTCACCTTCTCATCAGATGTGTAAAGAAACACTTTCGAGACAGAACTCTGCAGTTTCTCTTCTCCTAAACCTTTTTTTAGGCATGTGTTTCAGTAAAATAAACATTATTCAAACCCAAGATCAACGACTGAAATAACATTTATTCCAAGTTAGAAAATTGCTCTGATTGGTTAGCTGGCCAGCTCTGTTGTGATTGGTCAACAGCTTAGAGATGTCCCGCCCCTGAGCCTATCACGTACAATGTGTTGGAGCGCTAGCCAATAGGAGCGTGAGTTTTACGTAGTGAAGTCACTTTTGCACTAAATCAAACCTGATGTATATTTCTGCCTCGTGCAGAACATGAGTCATGGGTTTGATTTGGAAGGAGGGTTTCCTCACAGTTCTGCAGAAAAGAAATAACAAAGGGACGTGTGTGTGTGTGTGTGTGTGTGTGTGTGTGTGTGTGTGTGTGTGTGTGTGTGTAGCCATGTGGATAATGATGCCCGGTGTCAGTGACAGGACATCAGATATTATTCATGATGTACAGTCCCTGTGTGTGGTGTGTGTGTGTGTGTGTGTGTGTGTATGTGTGTGTGTATATGTGTGTGTGTGTGTGTGTGTGTGTGTGTGTGTGTGTGTGTGTGTGTGTGTGCAGCCTCATCAGCTGTTGCTCAGGTTTCCTGCTGCATGCTAACTGCACGCTGCGAACATCCTGCTAACACAGGAAGCTGCTTCACCTGCATGTGTGTGTGCAGGGTGCAGAGAAATCCAGAACACACACACACACATCCAACCAGCGACGTGCAGTCAGGGGAGGCAGGGGAGGCAGAGCCTCACCTGTCATACTCATAGACTGGCCAGACTACAATGTAACGGAAAAACAACTAAAGAAAAACTAAATAGTAATAATAATAAAATGTCTCCACTGATCTGTGTTGTAAATGTGATTTCTGTTTGATTCCAATCGCTTTTTATAGTCAAAATCAGCAAATTTGCGGAGCTCCGCTACAACTACGGGTAGCGATGAGAAGTGAGGCAGGGACGAGCTCTGCCTCTCGTAAGCCCACAGTAACTGGCTGGAGCGCGGGCACTAATTTAGCGCGGGCACTTATTTTGTGAGCGCGCTCAAGCCAGTTACTGTGGGGTAAAGTGAGGCACAGATGAGCTCTGCCTCACCTCAGAATACGTCACCTCACAGAAACTGTCTGGAAAGCGGGCCCTAAGCGCATGCCTGCACCATCTCACTGTATGTCACCAATGTAATGTTTGTAGATCCCTTTATTACATTTATCCTCGCCATCCATAGTCTCTAAATAACTTATTTCACGTATATATGATATTTAGGCTCGCTGGTCTCATCGTACAACGGCAATGAAAAAAGCACCAGGGGAGGCAGCCATAACCTCTGCCGCACTGAAGGGGGCGCACGTGAGCCCACAGGTCCTTGTTACTCCTGTTACCCCCAAAACACACCAGGAGCGTCTGCGCCGCGTTACGTTGTGGCTGCGCCACGCTGCGACCTCCTCCTGCGACAACACACACCAGACGCGTTTCAAAACGTTGCGGAAGCGGAGCGTCGTGTGTGCAGCCTCGCAGTTGTTGTTGATTTTGGAATATTTCCTGGACATTTATACTTCTACAAGTAAGTAGGCTATACGTAGTTAAATGGTTTATGTTTGTGTCTGTTTAAATCGTGTTTATTGTTGTTATTTCCTATTTTGTTGTGTTGTAGACTACAGACACAGTTAATAATAATTGTAATATTCCTACAAGTATTAATTAACTTTAAAACATTAATATGTAGTTGTTACCTTCCACTCCACAAACTGCAGCAACTAAAAACCAGGCCTTGTCCTTTCTGATGTTGTCCTTGTAAAAAGCATTGGTTACATCATATACAATGGTGTGTTTCTCCACTTCCATTATGAACACCTCGTCGTCCATGGTGCGTTTCGTAGTGGAGGTGTTGTGGGGTCTGCTAAATTAGTATATGTGGGGGATGGGTCTGGCCCGGATGCTCACCTTTCCACTTCCTGCGAGGGGGGGGGGGCTGCCCGACTTTACCTTACGGCTGCGCCGCGGCAAAAATAGGATTCATCCTAATTTTAGAGAAGCGCTGCGCCGAGCCGCTTCTGGGACGCGTCTGAGCCGTAACGCGCCGCGTGTGGTGTAATAGCACCCATTGACTAGAGTGGCCGCGATCCTTACGACCGCCGCGGCGCGGCCGTAACGCGACGCAGACGCTCCTGGTGTGTTTTGGGGGTTATTCTACGCAGGGACGGTATAGACGCGAACAACAAACTAGACTTTTGAAACTAGAGGAAGATAAGGAGGACTTTTACAAAAAAGTAATAGAGATTGTTGTCCAGAAGGAGAGCATGGACTTCATCTTCAAGTCACGGTAAGACCACATTGGTAATAAAAATTGATTCTTACTAAGAAAGAACAATCCAATATTTAGATTGTGGGTATCCTTTTGTTGAACGGTCTGTTTAAAATGAATCGAAGCATCAGACTAAAAAAGCTTTTGAAAATAACAGAATATTTCGATTAAGGTCAAAATATAATATTTGTAAATCTGACTCTGAAAGAGTCAGTGCCTCACCAGCCATGAACCTCACCGCACGTCACTGCATCCAACCTACACAAAAACACTCACACATACTCAGAAATGTTTAAAAACGTAGACAAACACACACACACATGCATGCACTCTCACTGATACGCTCATGCACAAAAAAACACACACATTGTAATCTACTACTAAAACAGATGCATTGTTGGACGATGTCGGCCAACTCTCTGTCCAGAGAGTGGAGTGATGTTGTTCTAATTGTGTTCCCCTGTCTGATGGTTCCACATTAAGTTTCTGTCTGGTCATTTCTCTTCTTCAATGTTGAGTCACGTTGCATTTTCTCTTCTCTTTCCAGAGGCCTGTTCTACGAAGCTGGTTCAACCTAACCTGGATATGTTTGAGTTAGCCGGTTGGCCTAATCCAAAACATACGCGCTCTCGCTAAACTCTACTACGACACGGGTTATCAAGTGGATCGCTCAAGCCAGCCGTGTCCTATCTAGTTAGGCGTTCACATGAAAGGGGTGGTATCTGGAGCATTCGACCAATCACAGACAGGGAGAAGCGCACTGACAGCGCAGCGTCATACTTCCTGAATGAAAAGTGAACTATAATATTAGACATATGAAGAAGTTAAACTTTAAACATCCATGACTTAAACACTTGATCCAGGATCAAAGCCACAGAGCTGCACCTGCAAGGTGAACACAGCTGGGAACAGAACAAGTGTTTGAATGCGTACATTAACAGGTTTATGATATCACTGCCCGTCTAAGACACGATCTGACTTTCATTACATCTGACTCCAGTGTTTCCTCAACTTAATGTGTTGCTTCAAATAATACTTCTGCATCCAGTCTGTGACGCTGTGAGTGTTGCACGGCCAGATACGGCTCAGCTGACTCAGATCAGGAGATATATGATATATTATGAAGTGATATGCCGCGGACTGTACGTAATGTTACTTTGATCCGGTTACTGATGTTGTGGCAGATATTGAAGTAAGCTTTCTTAACGCTAATGTTATAATAGTCAGATTGCTCTGAAGATGGAGGTGATATTCTATTCATGTTCACGTTCACACAGTCGGTGATTTTTGCCGGCCGTCTTTCCTGCAACGGCAGCTTTTCTGTATTTCCTTTCTCCTGTAATATGACTTGATCGCTTTAAACTCCGCACACTGAGCTCTGATTGGTCAGCAGGCGGTGCTTTCACTGAGTTGAGCTCTTAGCCTGCAACCTAACCTGGTCCCGACCAGGTTAGCCGCTCAGCATCAGTTACCATGGAGATCTAGCCTGCTAAAAAGAGAACCAGCTTCGTAGGACCGGAAAGCCGGAGTTTTCCCTGAATTTAGCCGCTAAGCGAAAATCCGGCTTCGTAGTACAGGCCTCTGGAGTTTCACAACTTTCTCTCTGGCTGTTTGCTCCATCGTGTTCATTCTGAGACGCTTGCTAGTCTTTCTGTTCCTGTAATCTTTTGGCTTCGCCTCGTTCATACTTCTAACATCTTCTCATATATCCTCTGTGTGACACACTTGAAAGAAGCTGTTACAGATTAAATATGATCCCATCTTTTTCCCCGCACGGTGACAAACTCTCGATGACGTAAGAGATCAGCTGCTCTTTCTGTGAGGTGAGCAGAAACAGCAGCATAATGGACAGTGTGTGTGTTTAATACACACTGATCCCCTCTATGGTTAATCCTCCACTAACCAGGCTTAACCTCCACACACACACACACACACACACACACACACACACACACACACACACACACACACACACACACACACACACACACACACACACACACACACACACACACACACACACACACACACACACACACACACACACACACACACACACACACACACACACACACACACACACACACACACACACACACACACACACACAGGGTCAAACAGGTCGAAACCTCCAGGCCCGGCCGTGACCTCTGACCCCCGATGAGACTGTGTGTGTGTGTGTGTGTGTGTGTGTGTGTGTGTGTGTGTGTGTGTGTCTAACTTTAGGGTGTGTTTTTATCAAGCTGTGGAAAGGGAGATATCCGTCACCTCTAATCTGTGCAGCACTCAGACCATCGGAGAGTAAGTGTTCACGGAAACCAATAATCCTGATTCTGAAGGGAGTACAGTACACACACACACACACACACACATCATACACACACACACACCATACACACACAAACCCACCCACCATACACACCCACCCACACACACACACCCACACACACAAACCCACCCACCCACCCACCATACACACACACACACACACACACACACACACACACACACACACACCATACACACACCACCATATACACACACACACACACACACACACACACACACACACACACACACACACACACACACACACACACACACACACACACACACTTATTGGGTTTATATAAGTATACATTTTTTATTTCATTCATTACGTTAAAACATGTTCAGATTTATTATTAAATGCTCTCAAATAACAATTTTAAGACACAGCACAGTCACTTCTATTCTTGTATTTCATCTCTATTTTAGTTTCTTTTAATTATAATTTAATTGGCTTTATTTACTTTTTAAAATATATTTATAGATGTATTTTTTAATGTTTATTTCCCCCACGTCTTAATGCCTTTAATCGGTTTGTTACGCACGTTGCCTTGCCTCTAGACAACTTGTGTTTTGCACTTCTGGTTAACATTTTGTTTTCCATTCTTAAAATAAGGTTAAATCTGATCTATTATTACCTGAAGTATCAGACGATGACCATTTCTGTTTTTACACACGGGAGCTTATCGTTCCATATTTCCGCCGACAGGTTATAAAACATCTGAACAAACAGATGACGAATAATCTGAGAGCCTTTCAGCTGCAGTAAAACTCTAACACACACACACACACACACACACACACACACACAACACACACACACACACACACACACACACACAACACACACACACACACACACACACACACACACACACACACACACACACACACACACACACACACACACACACACACACACACACACACACACACACAACACACACACACACACACACACACACACACACACACACACACACACACACACACACACACACACACACACACACACACACACACACACACACACACACACACACACACACACACACAGAGGTAAACAGACGTCTCATTTGTATCCGCTCTCCGTCACCTCGCAGGAAACAACAGGAAGTGTGGCGAGGGGGGGGGGGTTCATTCATACTGCTGTTTTAGAAAAGGATACTGGTAAAACACACACACACACACACACACACACACACACACACACCATGTATGTCTTTTTTCATCTTAGGTTAAGTATGGTTAAGTAAGCTTCTTTGCATTTGACAATAAAACCTTTAAAATCTTGAATCTCAACGTACGCAAAGTGAGTACTTTGCTTTTAATGCTTGAAGTACATTTGGATAGTACTTCTAAGTAGTACTTTAAGACCATACTATTTATAATTTCACTAGAGTGCCTCGTCCAACACTGCTCACAGATTAAGCAATTTTGAGTACCTAGAAAAGCACTATAAAAATGAAATGTGTTAATATTATTCTGCTTTTTGGGGTTTTCCCTTTCCTCTAGTCTAAAACATAACACACGAGAGTCTAGTGTGTTATATATGTTTTTGTGCATGTAAATGGTCTCCAGAGGCTAAAATCCCTGCGTTCCTCTCCCACATTTTCAGTATAGTATTTAGTGTCTCTGCTTTAAAAAGTCCTCTCCTGCTGATGTTCAGGTGTATATCAGTATGTTGTGTCTCTACTTTAAAGAGTCCTCTCCTGCTGATGTTCAGGTGTATATCAGTATGTTGTGTCTCTACTTTAAAGAGTCCTCTCCTGCTGATGTTCAGGTGTATATCAGTATGTAGTGTCTCTACTTTAAAGAGTCCTCTCCTGCTGATGTTCAGGTGTATATCAGTATGTAGTGTCTCTACTTTAAAGAGTTCTCTCCTGCTGAGGTTCAGGTGTATATCAGTATGTAGTATCTCTACTTTAAAGAGTCCTCTCCTGCTAATGTTCAGGTGTATATCAGTATGTAGTGTCTCTACTTTAAAGAGTCCTCTCCTGCTGATGTTCAGGTGTATATCAGTATGTAGTGTCTCTACTTTAAAGAGTCCTCTCCTGCTGATGTTCAGGTGTATATCAGTATGTAGTGTCTCTACTTTAAAGAGTCCTCTCCTGCTGAGGTTCAGGTGTATATCAGTATGTAGTGTCTCTACTTTAAAGAGTCCTCTCCTGCTGATGTTCAGGTGTATATCAGTATGTAGTGTCTCTACTTTAAAGAGTCCTCTCCTGCTGATGTTCAGGTGTATATCAGTATTTAGTGTCTCTACTTTAAAGACTCCTCTCCTGCTGATGTTCAGGTGTATATCAGTATGTTGTGTCTCTACTTTAAAGAGTCCTCTCCTGCTGATGTTCAGGTGTATATCAGTATGTAGTGTCTCTACTTTAAAGAGTCCTCTCCTGCTGATGTCCAGGTGTATATCAGTATGTAGTGTCTCTACTTTAAAGAGTTCTCTCCTGCTGAGGTTCAGGTGTATATCAGTATGTAGTGTCTCTACTTTAAAGAGTCCTGTCCTGCTGATGTTCAGGTGTATATCAGTATGTAGTGTCTCTACTTTAAAGAGTCCTCTCCTGCTGATGTTCAGGTGTATATCAGTATTTAGTGTCTCTACTTTAAAGAGTCCTCTCCTGCTGATGTTCAGGTGTATATCAGTATGTAGTGTCTCTACTTTAAAGAGTCCTCTCCTGCTGATGTTCAGGTGTATATCAGTATGTAGTGTCTCTACTTTAAAGAGTCCTCTCCGGCTGATGTTCAGGTGTATATCAGTATGTAGTGTCTCTACTTTAAAGAGTCCTCTCCTGCTGATGTTCAGGTGTATATCAGTATTTAGTGTCTCTACTTTAAAGAGTCCTCTCCTGCTGATGTTCAGGTGTATATCAGTATGTAGTGTCTCTACTTTAAAGAGTCCTCTCCTGCTGATGTTCAGGTGTATATCAGTATTTAGTGTCTCTACTTTAAAGAGTCCTCTCCTGCTGATGTTCAGGTGTATATCAGTATGTAGTGTCTCTACTTTAAAGAGTCCTCTCCTGCTGATGTTCAGGTGTATATCAGTATGTAGTGTCTCTACTTTAAAGAGTCCTCTCCGGCTGATGTTCAGGTGTATATCAGTATGTAGTGTCTCTACTTTAAAGAGTTCTCTCCTGCTGAGGTTCAGGTGTATATCAGTATGTAGTGTCTCTACTTTAAAGAGTCCTCTCCTGCTGATGTTCAGGTGTATATCAGTATGTAGTGTCTCTACTTTAAAGAGTCCTCTCCTGCTGATGTTCAGGTGTATATCAGTATAGTGTCTCTACTTTAAAGAGTTCTCTCCTGCTGAGGTTCAGGTGTATATCAGTATGTAGTGTCTCTACTTTAAAGAGTTCTCTCCTGCTGAGGTTCAGGTGTATATCAGTATGTAGTGTCTCTACTTTAAAGAGTCCTCTCCTGCTGATGTTCAGGTGTATATCAGTATGTAGTGTCTCTACTTTAAAGAGTCCTCTCCTGCTGATGTTCAGGTGTATATCAGTATGTAGTGTCTCTACTTTAAAGAGTCCTCTCCTGCTGATGTTCAGGTGTATATCAGTATGTAGTGTCTCTACTTTAAAGAGTCCTCTCCTGCTGATGTTCAGGTGTATATCAGTATGTAGTGTCTCTACTTTAAAGAGTCCTCTCCTGCTGATGTTCAGGTGTATATCAGTATGTAGTGTCTCTACTTTAAAGAGTCCTCTCCTGCTGATGTTCAGGTGTATATCAGTATGTAGTGTCTCTACTTTAAAGAGTCCTCTCCTGCTGATGTTCAGTGTATATCAGTATGTAGTGTCTCTACTTTAAAGAGTCCTCTCCCTGCTGATGTTCAGGTGTATATCAGTATGTAGTGTCTCTACTTTAAAGAGTCCTCTCCTGCTGATGTTCAGGTGTATATCAGTATGTAGTGTCTCTACTTTAAAGAGTCCCCTCCTGCTGATGTTCAGGTGTATATCAGTATGTAGTGTCTCTACTTTAAAGAGTCCTCTCCTGCTGATGTTCAGGTGTATATCAGTATGTAGTGTCTCTACTTTAAAGAGTCCTCTCCTGCTGATGTTCAGGTGTATATCAGTATGTAGTGTCTCTACTTTAAAGAGTCCTCTCCTGCTGATGTTCAGGTGTATATCAGTATGTAGTGTCTCTACTTTAAAGAGTCCTCTCCTGCTGATGTTCAGGTGTATATCAGTATGTAGTGTCTCTACTTTAAAGAGTCCTCTCCTGCTGATGTTCAGGTGTATATCAGTATGTAGTGTCTCTACTTTAAAGAGTCCTCTCCTGCTGATGTTCAGGTGTATATCAGTATGTAGTGTCTCTACTTTAAAGAGTCCTCTCCTGCTGATGTTCAGGTGTATATCAGTATGTAGTGTCTCTACTTTAAAGAGTCCTCTCCTGCTGATGTTCAGGTGTATATCAGTATGTAGTGTCTCTACTTTAAAGAGTCCTCTCCTGCTGATGTTCAGGTGTATATCAGTATGTAGTGTCTCTACTTTAAAGAGTCCTCTCCTGCTGATGTTCAGGTGTATATCAGTATGTAGTGTCTCTACTTTAAAGAGTCCTCTCCTGCTGATGTTAGAGTTATATCAGTATGTAGTGTCTCTACTTTAAAGAGTCCTCTCCTGCTGATGTTCAGGTGTATATCAGTATGTAGTGTCGCTACTTAAAGAGTCCTCTCCTGCTGATGTTCAGGTGTATATCAGTATGTAGTGTCTCTACTTTAAAGAGTCCACTCCTGCTGATGTTCAGGTGTATATCAGTATGTAGTGTCTCTACTTTAAAGAGTCCTCTCCTGCTGATGTTCAGGTGTATATCAGTATGTAGTGTCTCTACTTTAAAGAGTCCTCTCCTGCTGATGTTCAGGTTGTATATCAGTATGTAGTGTCTCTACTTTAAAGAGTCCTCTCCTGCTGATGTTCAGGTGTATATCAGTATGTAGTGTCTCTACTTTAAAGAGTCCTCTCCTGCTGATGTTCAGGTGTATATCAGTATGTAGTGTCTCTACTTTAAAGAGTCCTCTCCTGCTGATGTTCAGGTGTATATCAGTATGTAGTGTCTCTACTTTTCAGAGTCCTCTCCTGCTGATGTTCAGGTGTATATCAGTATGTAGTGTCTCTACTTTAAAGAGTCCTCTCCTGCTGATGTTCAGGTGTATATCAGTATGTAGTGTCTCTACTTTAAAGAGTCCTCTCCTGCTGATGTTCAGGTGTATATCAGTATGTAGTGTCTCTACTTTAAAGAGTCCTCTCCTGCTGATGTTCAGGTGTATATCAGTATGTAGTGTCTCTACTTTAAAGAGTCCTCTCCTGCTGATGTTCAGGTGTATATCAGTATGTAGTGTCTCTACTTTAAAGAGTCCTCTCCTGCTGATGTTCAGGTGTATATCAGTATGTAGTGTCTCTACTTTAAAGAGTCCTCTCCTGCTGATGTTCAGGTGTATATCAGTATGTAGTGTCTCTACTTTAAAGAGTCCTCTCCTGCTGATGTTCAGGTGTATATCAGTATGTAGTGTCTCTACTTTAAAGAGTCCTCTCCTGCTGATGTTTAGATGTATATCAGTATGTAGTGTCTCTACTTTAAAGAGTCCTCTCCTGCTGATGTTCAGGTGTATATCAGTATGTAGTGTCTCTACTTTAAAGAGTCCTCTCCTGCTGATGTTCAGGTGTATATCAGTATGTAGTGTCTCTACTTTAAAGAGTCCTCTCCTGCTGATGTTCAGGTGTATATCAGTATGTAGTGTCTCTACTTTAAAGAGTCCTCTCCTGCTGATGTTCAGGTGTATATCAGTATGCTAGTGTCTCTACTTTAAAGAGTCCTCTCCTGCTGATGTTCAGGTGTATATCAGTATGTAGTGTCTCTACTTTAAAGAGTCCTCTCCTGCTGATGTTCAGGTGTATATCAGTATGTAGTGTCTCTACTTTAAAGAGTCCTCTCCTGCTGATGTTCAGGTGTATATCAGTATGTAGTGTCTCTACTTTAAAGAGTCCTCTCCTGCTGATGTTCAGGTGTATATCAGTATGTAGTGTCTCTACTTTAAAGAGTCCTCTCCTGCTGATGTTTCAGATGTATATCAGTATGTAGTGTCTCTACTTTAAAGAGTCCTCTCCTGCTGATGTTCAGGTGTATATCAGTATGTAGTGTCTCTACTTTAAAGAGTCCTCTCCTGCTGATGTTCAGGTGTATATCAGTATGTAGTGTCTCTACTTTAAAGAGTCCTACTCCTGCTGATGTTCAGGTGTATATCAGTATGTAGTGTCTCTACTTTAAAGAGTCCTCTCCTGCTGATGTTCAGGTGTATATCAGTATGTAGTGTCTCTACTTTAAAGAGTCCTCTCCTGCTGATGTTCAGGTGTATATCAGTATGTAGTGTCTCTACTTTAAAGAGTCCTCTCCTGCTGATGTTCAGGTGTATATCAGTATGTAGTGTCTCTACTTTAAAGAGTCCTCTCCTGCTGATGTTCAGGTGTATATCAGTATGTAGTGTCTCTACTTTAAAGAGGCCCTCTCCTGCTGATGTTCAGGTGTATATCAGTATGTAGTGTCTCTACTTTAAAGAGTCCTCTCCTGCTGATGTTTAGAGTGTATATCAGTATGTAGTGTCTCTACTTTAAAGAGTCCTCTCCTGCTGATGTCAGGTGTATATCAGTATGTAGTGTCTCTACTTTAAAGAGTCCTCTCCTGCTGATGTTCAGGTGTATATCAGTATGTAGTGTCTCTACTTTAAAGAGTCCTCTCCTGCTGATGTTCAGGTGTATATCAGTATGTAGTGTCTCTACTTTAAAGAGTCCTCTCCTGCTGATGTTCAGGTGTATATCAGTATGTAGTGTCTCTACTTTAAAGAGTCCTCTCCTGCTGATGTTCAGGTGTATATCAGTATGTAGTGTCTCTACTTTAAAGAGTCCTCTCCTGCTGATGTTCAGGTGTATATCAGTATGTAGTGTCTCTACTTTAAAGAGTCCTCTCCTGCTGATGTTCAGGTGTATATCAGTATGTAGTGTCTCTACTTTAAAGAGTCCTCTCCTGCTGATGTTCAGGTGTATATCAGTATGTAGTGTCTCTACTTTAAAGAGTCCTCTCCTGCTGATGTTCAGGTGTATATCAGTATGTAGTGTCTCTACTTTAAAGAGTCCTCTCCTGCTGATGTTCAGGTGTATATCAGTATGTAGTGTCTCTACTTTAAAGAGTCCTCTCCTGCTGATGTTCAGGTGTATATCAGTATGTAGTGTCTCTACTTTAAAGAGTCCTCTCCTGCTGATGTTCAGGTTTGTTTATCAGTATGTAGTGTCTCTACTTTAAAGAGTCCTCTCCTGCTGATGTTCAGGTGTATATCAGTATGTAGTGTCTCTACTTTAAAGAGTCCCTCTCCTGCTGATGTTCAGGTGTATATCAGTATGTAGTGTTCTACTTTAAAGAGTCCTCTCCTGCTGATGTTCAGGTGTATATCAGTATGTAGTGTCTCTACTTTAAAGAGTCCTCTCCTGCTGATGTTCAGGTGTATATCAGTATGTAGTGTCTCTACTTTAAAGAGTCCTTTCCTGCTGATGTTTAGATGTATATCAGTATGTAGTGTCTCTACTTTAAAGAGTCCGCTTAGAGATGTCTCGCCCCTTAGCCTATCACGTACAATGTGTTGGAGCGCTAGCCAATAGCAGATAGATAGTGATTTTAGCTTTGCAGGCCATTTACATGCACTAAAATCTATAGAAAACCTACATCAAAAAGCATAATAGGGCCTCTTTAAAGATCTCACCCCACCTGACAAATTTGAGGCAAATGAGTGTCAGATTTCCAGGTGAGATTCGACCCATCAGATCAGATTATATTATTTAATGGAAGCTTCCTGTCTCTAATCGGATCCACAGGTGAAGCAGGGTTTATCATTTGAAAGTCAAATGTGTGACCTCTGCCCAGCTATGATTCAAAACCTCTTAAAAAATCATTTTACTCAACATTTAACTCAAATATTGTGTAGTGGATACATCTACTTTAAACACAATGTCATCTAAGCTTATGAACTAAAGGAATGATAATTTATAATAAAAATAATGTTTTTTTCCTTCATTTCTTGACCCAAACTTATTTTGATCAACTAAATAAATTGACTTTTTCGACTTTATTTCTGAGTTTTTCGACAATGAGATGTATTTGTTTTCTTTCACTGGTTTCATTCTGTTTTGTAGCTGTTTTAAGTTATTGATCTCAGGTCTATGTGACTTTGTCTCACACTGTAATGAGTATTTGAATTTGTGAATATTAAAGCTGCACTAATTGATTTTTGATCCACTTGAGGAACTCCACAACAAAGTCACTTCAGTCAGAATTGAAATCAGAAACACTGAGGAGGAGTTTCATTACACAATCCTCTGTGTGTGTGTGTGTGTGTGTGTGTGTGTGTGCGTGTGTGTGTGTGTGTGTGTGTGTGTAGACAGCAGGGGGGTCAATGTGGCAACCTAAAGGGGAGGGGAACTTCCACACACACACACACACACACACACACACACACACACACACACACACACACACACACACACACACACACACACACACACACACACACACACACACACACACACACACACACACACACACACACACACACACACACACACACACACACACACACACACACACACACACACACACATCTCGTTGTGGATACAAAAGCAGGAAGGAGAAAATGACAGTGATGATGTCATTTTGTAGGCAAACTGGAAACCGGTGACACCTTGACCTCCTGCTGGGAGTCCTGCTATAAACCACTAAAGAAATAAGAGATATATATCCTCAGAAACATCCCTGAGTCATAAAAGTCCAAGTAGAAGCGAAGGTGAATAAGTTCATCTGACAAGCTTCAGCTTTGAACTCTCGTTTGACTCCACACACACACAGCTGTGAAACAGGAAGTGAAGATCGTTGACGCAGCAACGCTAACCCAAGAAGTGACATTTCCTCTGAAAATAAAACCAAACGTTTCCTCAGCAAGCGACAAAAGAGCCAACCAGGGAAAGTAGGAGTTAACGAAAACATCTAAACAACCACAGACTACATGGCCAGTCCCAAAACAAATAAAGAAATGCGGCGACGAACAAATCCATCAGAGAACGTTTAGAAAGTGAAGTCAGGAGTTAGACATAAAGGAGAGAACCGTCGCGTTCGCCTCGTTGTGGTTATTCTCTGCAAAACTGGCAACCTGTTTTCTGCAGTGTGTGTGTGTGTGTGTGTGTGTGTGTGTGTGTGTGTGTGTGTGTGTGTGTGTGTGTGTGTGTGTGTGTGTGTGTGTGTGTGTGTGTGTGTGCAGTAAACACAGGTGTCTTGTTCGGTAAAAACCAGTAGATGTTGAGAGAGATAAAGTGAAGATGAATTGTTCTGACGTGAGAGACGAGAATCTGCCCTGACGTTACCCTGAGAAAAAGTTCATATGAACTCAGCGTCCAATCAGATTACAGAATAACGACATCCATGAATATAGGTTAATGTGTGCATGTTAATGGTCTGCAAAGGCTAAAATACGGTGACATCACTACGGAACACATTTGTGTTTAAATACATAATGTTTACTGTAGTTGTTGTTGAATAAGTTGTTTTGATTCAAATCGGTCAAATTTCACAGAACCAAAGCTCTTTGGTTAGTATTAGTACAAGGCCCGCTCAAACCATAAACTCTCGTCTATTTTGGCAAGAAATTGTAGGAATGTTTGTGTTTGTGGGACAAAAATAGCATTTCCTAATCAATCAGAGATCAGACGCTTCAATTAAAAATACCTTCGCGGCTTTCTTCGTTCGTTTCCATCGAGTCACTCGACGCCTTATCTTTCAATATATGTGTGTTACTTACAGCTGTGAGTTGTGGAGTGTTGATGCTGTGCTACTCCTGTTTAATCAAAATACACACATTCAAAGAAAAGATACCTTTACAACTGATATGGTCTTTCTTTCACTCTGTGTCGGCTAATATAAGTTAACGGTTAAACAGTGTGCTTTGACAGGTCGCCCATCTCTGAAGAGGCTGGTGCCATGGGAAATGTAGTCTTTTCAACTTCCTTGACTTCAGAGGTCCAGATTAGGTGATAATATTTGGCCTTTTTTACAAAAACAACAGTTTCTTCCGCTCCGCTACCGGCCTCAGCACATTAACGCACACAATGTACACAATATCTGGGTTATTTGGTACTCTATTTCAATGCAAATACTGCTATATTTTACTATCTTTTTTTAATGTTATTATAGTTTTCTTAAAAGAGTTTTCTATCTGTGTTTTTGATTTTTGTTTTACCTTTACGTACGCACCACGACACAAAGTCAAATTCCTCGTACGTATCAACCAACCAACATTTTTAGATAATATTGTTGCATAAAGTAGTGGATTAAAAGTACATATAATTTAACTCTGAATTGTAGTCGGGTAGAAGTACAAAGTAGCATACAATGGAAATACTCAAATAAAAAACAACAGCCTGGCTCTAAAGGCCCTGACGCACCAAACTGACACCAGAGAACTCACACAGACGGACCCGACTGCTGCGTCACCTCACGTCTCCTGCGTCTTGGCCATGTGTCGCACTGGAACACACCGCAAAGACTTCAGCCGATGGGGTGGGGGCGGTGTGTAGCGTGCTCTGCACGCAGGCTTCCTCCAAGTTTACAGTAAAACAAACTGGTGGTGTGACCAATGGCCATTTACAATTATTAATACTATTACTATTATTAGCATTATTCTATATTTTGGTTGAAACTAAGCCAGAAAAATAAATAAAAAACATAAATAATAATAATAAAAAAATATATAAATAAAATCGATTTTTAAAAATAATATTCGATTATGGAGACTGTAACGAATATTCGAATAATCGAATAATCACTGGCATCCCTAGTACGCACTGCGCATGCGTGAGTGGCAATAACTCTCCTTACCAGCAGGTGGCGGTAGTGTGTATTCGTCATTCAAAAGAGGCAACCGGAAGACAGACTGCGTGATATATACAAACAACAAATAGCGTGCGTTGCATTTTCACTCTCGTCCATCACAGACTGTTTCACATAACGACTTAAAATCGAAAACACGTTTAGTGCGGGACTGGAAAATGAAAAATAATAGCCGTCTGTGTGTGCCTTCTTCACTTCCGTTTCTCTTCTCATGCTCTGATTCGCTAAGCTGAACAGCCAATCAGAGTGATTTATTTTGCCGACATGTTGAATCGGAAGGTGTCGTCACGGCCGAAAAGACACGACGGTGATTGACACACCAATCTGAGTAGGGCGACAGGACGCTCATCGACGGCCAGACATCCCGGTGTGTCCGGGGCTTTACACTTAAAAGCTGCAGTTCAGCAGAAGAAGAGAGGCCTCTGCCGTGGTTCTGTCCGGGAGGGATACTTGTACACTATGTTCGATTAGGATTTGGTTGTTTAAAGGTGTCTTTTGTGCTGTATTTGGGTCAGTGGTGGAATTTTGTTAGCCTCATTGGGTGGTGTAACAAATGGGGTCTCGTCCAAAACTGAATGTCCATGAGGTAAATGTGTATTTGTCTGTATCTAGTAGGGCTGTACCCGAATATTCGAATATTCGTTCGTTGGAGTACTATTCTGGTTTCAATTTCGTTATTCGGATATTCGTTTTGTTTTCCCCCCGTTTTTTTTCTAAATTGAATTTATTGAAATCTCCAATATCAACGTAAGAGCTTGTGCCTCTTCGGGGGGCGCTAACACTTAACCGTTATTGTTTACTTTCTCCGTCTTTATATGTAGATATTACTTTTCTCCGTTAATCTCCGTCACGTTGTTTCCATAGCAACAACAACTTCCTGTCAACAGCGCTACCTCTCCTTCAAAAATAAAAGCATGTCCATAAATACGAAGCCAAGCCAAATTACACTTAAGACATATACAACTGCATCGAAAGTAACACACACAATGCGATATCCTTTTCAATTTCAAAGAACACAAATTGGGTTAATAACTATAAAACAACAATACTGTAGAATAACTCAATGAATGCCGTGAATACACCAAAATACACGCGTTGAAGCGGTTCGCTGCTAATTATTACTTTTTGGTGGTAACCCCGAGTGAGGTCCCGATTACGTGACAATATTTGGCCTTTTTTTACAAAAACAACAGACTAACACGTACCTTTTTATCCACGATGGAGCAGACGAGCTCTCGCACGGCGCTCAGCGATTGGTCGGCGGGGTCAAAGGTCACGCTTTCTCTCGTGAGTCCGATCTGAAGCAGGAAGGAAACGCCGTGGATGGACGAGCCTCGTGAGACGGAGGGACTGCGAGCTGATTGGCTGCTGTTAGAGTGCTGTGTGCAGAGCGTAGTGGGAGGACTGGGAGAGGGCGAAGGTGTGGGGGGGGGCGGCGGGATGAGGGAAGAGCCGCAGGGATGCTAACGGCGGCGCTAACGGCGGCGGAGGAGGGAAGTTATCCGTCGACATTTTTTTGTGTGTCTCTTCTGCTATCTGTGACGACATCCAGGCGGGAGGAAGGAGTCGCAGGTGAACGACATCCAACAAAAAGGTGATGCTTTTTGTTCGTCAAACGAGAGATTTTAGTTCACATCCTGAAAGAAGCATCTCTGAGGTAGAAAGAAAGCAGGAAATCCATGGAGTTAAAGCTTAAAGTTTGAGATCCTCAGAGAGTCAACTTTAAGAAGTTTTAGATCCTCAGGGCTCCTGCTGGGAGACACTGCAGTTTCTCTTCACTGGTTTCACTGGAAGCATCTGTTGGGGATAAAAGACACAGGAGTTAATAGTTATCAATCGGCTAGTGCACAACACAATGAAAAATATCTGAAAAAATACATTATGGTGTTGCCGCGGAGACATGGCACCTTTATGATGTCATTCTATACACTGACAGAGGCCCTATTACTGTACGTTTTGAGGGGAATTATCTCAGGTGCTGCAGCTCAGGCAGTATGAGAAAAATAAAGAGCTTTTTGAGCATTAAAGCATGGAGACATGTCCCAGGAGAGACACTACATATTAGGGAAGCTCCGATCGATATCGGCCGATACTCACTCTCTGCCGATTGATCGGTGCTCTCTAAAAATGCTGATCGCGAGAGCCGACGTAAAATACATGACACTTTTCTCTGTGCGCGGCAAAACAAGCTCGCCACAATGGCTTCACCGGTCTAGCAGTATTTTAAGGTGTCCGAAAAAGACAGTAAAATAGCGGTATGCAACGTGTGTGAAGCAGAAACCCTGCAGCTCCGCTCGCTGTGACGGACCGGTGAGCGGAGCGAAACACACACTAATGGCGCATTTCTACTACAGCGCGGAGCTCGCTTTAACGTTTTTGGTTGCGTTTCCACTAGGCGTAGTTCCGGCTAGTGGGTACTATTTCACAGTTTTTCTGGCCCCATAAAATTGAGGTTCTTTCTGGGCCAGGAACAACCAGGCTGAGTCAGGCTGAGTATGCTAAACTAGAGAGAGAATCGCTGGCAAGGGGGCTACAACTACAACAACATGAACATATTTGACCGTGATTTAATTGTAATACACCAGTGTGAGAAAAAGTTTTTCGAGAGTACTTGTCCATGGACAAGTGAGTTTGGCAATTTACTTGTCCGAATACATTTTTCACTTGTCCAGAATGGACAAAAATTGGGGCCACTGGAATCTTCTTCTTCATCATCGTATTTTACATTTTCCCACGGTTTTTACGACACCGCTAACGTAAGTGAGCGGTAAGATTTTACTGCATCACACATAGGGTTGGGTATCGTTTGGATTTGAACGATTCTGGTTCTGCTTTTCGATTCCGGTTATTTTCGGTTCTCAGTTCCGGTTCTTTGAGAGGGTAAAAATAAGTCAAACTGGGAGAAAAATATATTTATGAAAAGATTAAGTTAAATCTGTATTCCTATTTACAAATCACTTCATACTGTTTAATTTCTTACGGTTATTGAATACAATTATATAAAAATAATCTCTGCATTGTTTAGTTAGTTCTAAGTGGTGCAGTTTGAGAATGTACAATTGGCCCAGTCTCCTCTGATGTTACACTGCAACCTGCCTGTGAGACAGAGTCCAACCACACATGTCCAACACATAGGACATAACCTAATAATAATAATACATTAGATGTATAGCCTATAGGCCTAGCGCTTTTCTACAACTCAAATACGCTTACACATGCTGCAGCTGCCCAGCTGCTCACTGTTTGTAAAAGTAAATAAATAGTATTTTCATTTCAATAATGTACTTTCTATACCCTGCTTCATAAACAATACTGACATCCCTGTGCTCCTCTGAGTCTGGGGGTCCGGGGATGTGAGGACAGCGCGAGGACACAGACAGGGAGGTTGCATTACTTCATAAAGGAAATGGTGGTCAATATTAACAACACAGGAGCTAAAACGCTTAATAACCTTCATTACGTGTTAGAGAAAGAACATAAGAAAGTTTGACAAAGATGAGGCTGTTAAACGGGCAGCGGATCCGCTGTGTGTAGAGAGAGAGAGAGACGCTGAGCTGCACCGTGCAGCGATCAGCTGATACGGAGCATAGAGAGAGCTGCAGTCCGCGGGGCTCGGCCTCGCCTCCTGTCCTCACAACTCTTATTAATCCCGGTACCGGACAATTGTTATTTGTTCCTACTCGGAACCGTGTTTTGCTTCCCAACCCTGCCACTGTGCTACACTTCCCGCCCCGCCCCGTCTAACTGTACAGAAAGCGGCGAGATGCATTTCCTTAGGAATCGACAAGCAGAACCGAAACTAACACTTCTAAACGAACAATGGCGGACACTGCCTTTTGTAAACTGAATGTATCGATAATTTGTCAATAAATCAGGGCGTAAAACGTCACTTGTCTGCCGGACAAGTCAATTGAAAGCTCTACTTGTCCGATATTGTAAATAACACGTCCCAGACGGTGGGACGTGTACTTTTTCGCACACTGTACACGTTTCAAAATGATGCCGAAGTAACAACATACTGATACCGGTTAGTAAAAACCATGAATTAATGCTTTGACAAGTCTGCAGACAGACGGCAGAGCACCTTTTAAAATGCATGTTTTCTGAATGGAGATCGGCTAAGCTAATGTTATATATGCTCCGACCGTCCACACTCACAACAACGGCCTACAGACAGAAATAAAGCAGCGACTGTATTCTCCATGACACAGGCAGTCTGTGGTTTGTACTTGTTTAACTTCTGTCTAGTTTCTGAACAGATATGAGGAGCTGTGAGCTCTGAGTGCTAACAGCTAACGGCTGATGTTGGTTTTCTGTGGTTCTCATTGAAGATGACGTCACGGCTCCGCCTACACTGCATTACTATAGTTACTGCCCCAGCTAATAAACTGTATGGAAACGCAGCATAAAGTGAGCCAGTCCTAACGAGGCCTAACGAGGCCTAGCCATACCGAGCGAGGCCCTGTAGTGGAAATGCGCCATAAGAGTTAGACCTAACACACTTAGCTATTTGATCTACCTCTGGAACAAGCTAAACTAGTTATACATATATTTATTCTTCACTGTCGGGTCACTCATTACTGGATCAGCGAGCTGCATGAGATACTTACAGGAGAAGGAGAGAGAGAGAGAGAGAGAGAGAGAGAGAGAGAGAGAGAGAGAGAGAGAGAGAGAGAGAGAGAGAGAGAGAGAGAGAGAGAGAGAGAGAGAGAGAGAGAGAGAGAGAGAGAGAGAGAGAGAGAGAGAGAGAGAGAGAGAGAGAGAGCTTCCTCTCATCTCTCACGTGTTATTCTCCAAAGTTAATGTAAACTTGAATAATGTACTTCATTTGAATGTAATAATTATGTTGGTTGTTGTTTTTGGAAGCGCCAGTGAATGAGCGCCAAAAAGCCCCGAGCCTGTTTTTCAGGTCTCAGGCTCGAAAATGACATTCCCAGAACAAATGAACATATCTTCCCTAAAAGGGTTAAATTAAAAATATGTTTTCTCAAAGCAAGGTTACACCTGGGAGTTGGATTTAGAAGTGTCAGAATCAATATAGATGTTTTTATTTGAAAGTAAATTCAGATTGAACACAGTAAAAAAAATTAAATTATTGTGTCTGTCCAAAAAAAAGGTAGACTAAAAGCTTTAGGAATCCAAACTACAACATATAATAAGTACCCTGTATCAAGATTGATGCAAAACAAGTTAAATTTGACCTTTTTAGAGAGGTTTAGAATTAAAAAACCCACTTCTGGGGTCATTTGACCTATCTCTGGCCCCCCTTGCTCGATTTTGCTGATTGACATCTCTTTCTAACCGTCAGAGCCAATAGAATCGAAGGGAACTCCCACATACTCCTTATTTGGTCATGTGTTTGTGTGAGACTGCTGCATTGCCAAGACCGGAAGCTGCGATAACTCTGGCTACCATTAGCAGCTAACTTTTACTCTCCGATTTTTTACATAAAAATGGAATTATGGATTATAAATTAAAAAAAATATTCCACAGAAACATTATCAACCTATGGATTAACCGATCCAGCGGCGTTTTTTCTCGTTTTAATGCCATTGAACACGTCTTTTGATCAGATTGACAGCTACGGTGAGACGATCTCCCGTAAAAGCTACGTGTTGTGATGTCTGTGTTTGCTTCCCCTGTCCGAGTCCGGATAACTCAGTGATGATACTATATACCTAAATAATCTGTGGAACCTCAGCTTTAATCGGATATCTTGTATGTGCAGCTACGATAAGTAATAAGGGTATCTTTTTTCTTGAGTTCTGTGCCAAAGTGCGTCAGCATTTTTCGCTCAGGGTTCATTTAGATCAGTGGCGGCGCTAGGGGGTGGCTACTTGGGCTCAAGCCCCGGATGTTTTCTGAAAAGCCCCGGACGTTTCACTTACAAAAAAAAAAAAAAATTAATTAAATATTTTTTTTTTAAAAACGTCTCGGGAGTAATGTGCAGTACCGGAGTCCACCAGAGAGGCAGCCACTGTGGGACATTAGCCTGCGTACTGCATAGCCTGCCCTGAAGAAGAAGTGATCCTTCCTAGTGCCTGACGAGTTTTAAGCTAATAGCCTACAGTTATGGATATTAGAAAGTTATTGTCATCGAAGCAGCCGGCGCCACAAGCTGCAGCAGCAGCAGTATCAGCAGCAGCAGTATCAGCAGCTGACAACAATGTCATCACCAGCAGTAAAGAAATGGATGATGTTTCAGGTTTGTGAATCTAATGGTGATATCTGCACTCTGGCTGACTGAGTAAGAAGTGAAAAAGAGTGATGTAACGTTAATGTTATAGCTAGTAAACATGGAGTAACCACACTAAGTATACCCTTATATGTTAGTATGTATACAGAACATGACTAAAAATTATCCTAAGATGTAACGTTAACCCTTCATACCTCAGTCTACTTTTAAGACACTAAAATAACGTATTCCAATTTTTATTTTGTTTTCACGCGTGGAATTATACCGGCTCTCGTTTCAGTACACATAACAACAGAACTGACAGGCAACCCTCTGAATCAGACTCCGATTGGCTGTGACTGCATCCACTCAGAGTGTCCGATTCAGAAACGTGACTCTTACGGCCCGTCCACACAGCGGCGTGCGTTGAAGCTTCCAACGCTTCTGCCCATTCACTTTGAATGGGGTGACGTCACTTTTAGCCGAACTGCATCGTGGGAAGCGACGCGGAGCGTTGCTGGCGTTGCTCGCTGCAAAAGTTGAGAAATGCTCAACTTTTGACGCCTCGGCAGAAGCGTCAGCCAATCGAATCATATGCCAGTACAAGCTCTAGCCAATCAAACCGCTGCTTGTGTGTCAGGGGCGGGAGATTCATGTGATTGGTTGTTGGTCAAGTGTCAGACACGCCCGCCGGCAAGCGTCAACGCACGCCGCTGTGTGGACGGGCCGTTACACTCTTTACGTCACAAACAAAGATGGTGGATGAGAATAGATCTATAAAACGATAAGCAATGCGCCAGAATCAAGGTGAGACTATCCGCATCCTTTAAAACTCTACGCACATTCGTTTCACCTTAATAAGTAAACGACTATTTGAGTGAGTTAAGGCATTAGTTTGCTTCATTAAAGGGTGTTAATGAGTGTTCTCCAGTGCCTTGTCCGCTTTAAGGTGTTATTAAAGTAGGGTTAATGTTGCTCTCAAAGTGCACCAGATTGAGGCTTTCAACTTCAATATTTAAAAAAAATCTTCCCGGGGGAGCATGCCCTCGGACCCCCCGAGAGGAGGCGACAACCCCCCTAAAGGATGTTCGGTCCACCCCCCACTTATAAAAAATAGCACTGTACCCCTGCACCCCCCCCCCCACCCCAACCCAACGACTCCTGGGCTAAGCCCCGGATCTCCTACAATCCTAAATCCGCCTCTGATTTAGATGCTTCTTATGAGACTTGTGTTTTGTTTTGGTAAAAATGGTTTGTATCGTCAGTTAGCTGAGATTATTTCCGTTAATCTGGTATAACACATTAATAGGTTCTTAAATATTACGATCCCCTGAGACACAGTGTCGTGAAAAAAAAGAAGGACCCGCCGAGGGGGTCCTTGGGGCTTAAAAGGACTGAGTTTTAAACATCACTTTAAATGGGAGATCCCCATAGGCCCCGCCCACGCGATCGGATCAGTATCGGCCGATACTGATTCCGGCGATCGGAGCATCCCTACTAAATATGAACCTGAGAATGAGCAGCATAGCACCCCTTTATTTGTATAGATATATATAGATTAAAATGTTACTTAAGTAGTGTATATGTACTTAGTTAATTCCCACTTCTGAATGTGACTTTTTAACCTCGAAAAATTCTGTAGAGTTCAAATGTCTCCATGTTGCTCAATTGTGTTTGCTATAAGGGAAACAGCAGAACAGATGCAACACACAAACATAATTATAACAATAATCTAATTTATTTTACACATCTGTAGACAGTGGTGAAAAGTACATTTACTCAAGTATTGCAATTAAGTACACATTTGAGGTACTCTACTTGTATACTTCACTCCACTACTATTTCTTTGGTAAGATTTATTTTGTAGTAACTTTATCAATTCAGTGTTTGACACACAACACTAAGGGAAAGCTTTTAAAACATGATTATTTGGTTTAGTTTAAACCATCCAACATCATATTGAAGGAACTAAACCCATGAGGAGGACTGAGATCAAATGTATATGAATTCAGATCGTTTGTTGAAAAATAATTTCACAATATTTCCAAAATATTTTTTGCGTTTTTTCCGAAATTAGTACTTTTATTCCTGATACTTATAGTACACTATATCTAATACTTTTACTTACATTCTCGATGCAGTACTTTTACTTGAAAATTAGTATTTTTTACACGGTTTTCAAGAATCCGAGTACTTTTCTCTATGTCTGTCTGTAGGTCATATCTGAGTGAGCACATCTGGATTTTAAATCCTACCCAGATGTGTGTAACAGTATAAAGTGCAAATAGAAAGTTTGTTTTTAAGTCACTTACAAGGTTTAATACAAGAGAAGTTAAAGCTCCGTTACCTCTGAGAACAGGGCGGCTTTTCCGCTTCCATCTGCGGGCAAACCGACGAGAAATGCTCGGTAAAGTAATCCAGCTGGTGCCGCTGAAAGGCTGAAATGAAACCAACAAAACCCAGATAAAGTCCGCTGCTGTGTTCGCTACATCCGGTCTAAGAGTGTGGAGAAAAGCAGGTTGAATTATAATAAGATTTTCTCTGGTTGTGTCGCTTCTATCCAAACTTTCCCCCCGGAGAAACCGAGAGATCCTGACCGAGCAGGAGCAGCTTCAGGCGGATCTGATGATCGGAGAGAGACGGGGAGCAGAAGAAGGAGGTCTCACTCTGATGGAGATTCTGGAGGGCGAGTTTTTTTAAACAAAACCGAACAAGCGAGAGTGAAAAGGTCAAGGACAACATTTAATTATTAACAGAGGTGGGAAGTAACTCCTTTACTCAAGTACTGTACTCAAGTGCAATTTTGAGGTACTTGTACTTTACCTGAGTATTCCCATTTGCTGCTATCTTGTACTACTCCACTACATGTATTTAATCCCTTGTGACCACCTATTAATAGACTGGGACATAATTCATACATGGAATTACAGTTGGGGGTATTGTTCCCAAACGGACATGTTATGTGTTTACTATATATGTTGACGTCTCGCTCTTCTTCCCGGACTGCAACCGGATAACATTACCTTAATTACTCTCTAATAAAGTAGGCTACCCTTTTGCACCTTCCTTGCACCGCCTCTGACTCCCTATCTCTCGGCACTACACTGGTGACCCTGACAACGTCTCGAGAAGTTTCTGGGACGGACCCGAACACGGCAAAAGAAACGCAAGTTTTTTTCTCTAAATGCCGGGCATTTTTGGAATCGTCCGTGGCTGCCACCGGCACGCGGACTGAGGCTCGGTGCACAGCACGCCCCGCAGAAGAGCTGGGGACGTTGCTCGCCATTCCCGCATCGGCCTTCCAACCAACAGGGGATGGACCCGATTGCTACCTTGTGGGGTTGTTTCTTCGGGACGTACGGCTGGACCCTGTCTGGCCTCTCATCTGTCCACGGCTCCTTTCTCCCGGGGAGACTGCTCCTGCCTCCCGGGGATACCTCAAGGCTTGCCAAGAATTTCGTGCCCGCTGCCGCTGTGCGTTTGCCTGCGGCCGGGATGCTCTACTGCTTCCCGGGGATACCTCAACGCTTCGTGCCCGCCGCCGCTGCGCATCTGCCTGCGGTCGGGTTGCTCTCCTTCCTCCCGGGGAGACTGCTCCTGCCTCCCGGGGATACCTCAACGCCTGCTGAGGACTTTGTGCTCACCGCCGCTGCGCATCTGCCTGCGGCCGGGTTGCGCTCCTTCCTCCCGGGGTGACTATTCCTGCCTCCTTGGGATACCGCTCCGTCCTTCCGGGGACTTCATTCGCCACGACACCTACTGCGGCCCCCTTACGATGGCCCGTTCCGGCCTGCCCCCGGTGTGGGTGCCCTCGCCCTCGTTAGGGCCCCTGCCCTCTCCTGCGGCCCCCTTTCGTCGGCCCGTTCCGTGGCCCGGCCCTCACCTGTGACCCCACCCTCCTCGGCCCCTGTGGTGCTTCCTCCCGGACGCGGGGATTTTTTTTGCCATGTTTGAATTCTGGGGGGGCTTGTGTGGTGACCACCTATTAATACACTGGGACATAATTCATACATGGAACTAGTTGGGGGTATTGTTCCCACACGGACATGTTATGTGTTTACTGTATATGTTGTGTGCCTCCTGACTTCTCTCTCTTCTTCCCGGACTGCAACCGGATAACATGACCTTAATTACTCTCTAATAAAGTACCCTTTTGTACCTTCCTTGCACCGCCTCTGACTCCCTATATCTCTCGGCACAACACCCTTTAGTTACTTCACAGATCTGGATAAATGATGTGAAATCTAATCAAGTGTTAAATCAGACTTTAGTTCCACCTGGAGTAAATCCACCAGCTACCCTGCAGAATACAAAGTACTTCAAACTAGCTGCACCTTCACCAGCTTTGAGAACACTTTCATGATCAATCATTATAAAACATATATATATTATTCTGAAATGGACCAATCTGCACAACGACTACTTTTACTGTCGCTACTTTCTCTATATTTTGATGAGAATACTTTTCTACTTTCACTTGAGGAACATTTTGAATGCAGGACTTTTACTGTAACAGAGTATTCCTACACTCTGGTACTTCTACTTTTACTCAAGAACAAGACCTGAGTACTTCTACTTTCACTCAAGTACAAGATCTGAGTACTTCTACTTTACTCAAACACAAGATCTGAGTACTTCTACTTTTACTCAAGCACAAGATCTGAGTACTTCTACTTTTACTCAAGCACAAGATCTGAGTACTTCTACTTTACTCAAACACAAGATCTGAGTACTTCTACTTTTACTGAAGTACAAGATCTGAGTACTTCTACTTTTACTCAAGTACAAGATCTGAGTACTTCTACTTTTACTCAAGTACAAGATCTGAGTACTTCTACTTTTACTCAAGCACAAGATCTGAGTACTTCTACTTTTACTCAAGTACAAGATCTACAGTCTAATATTAATCTGTGTTAATCTGACTCTTGTTATACCTCAGAGTGATTCATCCTTCATTGTCTGCAGCTCATAGAAGATCTTTGCCACGTCTCTGCCGCTGAATGTAATGACTCTGTGGCGCCATCTGCTGGTGAAAATACTGCATTACACAACAGTGTGTAAGGTGGCCACTACCACACTGTAGAACATACCCTGTTATAAGCAGTGGCGTAGCGAGGAATTATTATGTGGGTGGGCCAGGGGGAGACTTATTAAGCGTGGGGTATGAGCTGAAACTTCATTAATGATTTTATTTATTATTTTATTTATTATTTTTAATGCACTAATTAAACATAAGCCTAAACTAGCAGTGAAAACAAAAACATAGGCACGGCGGCCTCAGAATGTGTGTAAAACTGACATCCACATGATTTAGCTCAGCGGCCACAGGTTGTTTATCCTTGACAGTCGCACAGTGGGCACACACTGAGAGTGTTTTCATATTCAGCAAATGTGTACACGCTTCACTGCAGACCTCAAGAAGGAATAAGACTTTCATTCACTCACGGCAAAACTTACTTTACTTACTAATTTACTCACGGTAAAAAAAAAATGCACTCCCTTTGTCATGAAGGTGGAATCTAACTATATCCAGAATAAGTTGTATTGGATCCAGGCTAGAAACATGTTTATTTCTGCTGTAACGTTGGGCATTTTAAAATGGGGGTCTATGGGAATTGCTCCCTTCTGCATCCATCCCCTGTTGGCCACTAGAGGAACTGCAGTTTGTGGCACTTCCTTCTGGGCTTGTCAGGAATGTCAAAATCGCTATGACGCGCTGATTGGCTGTGGGTGGGTCAGACGTGCATGTGGGTGGGCCCAGGCTCCCCCGGGCCCACCCACAGCTACGCCACTGGTTATAAGTATAAGGAAGGCATTTCAAATGTTACTTAAATGTAAAAAAAAAAGTACTTTTAATATACTACATATAATTAAAATATTATCACTCATGCATTAAAGTAAAATAATAATTTCAATGTTCTTTTTTGGTTAAGGTATAAATAATTTGAACCTATTAACTAATTATTAATATGGTTTGATAGAAATGTGTTGATTGTATCATTATAATAATAATAATAATAATAATAAAATGATATTAATATTGTAATACTACTACTACTAATAATAAAAATAATAAAAATAAAATACTAATAAAAAAATATTTTAAAAATTATACAATAATATTAAAATAAACAAATGATAATAATAATTCACAAAGTGCACTATGTGGTGGAAGCAGAATTTAAACACTTCAGGACTTAAGTGAGGCAAACGAAATCAAGGTGTTTAATAAAAATAAGACAAAAATAGAAAACAATAAAATAGAAAACAATACTATGACATGAAAAATAATATTAAGAATATTAATAAGATAACGATATTTGTGCAGCTTTAATAAACACCTTTCATAAACACATATCAATATTATATATTAGTATAGTGTGAATGGATATAAATCACATTAAAGTGAAATATATAAGAGTCACTTGGTGTTTGTTTTGATTTTCAGATTCTAAAAGCGTTCATGTTGTTGTTGTTGTTGTTGTGAAAGCGTCCTCAGGCTCTGCAGCGCCCCCTGCTGCCCGGCTGTGATGAGCGACCTCCTGAAGCAACAGGGAGTTACAAAGTTTCCACTTCCTGTAGGTCGGCGCCGCGAGAGCCGGGTCGTTCAGAATCTGATCCAGAGTCTGCAGCTCACTCTGTTTCGCCTGAAGGACGCAGAGAAGAAGAAATACCATTCGTGGAAAGCACATTTACAACGGTGAGATGTTGACGTATATTTACTTTACTTAAAGGTCCCCTATTATCCTCTTCTTCATCAATATCTCACAGGTCTCAGATATATCCAGAGCCTGTCTCTGATTGGCTGAAACACCAAACAGATCATTGCAGCATTACCCATAATCCCCTCTGTTTCAGCCCTGTTTCCAAAGTGCTGATCACTGTTCAGAATCTCTTTCCACAGAGGGGGGGACACAAGTTGATGTAGAGGAGACATGAAGAAGATGGGACACAAGTTGATGTAGAAGAGGCATGAAGAAGAGGGGACACAAGTTGATGTAGAAGAGGCATGAAGAAGAGGGGACACATGTTGATGTAGAAGAGACATGAAGAAGAGGGGACACAAGTTGATGTAGAAGAGGCATGAAGAAGAGGGGACACATGTTGATGTAGAAGAGACATGAAGAAGAGGGGACACATGTTGATGTAGAAGAGACATGAAGAAGAGGGGACACATGTTGATGTAGAAGAGACATGAAGAAGAGGGGACACATGTTGATGTAGAAGAGACATGAAGAAGAGGGGACACAAGTTGATGTAGAAGAGGCATGAAGAAGAGGGGACACATGTTGATGTAGAAGAGACATGAAGAAGAGGGGACACATGTTGATGTAGAAGAGACATGAAGAAGAGGGGACACATGTTGATGTAGAAGAGACATGAAGAAGAGGGGACACATGTTGATGTAGAAGAGACATGAAGAAGAGGGGACACATGTTGATGTAGAAGAGACATGAAGAAGAGGGGACACAAGTTGATGTAGAAGAGGCATGGAGAAGAGGGGACACATGTTGATGTAGAAGAGACATGAAGAAGAGGGGACACATGTTGATGTAGAAGAGACATGAAGAAGAGGGGACACATGTTGATGTAGAAGAGACATGAAGAAGAGGGGACACAAGTTGATGTAGAAGAGGGCATGAAGAAGAGGGGACACATGTTGATGTAGAAGAGACATGAAGAAGAGGGACACAAGTTGATGTAGAAGAGGCATGGAGAAGAGGGGACACATGTTGATGTAGAAGAGACATGAAGAAGAGGGGACACATGTTGATGTAGAAGAGACATGAAGAAGAGGGGACACATGTTGATGTAGAAGAGACATGAAGAAGAGGGGACACATGTTGATGTAGAAGAGACATGGAGAAGAGGGGACACATGTTGATGTAGAAGAGACATGAAGAAGAGAGGACACATGCTGATGTAGAAGAGACATGAAGAAGAGGGGACACATGTTGATGTAGAAGAGACATGAAGAAGAGGGGACACATGTTGATGTAGAAGAGACATGAAGAAGAGGGGACACATGTTGATGTAGAAGAGACATGGAGAAGAGGGGACACATGTTGATGTAGAAGAGACATGAAGAAGAGGGGACACAAGTTGATGTAGAAGAGGCATGGAGAAGAGGGGACACATGTTGATGTAGAAGAGACATGAAGAAGAGGGGACACATGTTGATGTAGGAGAGACATGAAGAAGAGGGGACACATGTTGATGTAGAAGAGACATGAAGAAGAGGGACACATGTTGATGTAGAAGAGACATGAAGAAGAGGGGACACATGTTGATGTAGAAGAGACATGGAGAAGAGGGGACACATGTTGATGTAGAAGAGGCATGGAGAAGAGGGGACACATGTTGATGTAGAAGAGACATGAAGAAGAGGGGACACATGTTGATGTAGAAGAGACATGGAGAAGAGGGGACACATGTTGATGTAGAAGAGACATGAAGAAGAGAGGACACATGTTGATGTAGAAGAGACATGAAGAAGAGAGGACACATGTTGATGTAGAAGAGACATGAAGAAGAGGGGACACATGTTGATGTAGAAGAGACATGAAGAAGAGAGGACACATGTTGATGTAGAAGAGACATGAAGAAGAGGGGACACATGTTGATGTAGAAGAGACGTGAAGAAGAGAGGACTCATGTTGATGTAGAAGAGACATGAAGAAGAGGGGACACATGTTGATGTAGAAGAGACATGGAGAAGAGGGGACACATGTTGATGTAGAAGAGACGTGAAGAAGAGGGGACACATGTTGATGTAGAAGAGACATGAAGAAGAGGGGACACATGTTGATGTAGAAGAGACATGGAGAAGAGGGGACACATGTTGATGTAGAAGAGACGTGAAGAAGAGGGGACACATGTTGATGTAGAAGAGACGTGAAGAAGAGGGGACACATGTTGATGTAGAAGAGACATGAAGAAGAGGGGACACATGTTGATGTAGAAGAGACATGAAGAAGAGGGGACACATGTTGATGTAGAAGAGACATGAAGAAGAGGGGACACATGTTGATGTAGAAGAGACATGAAGAAGAGGGGACACATGTTGATGTAGAAGAGACATGGAGAAGAGGGGACACATGTTGATGTAGAAGAGACGTGAAGAAGAGGGGACACATGTTGATGTAGAAGAGACGTGAAGAAGAGGGGACACATGTTGATGTAGAAGAGACATGAAGAAGAGGGGACACATGTTGATGTAGAAGAGACATGAAGAAGAGGGGACACATGTTGATGTAGAGGAGACACGAAGAAGAGGGGACACATGTTGATGTAGAAGAGACATGAAGAAGAGGGGACACATGTTGATGTAGAAGAGACATGAAGAAGAGGGGACACATGTTGATGTAGAAGAGACATGAAGAAGAGGGGACACATGTTGATGTAGAAGAGACATGAAGAAGAGGGGACACATGTTGATGTAGAAGAGACATGGAGAAGAGGGGACACATGTTGATGTAGAAGAGACGTGAAGAAGAGGGGACACATGTTGATGTAGAAGAGACGTGAAGAAGAGGGGACACATGTTGATGTAGAAGAGACATGAAGAAGAGGGGACACATGTTGATGTAGAAGAGACATGAAGAAGAGGGGACACATGTTGATGTAGAGGAGACATGAAGAAGAGGAATAGGGGACCTTCAAAGGGTGCTTCTCCACTGCAGTGTTTCTCACCTTCATCGTGCTGCTGAGGATCCTCAGAAGGTGAAGCTCTTCGTTGATCTTGTCGTCGGGACAGCGGCGGATGAACGAGGCTCTGAAGTCTTTCTGAGACGACTGACCAATGGGTGAGAGGCGTGCGGCCTCAATCTTGTCAGGAGGAGGATCTGCAAAAAGACCAGGAGGACTGATTTATTATTTTAATTAAGGATTATCATTTGTTTATATATCATTTGTAAGTCAATCATATTTTTGTTTATTGATTTGATACTGCTTGAGTTTGTACAGTATCATAATTATTATTTTGTATTATTGTTTTAGACGTTCTAAATAAATCTAATCAAATGCAACAGAACCAGAGATGATTGTATTTGTTATTAAACACGTTCTTCTTCTCTTTTCATTAGTGATGTTCAGATTTTTTAGTGAAAGCACTTCTACTAAACGGAAGACTTTAGCCCAGTGTTTCTCAAACTTTTTCATACCAAGGTCCACCTAACTCCACAAATATCCAAAATCACATCGTTTTTCTAGAACAGATGACAAATTGCCTGAAAATTGTACAAACAAGTGGCAACATGTGTGATGAAGGTGTGGCGCTGGGCTATATCACGCAATCGAAAGGGAAACTTAAGCTCGCTCCATTGCGGAGATATTCCCGCGACAGTGCGGAAAACTCTAATTAATTAATTAATTTAAAATGTGACATTTTACCAATATACTCACGGACCACTAGGGGGCGCATGCGGACCACACTTTGAGAAACACTGCTTTAGGTGATGTTCCTGCTTTTATAACGTTATGAAAGTTAAAGTATGGAATGTATAATAATAATAATAATTATAAATAAAAAAATAAATAGAATAATAATAAATAATTATAATAGCCCAAAAATTAAAAAACAACAATTACAAGAATAATAAATCTAATAATCAGATTGAAAAACGAATTAAACTAATATTAATAATAATAAAAAAAATTACTACCAATAATAATAATAATAATAATAACTAATAAATGCCTCGAATAAAAAATAGGAAATTAAATGTAAACAATTATTTATAACTATTAGAAATATTATTGCATAACTTTTGTATTATTATTTAATGTCCAACTTCTATTCTTCTTATTTCTTTTTGAATGATCGCGATTATGACGGCACGTATGGAGCGAGTTAAAACAAACTTTAATCCAAATCCAACATTTTTATCACTCAGCTCCTGAAACACGAGAGGTGTATTTTAACAACAACAAAACAACAACACCTGTAAACAAACAAATGTGTGTTTACCTGTGACGGCCTCTCCTCCTCCTCCTTCTTCTTCTCTCTCTTCTGGGACGTGCAGCAGAGGGACAGACGCTCCTCCTTCTTCTTCTCTCTCTTCTGGGACGTGCAGCAGAGGGACAGACGCTCCTCCTTCTTCTTCTCTCTCTTCTGGGACGTGCAGCAGAGGGACAGACGCTCCTCCTTCTTCTTCTCTGTCTTCTGGGACGTGCAGCAGAGGGACAGACGCTCCTTCTTCTTCTTCTCTCTCTTCTGGGACGTGCAGCAGAGGGACAGACGCTCCTCCTTCTTCTTCTCTCTCTTCTGGGACGTGCAGCAGAGGGACAGACGCTCCTCCTTCTTCTTCTCTCTCTTCTGGGACGTGCAGCAGAGGGACAGACGCTCCTCCTTCTTCTTCTCTCTCTTCTGGGACGTGCAGCAGAGGGACAGACGCTCCTTCTTCTTCTTCTCTCTCTTCTGGGACGTGCAGCAGCGGGACAGACGCTCCTCCTTCTTCTTCTCTCTCTTCTGGGACGTGCAGCAGAGGGACAGACGCTCCTTCTTCTTCTTCTCTCTCTTCTGGGACGTGCAGCAGAGGGACAGACGCTCCTCCTTCTTCTTCTCTCTCTTCTGGGACGTGCAGCAGAGGGACAGACGCTCCTCCTTCTTCTTCTCTCTCTTCTGGGACGTGCAGCAGAGGGACAGACGCTCCTCCTTCTTCTTCTCTCTCTTCTGGGACGTGCAGCAGAGGGACAGACGCTCCTCCTTCTTCTTCTCTGTCTTCTGGGACGTGCAGCAGAGGGACAGACGCTCCTCCTTCTTCTTCTCTCTCTTCTGGGACGTGCAGCAGAGGGACAGACGCTCCTCCTTCTTCTTCTCTCTCTTCTGGGACGTGCAGCAGCGGGACAGACGCTCCTCCTCGCCCCCCCCCCACTCTTCTTCTTCCTCTTCTTCCCTTTCTGCTCAGAGGTCCCTCCTCCTCCTCACTACAGGGGGGGGGAGGGAGGGCCTCAGAGGGAGGCGGGACATCTTCTCCCTGAGAGGAGGACACACGGTGGGTTTTAATATAAAATGTAAATGTCTGAAGGAATTAAAAATAAATGTTTATGATTCTCACGTTGTCCGATTCTGCTGCTTCCTGCACCGAGGTCAGAGAACAGGAAGTGGACAAGCACTCCTCGTTATCGTCCTGATCGCTGCCCTCACTGTAGCACTCTGCGCACACACACACACACACAGTTATATTCCTGTATTCATTCATGATACATGTTATATTTCCTGTATTTCTGACCTTCAGTGTCGATCAGCTCACTCGGCTCAGCTGCTTCTGACAGTTTACTGATCCACCTGAACACACACACACACACACACACACACACACACACACACACACACACACACACACACACACACACACACACACACACACACACCCACACACACACACACACACACACACACACACACACACACACACACACACACACACACACACACACACACACACACACACACACACACACACACACACACACACACACACACACACACACACACACCTCTTTTAGGACTTTCACTTAACTCCTTTCCCTTTCTCTCCTCACCTCGTTTCCTCTCCTTTTCTCTTGTTACCTCTCCTTCTCTCTAGTCTCCTCTTCTATTCTCCTATTCTCTTGTTTCCTCTCCTCTCCCATTCTCTTGTTACCTCTAGTTTCCTCTCCTATTCTCTTGTTTCCTCTCCTATTGTCTAGTTTCCCTTATTTCACTGTTTTCTACTCACCTCACTTCCTTCTCCTCTCCTCACCTCTCATTTCCTCCGTCCTCCACTTGTTGCCTTCGTCTGTCTGTTATCACTGACAGCATCACTAAAGCTCGTACAGTAAGTGACTCGGCACCATGACAGTGAAGTTCATTCTAATAATAAAATGACTCGCCATCTTCTCGCTGCACAAAACAAGAAGTGGATAAAAGCTGAGAGATGATACGAGGAAGAAGAGGAAGAAGAGGAAGAAGAGGAAGAAGAGGAAGAAGAGGAAGAAGAGGCAGAAGAGGAAGTGCTCAAAACGATCTCCAGTGCAGAGATAACAGAGATAAAGAACCTCATGGCTGCTGTGGAGGTTCGGATCCTTAGAGGGGGATTCACACTCATTTCGATGACCTCTGACCTCTCCTCTAGCGCCACAAACAACACAAAAAGAGAGAGAGAGAGACAGAGAGAGAGAGAGAGAGACAGAGAGAGAGAGACAGAGACAGAGAGAGAGAGAGAGACAAGGACAGAGACAGAGAGACAGAGAGAGGAGAGAGAGAGAGAGAGAGAGAGAGAGAGAGAGAGAGAGAGAGAGAGAGAGAGAGAGAGAGACAGAGAGAGAGAGAGACAGAGAGAGAGAGAGACAGAGAGAGGAGAGGATTTCTCATTTCTCTAACTGCCTGCTGCTTCCCCTCCTCTCTCCTCAGTTCCCCTCCTCTCTCCTCAGTTCCCCTCCTCGGTTCCTCCGCTCGCATCTTCTGTGGGCGGGACTAAGACACGAGGATAGGAGTCGAGGATAGGAGTCGAGGAGGGGACATTAGAGAATTGAGAAGCCTTCAGTGTGTTTACCTGTGACGGCCTCTCCTTCAAAAATGAATGTTAGAATAGATATTTGTTGGAAGAATTCAAAGTAATGGCTCTGGACAGATGCTACAAAGGACAGTTTCATCCCTCAGGCCATAAGACTATTAAACACCTGAACCTTTTAAAGAACATCCATAACATTCATCTGTTTATCTAATATATCATATACCCTTTACTTATATATAGACTGTTCTTGCACTATTTCTATTTGATTTGTATTTACTTGCACATCTCCAAACATGCTCTTGTGTCATGGAATAATTTGCTTAGGTATTCAACCTTCGACACAGTTCATCATTTCCTCCTCTCACTGTCTCCTTTCCCACGGCATAGGTCTACGGCCTTGGGTATTGCTGCTATCTCTCTTAAGGGGGAGGAGCTTGGGTATTGCTGCTATCTCTCTTAAGGGGGAGGAGCTTGGGTATTGCTGCTATCTCTCTTAAGGGGGAGGAGCTTGGGTATTGCTGCTATCTCTCTTAAGGGGGAGGAGCTTGGGTATTGCTGCTATCTCTCTTAAGGGGGAGGAGCTTGGGTATTGCTGCTATCTCTCTTAAGGGGGAGGAGCTTGGGTATTGCTGCTATCTCTCTTAAGGGGGAGGAGCTTGGATATTGCTGCTATCTCTCTTAAGGGGGAGGAGCTTGGGTATTGCTGCTATCTCTCTTAAGGGGGAGGAGCTTGGGTATTGCTGCTATCTCTCTTAAGGGGGAGGAGCTTGGGTATTGCTGCTATCTCTCTTAAGGGGGAGGAGCTTGGGTATTGCTGCTATCTCTCTTAAGGGGGAGGAGCTTGGGTATTGCTGTTATCTCTCTTAAGGGGGAGGAGCTTGGGTATTGCTGCTATCTCTCTTAAGGGGGAGGAGCTTGGGTATTGCTGCTATCTCTCTTAAGGGGGAAGAGCTTGGGTATTGCTGCTATCTCTCTTAAGGGGGAGGAGCTTGGGTATTGCTGCTATCTCTCTTAAGGGGGAGGAGCTTGGGTATTGCTGCTATCTCTCTTAAGGGGGAGGAGCTTGGGTATTGCTGCTATCTCTCTTAAGGAGGAGGAGCTTGGG
>NW_022992122.1:87430-167430 GCF_902827175.1 Gymnodraco acuticeps | reverse complement strand
AGATCCTCCTTTTTTATTTTTAATACATTTTTTACCCAAAATCAGCACTTTAGAAACAGGAAGTGAAATAGAGGGATTTGAGGCATGGCTAGAATGATCTGTTTGGTATTTTGAGCAAAACACTTCATAGACATGTTTTTTATATATTTGTATATATCTGAGACCTCTGCTGTTGCCTACACACAGCGTGATAGGTGACCTTTAAAATGTAGGTTTGAGAAAACGGTAAAATCTCTTAAAGTCAGTGTTTTTGGGATTTAACATTTAAATTTCATTCATTATATCAGCAAAATATACTTTCAAAATTGAGCTCATTGTTTCCGTTAGAGTTCATAAGTTATTCTGATTGATGCTATTCAAAGGATTTCATTTGTTCTCATATTACGAAGTCATCATTACATTTTTTTATTTACAAAAACGTTTAGACTGCTTTCTTAATGTATAAAAGTCATAAAAAAAGCAATTGGCAATATTTGTTTTCATTAAAATGTCATTAATGTTGTTACCTAGCATGCTCCACCTGTATGGTTTAAACAATCAGTTAAATATGTAAAAACTGTTTATAATATTACTGTTGCAACTTTTAAGGCGTTTGTGAAGCTTCAGGAACATTTTGAATGAACAGTGTCGAGCTCTTTGTCTTCTCATAAACTGAAAGGCACACATTTGATCAAATAAAAACGCTCTATAAAACATATTTACAGTCAAAGATAAGAGGCACCAGCGGCTCCTGAGACCGAGAGGGTAAGATAGACGCAGCAGAAGCAGCTCTAACATTTGGAAATGCTTCATCATTCTTAAACTGAAAACACTGAAGGTGGATTATTTGCTCTGAATCTGAACTTGTCTTTGAACCCCAAGGCCTTAAATGTGAAGCAATACAAATAAACCTAAATCTGTTGAGAACAAAAACCAGCTTCATTCGCACAGATTAAGGCTGCGACAGACATTTGAAGGTTTTTGGAACGGTTAAAGACTCAACAACTTTCGGTTCCTATTGTTTTGACTTGAGTTTGACTTTCTGTACGGAAGCTCAGCAGGTCCAAACTTTGTGAGTGAAAGCTTGTTTTCAGCAGACGTTGAAAAGTGCAGTAACAGTTTTTATCAACATCAGAAACTGGTGTAGATATTCTCAGTGAAATGCTTAGTTATCAGTTGTATGGAAACAAAAATGTTATTTCTTTATGTATGTGGAGGCGTGTGGCGCAGTGGTCTAGTGCGTTGGTGTTCGGATCAGGGGGTCCCAGGTTCAAACCCCACTGCAGTCAGCATGTCGTTGTGTCCCTGAGACACTTCACCCCAAAGTGCTCCTGTGGGGATTGTCCACAGTGTTGAGAATGTAAGTCGCTTTGGATAAAAGCGTCTAACATGTGACATGTCATGTAATGATGAAATGTACAAGAAGGTTTCAGCAGCTAATTCCACTCCACTGTGTCTCTAAAGAGGTTTGTTTCAGATGTGGTGGTTGCTTCATTCCTCTTTGCATATGTAGGATTTTCCAGCTTGTATAAACTTTGAAATGTCTTTTTAAACTCAACTCCATGTTTTCATTCAGTCTGTGGATCCTCACTGAGTCTTATGTAATGTTTAACGGTTTAATCTTCCATTAAAAAACACTTTTGCTGTAGAAGTCATCAACGTCGGAAGTGTTCATCCTGAGGAAGCCATACATGTAAGTGCAACATGTCATTTAAACCCACCAGTGTCCACTTTTATTGAATATAATAACCTTGGCTAAGGGGAAGGAAAGGGATGTGACGTAGAGGCTCCATGAGGCGTGAAATAATAAATCCGGGCTCCATTTGAAGAATTGTTCTGTTCGGTCATAATGAAAGAAAAAAAGGAATCAAACGTAGAGAAGATGGTGGAGGATGGAGGGATGCTCCATGATGTCTTTTTTGGTGGTGGCTTTTTGGCAGTGACGAGCCGTGACTTTTATACCTAGGCTTTTTGACCCCCCACCCATTCCCTCGAAAAAAAAGAGTTATTACGTCACAGCGTATACTTCAGCGGAATATCAAAACAGCGGCCCGGGGTGCAAAAAGCATCAATGACAGCGACCCTCTAACACACAAAACAACACCTGTAGATAACCCAATCTGTGTTCTTTGAAATTGAAAAGGATATTGCATTGTGTTTGTTACTTTCGTTGCAGTTGTATGTCTTCAGTTCTAATTTGGCATGCTTTTATGTTGAAGGCGAGTTTACGCTGTTGACAGGAAGTTGTTGTTGCTATGGAAACAAGAAAAGCTTCACAGCGGGCGGAACTTGTCATAAAGTCCGCGATAATAAAACCCACCCATTTAGAGGGAAGATATCATTGGTAAAAAAAATATTTATATACAAAATATATATTAAAAAATAATAGTTTTTAATGTTTTTAAATATTATTTTGTAGAATATCTAGAGGGCCCTGACGGCTCGCCACTGCTTTTTGGTTTATTCCAGAAGATGGTATTTCATGATCTGCTGTTATTTGAGTCAAACATTGATCACACCTCAGGTCAAGGAAGTGACTTGGTGCTCAAAAAAGAAGTTGGTTTTCAATGATATGTCGTCAAACTATTTGCTGAAGGTCTTGCTCCGGCAGACATTTAAAAACAATATTCCTGCGAGTATCCTGAAGATCAGAGAGGTGGTTCTTCTCGAATTAATACAAGTAAAGACTCATCAGTGGCTGGGTCAAACCTTGGTCACACCTCCGGTCGAGGACTTGATGCTCGAGGCATGAAATGTCAGAATGGTAATTTGATGTTCATGAAAAAAGGATTCTCCATTTTGGGTTAATCCAGAAGTTGGTATTCCATGATCTGCTGTTTGTTGAGTCAAACTTCGGTCACTCCTCCAGTCAAAAACTTTAGGGGGGGGTTCGCCTTTTTTGGTTTATTCCAGAAGTTGGTTTTTAATGATATGTAGTCAAACTATTTGCTGAGGGTCTTGCCCTGGCAGATATTTAAAACAATGTTCCTGCGAGTATCCTGAAGATCAGAGAGATGGTTTCTTATCTAGTGAATGAAAGTAAAGACTCCTCAGTGGCTGAGCAGCCGGAGGCGAGCGAGCCAGCCTCCCAGCAGCGAGGTGGGCTTGGTGTTGGACAGCGGAGGAGGGGAAGAAGCAGCAGCAGCAGATGATGATGGGGGGGCGGAGGGCTTCTTGGACACCCCCTCCTGATAGGGGATGGTGGAGGAGTTGTGCAGGTTGGCGTTGATGAAGCACTGGCTGCCTCGGATGTGGTCGACGCCACGGACAGACGGGTGTCCTCGGTACGGCAGCGGGAAGCACGGCTCCTCCTCTGGGATGGAGCTGATCCCCTCGTTACTCAGGTACCGGTGCAGCACCTCCTTGTGACCTGTGGGGGGAGAGGGGGATGATGAGGGGGATGATGAGGGGGATGATGAGGGGGATGATGAGGGGGATGATGAGGGGGATGATGAGGGGGATGATGAGGGTTACAAGTCTGGAGAAAACGTTCCTTTTTGTGTGAGTGTCTCTAATGGGAAAGATAGCCTACTGTGTTGCCCTGTTGTGCTTATTGGTGTAATTTATTTAAACTGTTTCACAATGTGATCACAAATACAGTTTTAAAAGTTTGTTTAGACATCATGTTACTAAAAGCAGACCGACATAATTTATTTGAAGATTATTGTTTGAAAGATTAAGTCATGTGTAAATGACTCATAGACGTTACAGCTGCCGGCAGTTGAGTTAATTTTATTGTTAGCGGCAGTTTGAGCATCGTTCGAAAAAACTGTTAATGTGTCTTTGTTTAACCGCTCTGACTTCCATTAGCAGCCTGATATCACGCACAGTTCCTGAAGGTGAAATTGCTGAGGTTAATAATCTACGAGGGAAAAATCTGAGGCACGCAGCGGCGGTTTGTCCCGGCTGTTATTGAGACAGACAGGCGACACGTTACTGATAACGCTCAGATTACAGATTACAGGTGAGGCTCACCTTTCCTCCCCACAGGCCGGCAGGACGGCTCTCCTGAGGACGACTCCGCCGGCATGGAGACCGGACGAGGTTTACCTGTAGGAGCAGACAAGTTTAAATATGGTTCAAAACTAAGATATGTTTTAAAACTGGTGCCTGCTGTGTTCAGATGAATGTTTGATTTGTTCAATAAAAGAACGCTTTAATAGCTGAAAGCAGCAAAAAGCCAAAACTGAGTAACCTTTAAGAAAGTTATAAATATTCACCAAAATGATTTGCATGTTTATAAATCTGTAAGTGTGTGCATGTGTGTATGTCTGTGTGTGTGTGTGCGTGTGTGTACAGTATGTGTGTGTGTGTGCGTGTGTGTACAGTATGTGTGTGTGTGTGCGTATGTGTCTGTGTGTGTGTGCGTGTGTATGTGTCTGTGGGTGTGTCTGTGGGTGTGTGCGTGTCTGTGGGTGTGTCTGTGGGTGTGTGTGCGTGTCTGTGTGTGCGTGTGTGTGTGTGTGTGTCTGTCTGTGTGTGTGTGCGTCTGTGTGTGTGTGTGTATGTGTGTGTGCGTGCATGTGCGTGTGCGTGTGCTCACAGCGTGCAGATGATCTCTGTCTGAGGCTCACAGGGATTGGTTGGTTGTGTTCCGGCGGGCTGACGGTCGTCCGGTTATCTTCGGCGAACGTGAAGCGTCGCCTCACGTCTGCGTCCAGACACGAGTTGGGAGACTTCGGCCTCATTTTGACTCCCGAAGTCACGTTCATGTTCCCGTCTCTAACGAGGGAATCAGAGCGATTAACAGAACAGAACAGTTGAAAGAACATCTATAATAACGTGCAATTACGTATCTGCCACTACGTTCTTTTGCACTACGAAATACTGTTGATATTTACATTCATTATGTCACCGTCTGTTGCCTGTAGATATTTAATTGCTCTTTTTGCTCCACTGTTAGTGTACAGTTTTATTATTATGCTGCAGTGTTTATTCTATTTTTGTAACTCTGGCACGACATAAATAATAAATAAATAATAAATAAAGTCTTATCATAACATTCATCTGTCTGCAACTTACAAATTATGTATCTAATATAAGCAAGTCTTCCTAGTGGCCAAACGGTGGTACTACAACTCCTGTGTCAGTCAGTGACATCACTGGGCCCAAAATCATATATATATATATATATATATATATTGAAAAGAACATCCATAACATTAATCTGTTTGCAACTTACACCTTATTTATCTAATATATCATATTCCAATGACTTGTATAGACTCTCCTTGCACTATTTCTATTTTATTTGTATTTACTTGCTCTATTGTATCTGTTTTATTGTGTTGCAGGAGTCTGTGAACTCAGATTTTCATTCACATATCTACACTGTAGCTACGCATGACAATAAACGCCTTGAATCTTGAAAAAAGACGTTGAAGCTTCTGAAGTTTTGATAGTGGCCAAACGGTGGTACTACAACTCCTGTGTCAGTCCGTGACATCACTGGCCCAAAAATACTTCTTCCCATTGACTTACATTGGGAAAGAGACTGAGTACTTCTCCCACCTCTGGATAATACATATGGAAAAACACAGGAACAAACTCTATGAAATATAGTATATATATATATATATATATATATTCACATAACTACACTGTAGCTATGTACGAATGACAATAAAAGCCTTGAATCTTGAATAACGTGTATTATGATTCTGTGAGGTGTGTTTCTCACATCGGTGTGTAAGGCGCTGCAGGAGGAGGAGGGACGTACGTTTCAGGCTGTCGAGATCTGTAAAGACCCGGAGCTCCTTGAGAGGTCTGCAAACAAGAGAAACAGAAATATTAAAAGGTCCCCTATTAAACTGTTCTTCATCAATATATCACAGGTCTCAGATATATCCAGAGCCTGTCTCTGATTGGCTGAAACACCAAACAGATCATTGCAGCATTACCCATAATCCCCTCTGTTTCAGCCCTGTTTCCAAAGTGCTGATTCTCTGTCTGTTACTTTAGATGAAAATAAGGAGCCCCTCCCCACGCCCCTCTGAGAGAGATTTGGTTACAAAGAACTCAATGGAGCTCTAGGAGGAGATTCAGGTGATAAGGGGGGGGGGGGGGGGTTACCTTGGTTGCTGATTGGCTAACGGTTACACAAGCCAACACATCGTTATGACATCACAAAGTGGCCAAAATCTGATCAGCTCATTTTCAGACAGGTTTTTATAGAAATGGATCAAAAAGAGAGAGAATCTTTGTTCCTGAAACTTTCAGAGTCTCTTTCCACAGAGGAGACACATGTTGATGTAGAAGAGACATGAAGAAGAGGGGACACATGTTGATGTAGAAGAGACATGAAGAAGAGGGGACACATGTTGATGTAGAAGAGACATGAAGAAGAGGGGACACATGTTGATGTAGAAGAGACATGGAGAAGAGGGGACACATGTTGATGTAGAAGAGACATGAAGAAGAGGGGACACATGTTGATGTAGAAGAGACATGAAGAAGAGGGGACACATGTTGATGTAGAAGAGACATGGAGAAGAGGGGACACATGTTGATGTAGAAGAGACATGAGGAAGAGGGGACACATGTTGATGTAGAAGAGACATGAAGAAGAGGGGACACATGTTGATGTAGAAGAGACATGAAGAAGAGGGGACACATGTTGATGTAGAAGAGACATGAAGAAGAGGGGACACATGTTGATGTAGAAGAGACATGAAGAAGAGGGGACACATGTTGATGTAGAAGAGACATGAAGAAGAGGGGACACATGTTGATGTAGAAGAGACATGAAGAAGAGGGGACACATGTTGATGTAGAAGAGACATGGAGAAGAGGGGACACATGTTGATGTAGAAGAGACATGAAGAAGAGGGGACACATGTTGATGTAGAAGAGACATGAAGAAGAGGGGACACATGTTGATGTAGAAGAGACATGAAGAAGAGGGGACACATGTTGATGTAGAAGAGACATGAAGAAGAGGGGACACATGTTGATGTAGAAGAGACATGGAGAAAGGGGACACATGTTGATGTAGAAGAGACATGGAGAAGAGGGGACACATGTTGATGTAGAAGAGACATGAAGAAGAGGGGACACATGTTGATGTAGAAGAGACATGAAGAAGAGGGGACACATGTTGATGTAGAAGAGACATGAAGAAGAGGGGACACATGTTGATGTAGAAGAGACATGAAGAAGAGGGGACACATGTTGATGTAGAGGAGACATGAAGAAGAGGGGACACATGTTGATGTAGAAGAGACATGAAGAAGAGGGGACACATGTTGATGTAGAAGAGACATGAAGAAGAGGGGACACATGTTGATGTAGAAGAGACATGGAAGAAGAGGGACACATGTTGATGTAGAAGAGACATGAAGAAGAGGGGACACATGTTGATGTAGAAGAGACATGAAGAAGAGGGGACACATGTTGATGTAGAAGAGACATGAAGAAGAGGGGACACATGTTGATGTAGAAGAGACATGAAGAAGAGGGGACACATGTTGATGTAGAGAGACATGAAGAAGAGGGGACACATGTTGATGTAGAAGAGACATGAAGAAGAGGGGACACATGTTGATGTAGAATAGACATGAAGAAGAGGGGACACATGTTGATGTAGAAGAGACATGAAGAAGAGGGGAGGGGACACATGTTGATGTAGAAGAGACATGAAGAAGAGGGGACACATGTTGATGTAGAAGAGACATGAAGAAGAGGGGACACATGTTGATGTAGAAGAGACATGAAGAGAGGGGACACATGTTGATGTAGAAGAGGGGACACAGTGATTGTAGAAGAGAATGAAAAGAAGAGGGGACACTGTTGATGTAGAAAGAGGGGACACATGTTGATGAAGGAGAGACATGAAGAAGAGGGGACACATGTTGATGTAGAAAGAGACATGAGAAGAGGGGACACATGTTGATGTAGAAGAGACATGAAGAAGAGGGGACACATGTTGGATGTAGAAGAGACATGAAGAAGAGGGGACACATGTGTGACGTAGAAGACGACATGAAGAGAAAGGGGGACACATGTTGATGTAGAAGAGACATGAAGAAGAGGGGACACATGTTGATGTAGAAGAGACATGAAGAAGAGGGGACACATGTTGACGTAGAAAGAGACACACAGCAGACGAGGTAATGATTGATTTATGGGTGTTTATCATAAAACAACAGTAAGACGCAGGAGACGAGAAACCGCAGACGAAGCTCTTTCGTTTCCTTCCTCGCCTCTAAAAGATTCTGTATTTCTGTAAACACAGGAACTTCACTCAGCTCCTTTTCTGCTTCCTCTAAAGTGCCCTAACGTCCTGAGAACACGTCTGAAGGAGTTCAAGATGCAGAGAGGAACGAGTTCTGCTGATTTAAGATCCGTGCTGATCACCAGGAACACACTGCGTCCGTCCTGCTGTTACAAACACTCAGAAGCCCCAAAGCCCGGCAGCGGCTCAGTCGGTAGGGGCTTGGACTGGGAGCTGTAGGGTCGCCGGTTCAAGTCCCCGACCAGACCTAAATATTGAGTGTGGACTGCTACTTGGAGAGGTCCCAGTTCACCTCCTGCCCTGCCGTGGTGCCCTTGAGCAAGGCACCGGATAGTAGATTTCCAATGTTTTAATGTAATTGTTTGCCTGTCTGGCCATCGTGATCGGGCTCTTTGAAGATCCACAAATCCACGGTTTTCTTACATTTCTGATCGGATTGGCAAAAACTTCAGAATTTGTATCGACCGCCAATCAACTGTTTTCCCCCAAAAGTGGGCGGGGCCGCAATTTTCGCCCGGAAGTGACGCAGGTGTCACTCATCTGTACCACTTTTTAAAATGATTCAACAGTGAAAACCACGATAAAGTAGGTGGTCGAGTATAAGTACAGGGAGACGTACTGCAAGCGTTGATTCAAGATGACTTCTGTCCTGAATGGTGTGACGGACAGTGAGGTAAAGACAGACTGACTTCAGGTCTGTTTTGAAAGCGCAGATTAGAAACAGTGGAGAGGAATCTCAGAGTCCTATCTTCCCTAAACACACACATCCTGGACTCCTGTCAACACGAAGCCCTGAAGGCCACGTTGAGTGAGTCACCTTTCGAAGATGTCTGACACGACGTTCGGACTGTTTCCTGTCTGTTATTATTTCCAGGATGCATTGTTCCCACACACCTCAGTGGCTGCTGTGTTTAACGCTCGCTCACAAACAGAAAAGCTTCGATGACAGCAGGAGAAAGCAGCAGAGAGGAGCTGTATTTACCCAGAAGTCACCACGGCCAACAGCTGCTGGTTGTTTTTGTTTATTTCCTCAGTAAAACACTCTGCAGGGGATTTGTTAAGCTGCTTTAATAATATTGTGGTCATTTTGGGGGGCAGATCTTCACAACAAGCGATCCATCACACTCAGGTTAGGCATACAGCTGCCTTTATACACAGAGCAATATAAGCATTCACGATCTGTGTCCAGTGTTTTATTCTTTCACTGTATTCTCTTGTCCTGCTGCCATTTCTTTCTGTAATAGCCATTGTTTGGGATTCAGATGAATATAAAGAGGTCACAGCCCAAGTTCTGGTGATTGTGTTTGGATAGAATATAACAATTAATGAATACATTAATTAATAAATAAAGAGAGAAAGAAAGGATCAAAGATGTACAGGTTGCATGTCTGTCTGTGGTGCATTCAAGTGCAGCTGAGAAACAAATGGACATTTTAGCTCCTTACAGACACTACAGCAGCGGTTCCCCACCTGTTTCAACAAAAACCCACATAACCAATAAGGAGGCTAAATCAAGTTCTCAGAGTACTTTGTATTTTAATTAGTTGGAGCTGCCATCAGTAACAAACAGACAAGAGAAACTAAAAAGTGAGGGGCTGTCTGCAAGAGGAAAATTAATCATTCATTAATAATAGCTATCCATTTTTTAACAGTTCAGTTGAATACTCGATTCTGATTAGTCAATTCAGAACATGTGACACGTTGTTAATCCAGTATTCTATAACACATAGGTGTGAGCAAGCTCTCTGATTGGTCAATAGGCGTGTTTGATTCCACGATCAAAGAACGGTCAAATAGAACGTGCCTTTTCACAACAAGTCAGTATCCCTCCGCGTCTGAGAAAAACGGTATACCCTTGGAACTGGAACAAGAAAGCAGCGGAGAAGTAACGGGGCAGAAACCCTCCTTTTTACGTTACGAAACAAACTTCCAAACATAATATGGAAACATTTAAGATTAACTTCAACCTCCGGGGGGGGGGGGTCTTACTGTGGAGGACTGGATTGAGGAGTGCCTAGAAAAAAAAGCACCTAAACGACAACATGCGTGAAGAGCAGGTAGACCAACTGGAAAAGTACCACCATTCAAAAGCTAACTGCAAACTGGAACAAGAAAGCAGCGGAGAAGTAGTGGTTTCCATAGCGACACACAGCCGTTACATCGTTACATTGTCTCTCGTTGGAAAATCGTTAGCTAAAAATGTCAGATTTTATAGTTATCATCTGGACAACAGACAAATGTGGAGCAACGCGCTTTTTGCCGGTCCGGGACACGCCAAACGGCCACTGGAGGAAAGCTCTTCCGTGAACACCACAGCACCAACTGCACAAAAGTCTGGCATGGAGTTCATGAGTTGTTTCAAAAAGTGCACGTTTAATGGCAGCATGAACATCCACCTTCATTCTGAAGCCAAAATGTTAAATATGTAAATAAATAAATAAATAGCCTAATTCAAGAATTGTTGTCAATAAATTGTTTTCAATAAATTGGTTAATAATTAATTATTTACTATAATTATATCAATAACTGTAAGCGGGGAAGCAGGAGTGTTCGATTGATCGGCTCTCGTTACCAAGGGAACTACTTTATAGGAACTACTTTCTGACGGAGATTAACTCAAGCAGAAAGTGAAGGTTTGGGAGCAAATTAGCACATTATGAAATTATTTTACGATATTGTTGATTACAATGATAGTTTGTGTTATAGAATCGCAATCATACACTTGAGGCCGTTCTTTAACGTCATTATTGGTACTGTCGTACCAATAATGACGTTAAAGAACGGCCTCTCGTGTATGATTGCTTAAGAACAGACCGCTGTCAAGGACTGTAATGACCGTTGCTAAGGACTGTAATGACCGTTGCTAAGGACTGTAAATGCCTTTGTCTGAATGTCTTTCATTTTTGTAAAGCACCTTGAATTGCCTGTTGCTGAAAGGTGCTATATAAATAAACTTGCCTTGCCTTGCTAAGGACTGTAATGACTGTTGCTAAGGAGGATCAAGAAAGAAATCTTAATAATGAAATGTTTCCACACAAATCATAATGTTTTGCAAATGATTTGATGGCCCACTAGGGGGGGGAACCGCTGCACTCCAAAAAAGCACAGGTGTGGGGGGGGCTCACCTGTACGAGCGGCGGCCTCCAGCGCAGGTTTTTCAGCGGAGCGGGGGCGAAACCTCCCGATGACCCTGAAGGCCTCTTCTTCAGCAGCAGCACCACACCTGACTCCGCCCTCAAAGCCTCCACCAGCGGCTTCAGCTGCCAGCCCACCTGGAGAGAGACGGTACAAGCACACACATCGAGTAGAAGTACAGATACTCGTGTTTAAAAATACTCTGGTGAAAGTAGAAGTACTGACTAAACTTCTTAGTAAAAGTAAAGAAGTATGGCCTTTGAAATGTACTTAAAGGTAGGGTAGGTAAGAATGGAGAAACCAGACTTCCTTACAGAGCCCCTCCTCCAACACACAGGAACGCGCACATGACCAATGAGGGCACGAGATCAGTTTGTGCCCAGATGGAAGGCTGACAGGCAGGTAGGCCATCCAGTTACTTTAGCCGGCTCAGATGATTGGTCGAGCTTTTTACAGCGCCACGGCTTCCACAGATGAAATGTTTTATGTATTTATTGTCAAAGCATTTCATGCTATCGGGATGTTAAGTGCATTCCATGGAATATAACAAGTGTTTCTGAAGTGAATTACCTACCCCACCTTTAAGTAAAAAGTACCCATAACTAGCAGCTGTTTTAAAGAGTACCTGACCTCCCTTTATATTAATAGAACAATAATGTCATTGTTAGCTAATGAATGTTTCCATGCTGAACAACGGCAACATGACAACGTTTCCATTGGTCCCTCTTCTTTAGAGAAGACCAGGAAATGATGGATACACGGATCGTGTTCAAATCAATAGGCACGCAATGACTCTAAAGAATAATGATCACGCATCAAACACACATTCAGACTAAAGGAACCAGCTGTTTGGAAAATGAGAGAAGTAGAAAGTACAAGTATTTGTGTTCAACATGAGAGAAGTAGAAAGTACAGGTATTTGAGTTCAACATGTAAGAAGTAGAAAGTACAGGTATTTGAGTTCAACATGTAAGAAGTAGAAAGTACAGGTATTTGTGTTCAACATGTAAGAAGTAGAAAGTACAGGTATTTGAGTTCAACATGTGAGAAGTAGAAAGTACAGGTATTTGAGTTCAACATGTAAGAAGTAGAAAGTACAGGTATTTGTGTTCAACATGTAAGAAGTAGAAAGTACAGGTATTTGAGTTCAACATGTGAGAAGTAGAAAGTACAGGTATTTGAGTTCAACATGTGAGAAGTAGAAAGTACAGGTATTTGAGTTCAACATGTAAGAAGTAGAAAGTACAGGTATTTGAGTTCAACCTGTAAGAAGTAGAAAGTACAGGTATTTGTGTTCAACATGTAAGAAGTAGAAAGTACAGGTATTTGAGTTCAACATGTAAGAAGTAGAAAGTACAGGTATTTGAGTTCAACATGTAAGAAGTAGAAAGTACAGGTATTTGAGTTCAACATGTAAGAAGTAGAAAGTACAGGTATTTGAGTTCAACATGTAAGAAGTAGAAAGTACAGGTATTTGAGTTCAACATGTGAGAAGTAGAAAGTACAGGTATTTGAGTTCAACATGTGAGAAGTAGAAAGTACAGGTATTTGAGTTCAACATGTAAGAAGTAGAAAGTACAGGTATTTGTGTTCAACATGTAAGAAGTAGAAAGTACAGGTATTTGAGTTCAACATGTAAGAAGTAGAAAGTACAGGTATTTGTGTTCAACATGTAAGAAGTAGAAAGTACAGGTATTTGAGTTCAACATGTGAGAAGTAGAAAGTACAGGTATTTGAGTTCAACATGTGAGAAGTAGAAAGTACAGGTATTTGTGTTCAACATGTAAGAAGTAGAAAGTACAGGTATTTGTGTTCAACATGTAAGAAGTAGAAAGTACAGGTATTTGAGTTCAACATGTAAGAAGTAGAAAGTACAGGTATTTGTGTTCAACATGTGAGAAGTAGAAAGTACAGGTATTTGTGTTCAACATGTGAGAAGTAGAAAGTACAGGTATTTGGGTTCAACATGTAAGAAGTAGAAAGTACAGGTATTTGTGTTCAACATGTAAGAAGTAGAAAGTACAGGTATTTGAGTTCAACATGTAAGAAGTAGAAAGTACAGGTATTTGGGTTCAACATGTGAGAAGTAGAAAGTACAGGTATTTGTGTTCAAAATGAGAGAAGTAGAAAGTACAGGTATTTGTGTTCAACATGTAAGAAGTAGAAAGTACAGGTATTTGAGTTCAACATGTGAGAAGTAGAAAGTACAGGTATTTGAGTTCAACATGTGAGAAGTAGAAAGTACAGGTATTTGTGTTCAACATGTAAGAAGTAGAAAGTACAGGTATTTGTGTTCAACATGTAAGAAGTAGAAAGTACAGGTATTTGTGTTCAACATGTAAGAAGTAGAAAGTACAGGTATTTGTGTTCAACATGTAAGAAGTAGAAAGTACAGGTATTTGTGTTCAACATGTAAGAAGTAGAAAGTACAGGTATTTGTGTTCAACATGTGAGAAGTAGAAAGTACAGGTATTTGGGTTCAACATGTAAGAAGTAGAAAGTACAGGTATTTGTGTTCAACATGTGAGAAGTAGAAAGTACAGGTATTTGTGTTCAACATGTAAGAAGTAGAAAGTACAGGTATTTGGGTTCAACATGTATGAAGTAGAAAGTACAGGTATTTGAGTTCAACATGTAAGAAGTAGAAAGTACAGGTATTTGTGTTCAACATGTAAGAAGTAGAAAGTACAGGTATTTGTGTTCAACATGTGAGAAGTAGAAAGTACAGGTATTTGGGTTCAACATGTAAGAAGTAGAAAGTACAGGTATTTGAGTTCAACATGTAAGAAGTAGAAAGTACAGGTATTTGTGTTCAACATGTGAGAAGTAGAAAGTACAGGTATTTGAGTTCAACATGTGAGAAGTAGAAAGTACAGGTATTTGGGTTCAACATGTGAGAAGTAGAAAGTACAGGTATTTGAGTTCAACATGTAAGAAGTAGAAAGTACAGGTATTTGAGTTCAAAGTGTAAGAAGTAGAAAGTACAGGTATTTGGGTTCAACATGTAAGAAGTAGAAAGTACAGGTATTTGTGTTCAACATGTAAGAAGTAGAAAGTACAGGTATTTGTGTTCAACATGTGAGAAGTAGAAAGTACAGGTCTTTGTGTTCAACATGTAAGAAGTAGAAAGTACAGGTATTTGTGTTCAACATGTGAGAAGTAGAAAGTACAGGTATTTGGGTTCAACATGTAAGAAGTAGAAAGTACAGGTATTTGTGTTCAACATGTGAGAAGTAGAAAGTACAGGTATTTGTGTTCAACATGTAAGAAGTAGAAAGTACAGGTATTTGGGTTCAACATGTAAGAAGTAGAAAGTACAGGTATTTGAGTTCAACATGTAAGAAGTAGAAAGTACAGGTATTTGTGTTCAACATGTAAGAAGTAGAAAGTACAGGTATTTGTGTTCAACATGTAAGAAGTAGAAAGTACAGGTATTTGGGTTCAACATGTGAGAAGTAGAAAGTACAGGTATTTGGGTTCAACATGTAAGAAGTAGAAAGTACAGGTATTTGAGTTCAACATGTAAGAAGTAGAAAGTACAGGTATTTGAGTTCAACATGTAAGAAGTAGAAAGTACAGGTATTTGTGTTCAACATGTAAGAAGTAGAAAGTACAGGTATTTGGGTTCAACATGTAAGAAGTAGAAAGTACAGGTATTTGTGTTCAACATGTAAGAAGTAGAAAGTACAGGTATTTGAGTTCAACATGTAAGAAGTAGAAAGTACAGGTATTTGAGTTCAACATGTAAGAAGTAGAAAGTACAGGTATTTGGGTTCAAAGTGTAAGAAGTAGAAAGTACAGGTATTTGGGTTCAACATGTAAGAAGTCAAAGTAGAAAAATGTACTTGAGTACAGGAACAAAATATTTGTACTCCACTACTCTGCACCTGGACCAATCACAGAGCAGAACACTGAGCTGCACTGAACACTTACAACTTTAAATGTATTTCTTAAAGTCCGGTATGGTCACAAAATGTTTTTATCGATCAAAATAAAACATCAAATATTACATATAAAGGATAAGGGATCATTTGCTTTCTTAATAGCTGTCAAAAGGTTAAGAAATTCTTACTCTCACTTGTTCACCTATTAGAAAAACTGAAGTTGCCAATCAAGGAATAAGCATATTTAAAGAAGGGGTTTGTTTTGATGGAAAAGTGACTTAAATTTATATTTGTTTTCGACAATATATTTAAAAAAATCACTGTTAAAAAGACACACAGACAACAAAGCACACAGTCAGAATCAAAAGGAAAAACGGCTTAAAATGTCATCCTCATAATTATATCTTATGAGACATTTGCACTTGGAAATGTAGTTATTTCTAAGTGTCCTTTGACCACCAAAGTCTAATTCAGGGGTGTCAAACTCAAGGCCCGGGGGCCAAATCCGGCCCGTGACTTCATTTCATGTGGCCCCACAAGAGCTCTGAAAGAATATAATATGTTTATTATACGGTTACAGGCCGCTTTACAGAAGCACGTTGCCCATAAACTACATGTCCCACAATGCATCTCAAATTTGACTTTTTTTTTTAAATCAGAATTTGACAGTTTTTTTCTTGAAAATATGAATTTCTTCTCAGAATTAGATTTTGTTTTCAAAACGTTACTTTTTCCCCCCAAATTTCACTTATTTTTTTTCCAGAATTTGGCTTTTCTTTTTAAATCATTTTGTGACATTCTCCCCGAAGAGACTTGCAATTATTTGCCCTAGACTTCTGCTTTCAGACGTAGTTAATGATGAAGTTATTACCCTATCCGGTAATAATCCAATGCAGAAGCAATAATGTAAAATAATACATTATTTTATATATATTAAATATTCATATAGTCTTAAAGTTACAACCGGCCCTTTGAGTGCAACCATAATTCCAATGTGGCCCGCGATGAAATTGAGTTTGACCCCCCTGGTCTAATTGGACAATGGAGCCAAATATGATATAATCATTTCCAGTTATTCTTGAGATATCAAATAGGACAGACATACGGTAAATACTACAGTCAGAAAGGTATCAGAGTGAAGATAGGGTCAGTAATCATGTTCATAATAACAAAGCTAAAGGAGTTTTTTCTCACCACTGTCTGTCTGTTGACCTGAACCACTTCATCTCCAGCATGAATCCTCTGGGTCTTATCTGCAGGAGACTGAGAGGCAGAATCACAGTTATACTCTCGTTAGAAGGTGAATTAAAGAGATTAATTATCTACGTCTCCTCTCTCACGTTCTCTGTAGTTCCTGTGATGACGTGCAGCCCGTCGTAGGTGGACTTGATGTAGATACCCTGAAAGAGAATGTAAATGTGAATCTTGTCCATAAATAACTCCCCGTGGTTTCTCTCGATTCCTCCCTGCAGTGGTGGTTTCTCTGCTTGGGTCTACATCTGGATCTGTTTTGGACTCGGTGCTGATTGTGGTTCACGGTGCAGCTCTAAAGGACCGGTTAGCGTTTTCTCGGAGGAAGTTGGGGTTAAACTGTGGGATTTGGCTGTGAATAAAGATGTCTGCACGGTCTGTCTTTTGATGTATTGCTCACCAGTCCCTCCCCAGGCTTGACGTTGGGGATGTGAACCTCCTCCAGGCAGGACTGGTCGCTCTTCGAGGGGTCAGAGGTCGCCTGAGCCGTCTTCTCACACACGCCGTTCAGAGCGCGAGACTGAAACACACAATAGAAAAATAAATTCACAAAATAAAATGTAGTTACACACAGAGCTGAGAGGATTGGATGATCATTAAGGACAGACATGGGGTCCTTTATTACTAACTGCATGTCGTTATAGCTATATGTATAATGTGCATTTCTATATTTACGTCATATTATATTGATTGATCTTTATAACCCAGTCAACAAAACCAATGGGTAACAATTAATTGAGGTCATTTTCTAGAGTAAAAAATCAACATTTAAGATTGTTTCTTAAATTAATACATATTATTAAAAACAGTATTATATCAAATATGCCATTTTTCTTGGTCCTCTGTTAACGTAATACTTGTTTGATTAGCATAACTAACGACTTTAAGAAATATGAGCCTTTGACACACTTTCTTGCTATGTTTTTAAATATTTAATTGATTATTTGCTGCACTAAAGTACGTAATATGACATTATCTGAATAAGAAAAAAAAAATAACAGACATGAAATTGTACATATTATTATATTAGATATATGTTTAATGTAATCTCATTATATATTGCAATACTTGGCATTTAACTGGATCCTCATTGTGGTGGGAAAATACATTTCTTCCAATGAAAATATGATGTTTTATCATCCGTTCATTTTCACTTCTCATTTGACTGGATCTCTTCCCACTAAGCAAGTTTCACATCCTCAGGAAGGAGCCATTAAACACTCCTTAAAAAGTGTAGTATTAAACCACACAGATGCGTTTCTATTTCCTGTGATGGCGAGCATCTGGTTTAAAACGCTGAATCACAACCTGCTGTGGCGCTAAAGCCGTCTGTCCCTGACCTCTCCGTGGAATACGGAACCCTCGAGTCAGAGCAGCGTCACTTCAATGATGCAGCATTTACTTATTGTCTAAGGAAAAAACGTGCACATTTCCAAAAGAAAAACTCGAATATTCTTGGAAATTAAAGTCTTAAATGTAAGGGAAACAACTCCAATATATTCTTCGTGATTAAAGTGATACATTTATGAGACATTTCTGATATTAAAGCAGTAAAATGACAAGAGAAAAACTATAATATTCTCTAACTTAAAGGTCACCTATCATGCTATCTTTAGGCAATAGCATAGGTCTCAGATATATACAAATATATATAAAACATGTCTATGAAGTGTTTTACTCAAAACACCAAACAGATCATTCTAGCCATGCCTCATATCCCTCTATTACACTTCCTGTTTCTAAAGTGCTGATTCTGGTATAAAGCTTTAAAGAGGAGGGGTCTGAGCTCATGCGGGACCCGGCAGCTACTGTCTAAACTAAATGCTGCCGTGATGAAACGCCATATCATGGATTATCAAGGATTCTCTCTGAAACAGTCTGGAGCTCAAAGGCTTTCTCTCTTGCCGGTTATACCACAAGGTGAGTTCCTTTTTACTTCCTGCTTCTTCACACACATGCTCTCCAGTACAGGTTAGCTCTGAGTGTTAGCCATGCTAATGTAAACACCGACCACATTACATCCAAACAGTCGGGCAATGTTTCTGATAGCAACGTTTCTGATTGGCCCGTGGGTCCACATTTCAGATATTACGTCATATCGGACGCAAATCTGGATCAGCTCCGTTGTTCCCCGTTTTTAGAGATTTGGGTACGGAGGAAAAGAGAGAGGGTTTTATTTCCTGACGCTGCGTGAGTTCCCTGACACACCGGGGACACATGTTGATGTATAAAAGACATCAAACAGTGCATTTTGCATAATAGGTCTCCTTTAAAGCATTATATTTTCAAGACAAAAACTCACTTATTCCAGAGGTCATGGGAAACATTGAGGTGATGAAGAAAACGCAAACCTGCAGGAAATTACAAGTAAACCAAAACAACATGCCCCCCCCAGGAGGGCTCCGTCACGCTCCCTTTGAACATGTTGGTGAGTTCAGCTGCTTGTTTATAAGTTACTGGGCATGTAACGGACAAACATGTAAAACTACATGTTTTTTGAACGTTTTTAACCACACTGAGCGGGGGGGGGGGGGGGGGGGGGGGGGGGGGGGGGGGGGGGGGGGTTTGTTCACAGGCTTTTATCTAGCTTTGCAGTGTTTCCCTTTCTGTCACCTGGACAAACAACGTGAACAAAAGCCCTTCACTGAGCCTCCGTATGTGTCTCTGCTGAAAGAGCCTGTGACGCTGTTAGTGGTAGGAGAAGTATTCAATCATGTACTGCACTAAAAGTACTTTTAAGACGCTGTGAAAAAACTCCAGTAACATTAAAAGTCCTGCTAAAGTATGTATGAGCGAAACGTAACAAAAGTATTGACTGTGCAGTAAACTGTTCCGTATTTAAAGTTCCCGATCTTGTAGACTGGTTTATCTTTTTTCATATGTTATATTTTTTAACAATTTATATATTCCACTAAGGATTAGATTACCATTTGTTATACTGATGAAGAATGAACGGTACCACTTTACAATAAGTCTACCCTTACAAAGGATTCATAAAGGAATTATGAATTAGGTTGTAAACACTTTATTAATCATTAAGAACCATTTATAAACCAGTTCTAACATAGTTTCCATACATCAACACAGGCTGACTATTTGGCAAGATGACCTTACATTGGCTACTCAGCGAGAATCAACTCAGTGAACAACAGATACCAAGGATGCTGGCTGATGAAGGAGACGAAGTAAGCTAGGTAGCCAATATAAGGTTTAGCAGTACAGATACATGTGGGCTCACTATTTGGCAAGCAACCGGTCACAGTTGCCCTGTTTATCTTCTCCCGCTTATCCGTGGTCGGGTCTCGGGGGTAGCAGTTCCAGCAGAGAGCCCCAAACTTTCCTTTCCCTGGCGACATCAACCAGCTCTGACTGGGGGATCCCAAGGCGCTCCCAGGCCAGCGAAGAGATATAATCCCTCCACCTGGTCCTAGGTCTACCCCTTGGTCTCTTCCCAGCTGGACGTGCCTGGAACACCTCCCTAGGGAGGCGCCCAGGTGGCATCCTAACTAGGTGCCCGAACCACCTCAACTGGCTCCTTTCGACGCGAAGGAGGAGCGGCTCAACTCCGAGTCCCTCCCGGATGACCGAACTTCTCACCTTATCCCTAAGGGAGATGCCAGCCACCCTGCGGAGAAAACCCATCTCGGCCGCTTGTATCCGCGATCTCGTTCTTTCGGTCATGACCCATCCTTCATGACCATAGGTGAGGGTAGGAAGGGAAATGGCCCGGTAGACAGAGAGCTTTGCCTTCTGGCTCAGCTCTCTTTTCGTCACAACGGTGCGGTAAAGCGACTGCAGTACCGCTCCCGCTGCTCCGATTCTCCGGCCCATCTCACGCTCCATTGTTCCCTCACTCGAGAACAAGACCCCGAGATACTTGAACTCCTTCACTTGGGGTGAGGTAAAGTGTTCACAACCTAATTAATAAATTAATTACAAATTATTCGTAAACCCTTTATAAGGCTAGTCTTATTGTAAAGTGGTACCGTATTCATTTAGTTTTTTTCCCTTTTTGTGTCAGTAAACTCTGTAACTCTGTGATGTGATATGTATATGATATGAATGACAAAGGTTGTATGTGATGTTGTTAAATTCAATAAAAACATTTAAATAGAATTGTATACTTGTTTTTTGTCCCATTTTTAACTATTTTAGATACTGTTTGGCAGATGAATCTACGGCAATGCATCGTATTTTATAAGCTTTGTGGAAATCACTGCTGCAGCAGAATATTCATCAGGAGCCAGGAAGTCGTTGTTAACACAGTGCAAAGTTAAACACTCTGATTAGAGGAGGGTCAGGGGGTCATGAGGTCACGTTAGAAACTGATATTCAGGAAAGTGATTCAACATCAGCTGATTTAGGATTCTGGGAACAACAGGGTGACCAACAGGAAGTGTTATCTAAGACAGGAAGTGGACGGTCCTGAGCTGAACAAACAAACCTGCAGGTCGGGACACTGGGTACAGGACAGGAAAAGGAAGTGTGTGTGTGTGTGTGTGTGTGTGTGTGTGTGTGTGTGTGTGTGTGTGTGTGTGTGTGTGTGTGTGTGTGTGTGTGTGTGTGTGTGTGTGTGTTTCTGAACTGCATCTCTAAACATCCAAACTAGAGGAAAAGGCGAGGCGTTACTCACCACTTCCAGAATCTTCTCCTCGATCTCATAAACAGTGCAGTTCTGTAATTAAAGAGACACACAGACTGTTGGACGTCACACTGCAAAAAACGTTTAAAAATGAACAGCTGCATTTTCATCACAAACTAGTTAGAGACTCTTCACGAGAAATAACGATGTACTAACTAGTTTCAGTTTAGATAGAGGAAGAAGAAAAAAGTCAAATAATAGAAGATAGGATCTGGATTTTGTGCTTTTATTTTGAAGAGGTATAGAAACAGATGATACGCAGCAAATCATTTAAGACAGTTACTTATTATTATCATGTGAAGAGGTTTTATTCTGCGTCAGAATCATGTTTAGAACGATAATGTAGGCAGATAACATTTAAGAGTTATTGTGAGGTCTTTACTCAAAGGCTCTTCGGACGGATAGTAAAGATTTTAAACATGTTTCCCAACTCGCATTTATTTTCAGAAGGGGCAGAAGTGACGCATTTAGAAAACTCCTGAACGCTCCTCCAGACACTGATCATGTAGATTTATAGACCTGTGTAGAAGTCCTCAGAACAAGAAACCTGTAAAGACAATGCCTTCTCGATGTAGACGTTTTGAAATAAGGCCTTTTGGATTTGTTGAAACATCTTCAAGGATTTATCTTCGATGCAATGTGACTCATATGTCCTGATGACGGCCTTCTTACACCTGCTCTCTGGGCGAATTGAAAGTAGCTCTTGCCTGAGATCTCATGCTGTGGTTTTATTAAATGTCCCAAGTGCTAGGACTGACTTAGGGAAGAAAGCGTTTAGATGCGCAGCTCCTCTCACTTGGAACAGTCTGCAAAAGGAATGGAAGCTGAGCAGTTTGGTTCCACTGCATGTTTTTAAAGCTCGGATAGATGCTATCCAATCGGAAACTGTTGGAACCTGTAAATGTCCCTAGCTATGTAAACTGTAGTCGCTGTAACTATGCTGTGTGATGTCCTTTTGGTTTTCTGTTGTTTATATGTCTTCATGTGGAACCTACTGATCTCAATGGGATTCACCTGTTTAAATAAAGGTTTGAAATGAAAGCCTTCACGAGGGACACAGACTAGCTGCAGGTTTCAGGACTTTACTTATTATAAAGCTTTATATTCTGTAGCTTTAGGGGGAAACAAGGAACACATTGAAAACAATAACTCGATTTTAGGAGGAATTTAAAGAGAATAATGGGAACATTAAAGTCAGAGTATCGAGAGACACGTGTATGTTCATGGGGAAATAAGAACAGTAACACCAGCCTCGTCCTTTAATAAAGCTTCTTTTGAACTGCAGAGATGTGCTACATCACAAACAAAATACAGAAGAAGACCAGAAACACGTTTGGTTTGTTTCAAAAAAGGCAGAATTGCAACCCCGTCATATCAAATGAGAGCGTTTGGCTTTTCCGTCTGTGTGAAGAAGAACTGAGCGTGGGTAAACAGAGAGGGAAGAGAATCAGCGGGAAAACAAATATTTGAGCAAAGACAGCCTACAGGAGAGTGAAACCAGAGGGAGGGACCCTGAACGCCTCAGAGAGGATTCCTCCTGCGGTGGTGACACGATGACAGGATGATTGCACGCCTCAGCGCTGCAGAGACACTGCAGAGACACTGCCGTCACACACAGGGAGGTGACAGGAGATATCCAGCATGCATCCTCAGAAACTAACCACTACCTACTTTAAACCACTCCACCTGTCTCACCATGAATGTCTCGTTAAAGATGTTGCCATTCGCAGACTTGTGTTGTCAAAGATATTGATTTGAAATGGTTTCAACCATGGATGTTTAATAAGAACTGGACACAGCGTGGGAGGCGGGGTCTCGTTCGTTCCTATGAGAGCTGCTCATTGAAGCGCATGAAGACAAAATGGCCCAACTTTTGAGAGAGCGAAACGTCACAGATTACCCATCATGCCTAGCTGTCAGAGCAGAAGAACCCGTATGTGCGCTCACAGAGCATGCGCAGTTGAGTTGCCCCTTAAGCCCCGCCCCCCGAGCTCCCACTCTCAGATGCGCGCTCATAATGCCGAGGAAAATAACTCAGAATAACGTTATTAGCACATTTTACAACTTGAGGACCGAATGTTTTAGGGCTATACAAGTGTTCATACTGGGTAGTTTAATTGGTTAAAAAAAATTATCCAACGATTTACAGACGTCTCTTTCCCAATGTTAGTCAATGGGAAAAAGTCTTTCCGGGCCCAGGGACGTCACGGAAGTTGTAGTACCGCCGTTTGGACACAACGAATATTTTCCTCAGAGTCCGGCGCACTTCCTGGGGGCTTGGGTTCAACACCTCTTTCCTGCACTTTGGATGCTCTGAGTTTCTTTGTAAACAAACACTTGTTGCAGACGCTCTGCAGCTGGCCCTCTTTAACGAGCGTCACTAAACACACGAATGATTATATTCACCCGAACCCGTCGTCTGTGTTCGTTCTTGTAATGCATTGCCTTTTACACGTGTGAAAGTCTGTGGACATGTGCACGACCTGAAGAGCCATATTGTTTTTTCAATAATGTATATTTGAAAATGATACTTGATATATCTTTTGACAAATATATATAATACAATATAAACAAATATAATAAATCAAATAAATGGTGATGAATAGATTAAGAATATAACATTTGAAATGTCCCTCTTGTTCTTGCTTGTTTTGGTAATGCTGATATCTGGAAGGGAATCGTCTTCAAAAGGACTTTGTACTTGTAAACAGAAGTCATTATCAGAATCAAAGCCTGAGATAATCAGTCCGGGGTGAAAACACGAGAGGTCAGGAGCTTCTCTCCGTCTCTGGTGTCTCGTTAACACAGGAGACATCACAGCCTCAGATGTGGATGAGGTTTATTGGAGCAGATGCACTGACCTTCTGCACGGTGGAGGTGAGCTCCAGGCACAGCTGGATGATTCGGCTCTTGGTGGAGGTGAAGTCGTTGGAGCTCGTCAGAGGAGTTCTGGAAACACGGAGACAATGTTGGTTTGGGGAGAGATGAGGTCGGAGTCCAGACGCCAAACTAAACGCAGCTGCTAATAAACATCTCAATTTGCTTTTCAATGATTTGATTAAGAAGCTGTAATGTTTGGAGCAAGTTGGTCGAACTGACCCTACTTAAGTTCTTATTGATCTGGACATTTTATTGCTAATTTTTACTTAAAGGTAGGGTAGGTAAGAATGGAGAAAGCAGCTCAAGTGCGCTAGAATTTGAAAATACACAACCGGAAAAGATCTGCCACTTCCTCACAGAGCCCCTCCTCCAACACACACGAACGCGCACATGACCAATGAGGGCACGAGATGAGTGTGTGCCCAGATGGAAGGCTGACAGGCAGGTAGGCCATCCAGTTACTTTAGCCGGCTCAGATGATTGGTCGAGCTTTTTACAGCGCCACGGCTTCCACAGATGACTTTTATTGTCAAAGCACTTCATATATTTATTGCTATCGGGATGTTAAGAGCATTCCATGGAATATAACAACAAGTGTTTCTGAAGTCAATTACCTACCCCTCCTTTAACTTCTTATGTTTATATATGTATATATTTACATTATAAATATATATATATATATTTATATATATATATATAAATATATATATATATATATAAACCGAGTATTCTAATTCTTCTGATTTGCCTCTAGATTCAGGTTGAATGTAATGCTTTTGAACCCCAGTCCAGGTGTTAGGTGTGCTCTGCCACACGACAGATGTCAGGTGTGTTTTAGGCGTCAGTGCATAAACGTGTCTGTGTGTGTGTGTGTGTGTGTGTGTGTGTGTGTGTGTGTGTGTGTGTGTGTGTGTGTGTGACAGCTGCAGTGAGCAGGAATGTTCTTCAAGCTGAAACAAGCCGAGAGAAACCTGCAGGAGTCAAACAGCAGACAGAGAGACTGACAGCTGACACACACACCACCACACATGTTAACAAGATATCTGAGTGTGTGTGTGTGTGCGTGAGAGTATGTGTGTGTGCGAGTGTGTGTGTGTGAGTGATGGTTTATGGGACAGTGCAATTTAACACCTTCTTGTTTTTCTGTGAAGCAGGACACTCACTTCAGAGGACACAGGTGTAATAATACATAATATTTACATAGTGCTTTTCCCAGTGCTCAAAGACGCTTTACAACAAAATACAAGAAAATACATAACAACAAAAACAGTCCTGAGCTAAGTAGAAGGAGGGGGGTGGGGTAGAGGATTATAGGTTGAAAGCAACAGAGAACAGGTGAGTAGTTTTGAAGGGTTTCTTGGAGCTTGTGAGGGAGTTGTTGTGATATAACCTGCAGGACGGAGTGTGTACCTGTCGAGCCAGGACAGCAGACTCTTGGCGGCGCCGATCAGCTCCATCACGGCCGTCAGGAACTCGTTGGAGGGCTGATGGGAGATCTTGCTGTGGTAGGCGGGGTTCTTCCTGCGCTCCGACACCGCCGTGTTCAGGTTGCTGTGCGCCGCTCGCATCTTCCCCACCAACGTCTTCAGGGTGTCCTTCTCCACACCCAAGTTCTGTACAACGTATATAAAGAAAACATGCTTTAAATTCAATCAATCACATGTTCCTTGTTGCATATTAACCTCAGGGGGCTTTGCAGAGTGTACAGCATACACCACTCTCTGTCCTAAGACCCTCGCAGGAAAAACTCCCAAAGAAACCCGGGGGGAATGTAATAAACCTCGGGGAGAGCAACAGAGGAGAATCCCTCTCCCAGGACGGACAGACGTGCAGTAGATGTCATGTGTAGAGATTAAAAAGATAATACATCTACAACATGATAGAAAAGAGCTTTAATATGAGGAGCTCCAGACAAGAAGATCTGGCTTCTCATTTTAAAGTACTTTTCAATATATACAGTTGATTCTTGATTATCCCAAAGCTTAGATTTTTCAATCAGGATAAAGCAAACAAATATATAGAAATGCATCTGTTTAATATCTTGATTCTTACAACAGGATGGAGTGTCTCCCTCTCCAACAACCACTAAGCTAAATGCAAATGAATGAGTCATGAAGTCCAATATGCAAATGAGTGCATGACATCATCCAGGGACCTTTGGAGCTAATGTTCGGTACTTTCGGTTTAAGGGTTGGCTCGATTATGGCAAAAATCTGAATCTCGATTATTTGGGTCAATAATTGATATCACGATTATTAAAAAACGATTATCCATTTACTTTGAAAACATCCATTTATTGAAAAGAAAAATGTGAAGAGTATGTTTTTAACATTTGATTACCCTGAACTTTAAGAATAATTCAACTGAAAAATAAATAAAATAATAATTTAAAAATAATTTTTAAAAAAAATCGTTTTATTTCGATTACGTTGTTTTCATAATCGTTGCAAACCAAAATCGTAATTGCGATTAAAATACGATTAATCGAGCAGCCCTATTGGCAACACTGCACTTTGTTTCCAAGACTTTGTGGAGCCAACATTTTCACAGGAAGCTGCAGCCAGTGGCAACACAGAGTGATGCTTACAGGGTGTCAGGCTGCTTCAATATTACACACACACACACACACACACACACACACACACACACACACACACACACAACACACACACACACACACACACACACACACACACACACACACACACACACACACACACACACACACACACACACACACACACCACACACACACACACACACACACACACACACACACACACACACCACCACACACACACACACACACACACACACACACACACACACACACACACACACACACACACACACCACACACACACACACACACACACACACACACACACACACACACACACACACACACACACACACACACACACAGCAATGATGGGACTGAGATATTCCACACCGACCACATCACTCAAATGACATCCAAACCCAGAGTGAGCTTATGTGACATATGACCAATAAAAATGAAATATAATGAAGCAGACTATGGTTACAAAAATGAATGGTTCAAGAATCAAGAGGCCCTATTCTGCTTTTGTTTGTTTCCCTCTCCTCCTGTAGTTGTAGTGCATGTAAATGGTCTGCAGAGGCTAAAATCCCTTATCAATCCAGAAGGCGTTTCTCTCCCTTGCCAGGAACGCCAGTGGACTCCTTTCTTTACTTCCTGAAACACAGTGACATCACTACGAAACACTAGCTCTCCAACACATTGTATGTGATCGGCTAAGGGGCGGGACATCTCTAAGCGGTTAACCAATCACAACAGAGCCAACCAGCTTTCAGCCTAACCCACATTATAGGGCTTTTTAACACGTTTCAGCCTAGCTGCAAAGTAACAAGTGCTGTACTTAGGTTCAGTTATGACCGAGGTACTTTATACTGTTCAACGCATTAATAATGGCAGCAGATCAGACTCTCTGCACAGACCTGAACAGGATCTGTGATTACTCGCCACATGTTTGAGGCGTTGTGACGCTCAGAGCCAATGAAAACATCTGCAGCCAAACTGACATTGCCCCTGTGGACTCAATTCACGCTAAAAAAAACATAGATCCACTTTAAGAAAACACGCCACCTGGCAGAGAGTTCAGAATCATGTTTCAGGTCGAAATCCTATTTGATGTACAAGGATCAAATGTGTCAATCAGAACGGAAGTTAGAGCTTTGCTGGAGTGAGACCGTCAATAAGTCTGACTCGGAATCTCGCCTTACTAATGAACAATTACAAGTAAAACCCATAACAACACGATGATCCGATCTTCAGCTGGGATCAGCAAGCGTGTTTGTTCAAAATAAAAAATAATAAAAAGCGCTGTCATAATATCGAAGGTGACATGTTTAGATGTTTAGTTATTTCCAACCAAAAGCACAAAACCTAAAGATATTCAGTTCTTTAACATTTATTACGAAGAGAATCATCAAACCTTCAAATGTACAGATCTGGAATCAGAACATGTTTGTCCTTTTTGCAGGAACTGACTCCGAGACATGACCTGTAGTTTTGAAGCTTATTCAGCAGATAACGGTAACCAGGAGATTTATCTTCTTCAACACTTAAAACAACACGGCCCTCAGATTGTGTGTTGCGTTCAGGGAGTCGTTGTTAACGACTCAGCACTGTAAACAGCATGACTGCTCTTTTATCAAATATATCTGAAAGTGTTTCAGGTGAAAAAATGATCCTCTGAAAGCCAGCGGAAACTGCTGCTGGAACAATACTTGACTGTGTGTGTGTGTGTGTGTGTGTGTGTGTGTGTGTGTGTGTGTGTGTGTGTGTGTGTGTGTGTGTGTGTGTGTGTGTGTGTGTGTGTGTGTCAGGGGAAGGGGTCTCTGACAGGTGGGAGGGGTCACATCTGTTTCCTGCTGCACACCAGAGAGCAGAATATCCACAGCAACGTCCCTCGACCTTCTATAGAGTCTAACAGGAAGCCGGAGCTGCTGCTGATGAAAGATTGTATTCATGTTGGCTCTGATGTCATGTCCACGATCTGCACACGTCTCATAACGACTCCTCGGGTAGTTCCAGTTCCTGAGAAAGCTACACAGACCTTGAAAAAGCCAGCGAGGAAACCTTAAGTTTGATTTGGTCACAGATGAGTAACGTTTTGATGAGTCAACGAGCTTCACCAAAGTCTCCTTCCGGAACCTCGGCACAAACAGAGTCGTGTGTGACGCTGCCTTGCTTTAGTGACCTGGAGTTTCTATCCAAATGTATGAAACAGACGATTAATGAATGTCTTTAAACTGGCTCGTCAAAAACAGAGAGACAAAAGAGAGGAAGGAAACAGAGACATTTGAATATAATCATCAAATCTGAATTCACTTGTTCTTAAGTACACATTTTAACTACACAACACATATCCACTCACATACTTTAACTTGTAATGTAGTATTTCCTAAAGTGTGGTTTTAGTACTTTAACTTGAGAAAAAGGTCTGAATACTTACTCCACAGCTGCAACAATATGCACCAATCAGAGTCAGTTAAAAATGCAAATACAGAAATTAATTTGAAATAACTTAACCGGTGATTTTGGAAGAATATATTGGGTTAATGTAGGTCCTCGTTCCAAACAGGCGACACATACACGTCAGTGAGAACCAGAAGACTGCATCTGTTTTACTTCAAGATAACGAGGACATTTGATTTCCAACCAACTGAGTCATATCAGACACAACTTCTCTCAGCTCATCAGCACGTTTTTCATTTACTGATTAAACGATAAGTCCCGCAGCTAAATAATCCCCTCCAAACCGTCGTTTATTCCCTCCCTACACCTACAATAGATATGTTAAGGATTCTGATTCCCTGGAGCATTCTGCTTCTGCTCACAATGTCAAGAATCCTTTTAAAGGTTTAACATTTTAAAGCCATAGAAATGCAGAAACCAAACATCACCTGTTGGAAGTCAGATAATCAGTTCAGTTGATACGGGAGTAAATGATTCACCAAGCGTCACTGATACAACTTTAAACAGTAGTAGAGTGTCTGATAACAGCAGAGAGTCTGGATCTCACACACACACACACACACACTTATTTATGTTTTCATTTCATGTGTTAAAAGGTTATCTAGTCTAATCTAAGCTTGTAAAGTATTTATTATTGTATTAAAAACACGTTTGCAATGCCACTTCCAATGATTGTCCACATAATTTAGTTTCAGTTCTAACACTGAAACTAAATATTTGAAATGTCTCTGAATGGAGAGCCGCAGTGCCGCGTCCTAAAGCCCGGAAGTCAACTCCTTCCGGTTCCTTCGACAAAAAGCAACGCAGTCTCTCCGTAGGGTTTAGGAAAATAGCTGGAAATCAGGTCTGTGGTTGAAACACATTGAAGAGACGGATCACGTTTTGTTCAGCCGGATCATCTCCACATGTCTACTTTTATCATTTTCTAATCATAAATCTAGTCGCCAGAAGCAAAATGCTAACGTGATGCTACAAAGGAGCTACAGCGAGTCCAGCAGCACGACTTCAACGTCACGCTGACTTCAGATCCAGATTCAAACACACAGACTCTAGATGGAACGAGTTGAAGCGTTTGTTTGAACAGTCTGCAGGAGGCAGGGACTTGCTTTCAAGCAGAACAGAAACTAACTCAGAGGAGTGTTCACGTGTTCGGCGTAATGACGTACAACGGCCTCCACGACTTCTGTAGTCCTATTCAGCCACTTGGTAACAACCATCGTTTCTCAGACACGTCCACTCTTCAGAAATCACAGTGGGGTCACTGCTGATGATTTAATGTCCTAGAACAAAACGTGACCCGTCTCTTCAATGCGTCTCAACCACAGACCTTAGTTCAGCTAGTTTCCAAAACCCTATGGAGAGATCCCATTGGCTCTGAGACGAGGGAACAGGAAGTGGTAAAATGCTAACTTACTTCCGGGTTTTAGGACTTCTCTTTTAAACTTTCTTTCCAACAAACAAACCAAACCTCCGTGCAGGAGGAAGTGCAGAGAAGCAGTATTGGAGCCAGCAGTGTGGGCGTGTTGCCAGATCTGATAATGATTTAACAGCGTGCATTTTATTTACATCAGCACATTCTCTGGCAGCAGAGCCAGGCCTGCTGTCAGACAATGTGACGGACATGAAGCTTCAGGGGCCGGACGCTCACATTCAACACTTTCACACTTTTAGGAAGAGCTTCTCTGCAGCTGCACGTAACATGTTTTGTGTTATAAATAAAGAACAATGTCCCTTCACTTGGGTTTAGGTATAATAACGTGACCGTACAGACTGCAGCTTACATATATATATATATATATATATAGGACTTTTATTAGCTTCTGGAGTCTAAATAGATTCAGATAACGGGATTATGGGGTGGTTTTGGTGCAGTGGTCAGAGCGTTGGTCATCAGATCAAGGGGCGTTGGTGAACTCCAGTTCGAATCCCGCCTCGGCCGCCACTGCGTCAGGCCGTTGTGTCCTTGGGCAAGACACTTTACCCGCATTTGCTCCTGTGGGTAATGTCCGCAGTAATGACTCTTACATGTGTAATGTGTACTTGTAGAGCGCTTTGAGCACCTGTAAAAGCGCTCTAATAATTTTTTTTAATGCATTATTATAATTATAACGCGCTGATACTTGAAGTCGTGAATGTGCGAAGCTGCTTCTGATTCCTCACATTTTGTTGGGGTGTAACAGAAGACAGATGTTAGGGCACGAAGAATAACTTCTCGACAGGTGGTGAAATGAACTGTGGATTTGTCAGTCAGTCAGTTTTTGACTTTGAACTAAACCACGCGAGTCAGGTGATCCTAGCTCCTACACGACGAATCATCAGCACAGTGAGAAACCACAACATTAAACAAACTCATCACTGTGGATCTGATGAGAACATCGTTAAAGGGACACTTCACCACAAGAAACAGGATGATATTAGTGTTCCTTTATGCATAATACACATATTTAACTTCTCTCATTGCACATTTTTCCTCCGTCAGTATCAGAAGTACTCCGGTGACTTTCTGTGTTTACAATGCAAACAGAAACCGCTAATAGCTGATTCAGCATGTTCTTTCATACTGAGCTGTGAGACGTATTCCCTAACACCCATCCTGATGAAACAGTGTGTGTGTGTGTGTGTGTGTGTGTGTGTCAAGCTGTGTGTGACTGACCAGTGCACAGAGCAGATCCACAGCCTCCAGCACCAGCTCCTGGTGTCCGACCCGCGTCAGGCCCAGAGACAGCAGCTCCTGGTGGGACAGCCTCAGCAGCTTCTCCCCGTCCACCTGCTGTCGCTGGAGGGCCGGCATGTACTGCTGCAGGCTGTCGTCCAGACCTGCAGACACGGAGACACAACACAGTGAGAGGGGGCACCAAGCAGACATGTTGTTCAGAAATCTCCACATATTAACACCATTTTAGGTCACAAGTCTTTACTGCACCACCACCACTAAGCTAAGGCGGCTAATGTTGGGCTATAAAGGAACTACGGCACGGTCACATGACTTCACGTCACCACCGCTAAGCTAAAGGCGGCTAATGTTGGGCTATAAAGGAACTACGGCACGGTCACATGACTTCACGTCACCACCGCTAAGCTAAAGGAGGCTAATGTTGGGCTATAAAGGAACTACAGCACGGTCACATGACTTCACGTCACCACCGCTAAGCTAAAGGTGGCTAATGTTGGGCTATAAAGGAACTACAGCACGGTCACATGACTTGACGTCAACACCGCTAAGCTAAAGGAGGCTAATGTTGGGCTATAAAGGAACTACAGCACGGTCACATGACTTCACGTCACCACCGCTAAGCTAAAGGTGGCTAATGTTGGGCTATAAAGGAACTACGGCACGGTCACATGACTTCACGTCACCACCGCTAAGCTAAAGGCGGCTAATGTTGGGCTATAAAGGAACTACGGCACGGTCACATGACTTCACGTCACCACCGCTAAGCTAAAGGAGGCTAATGTTGGGCTATAAAGGAACTACAGCACGGTCACATGACTTGACGTCACCACCGCTAAGCTAAAGGAGGCTAATGTTGGGCTATAAAGGAACTACAGCACGGTCACATGACTTGACGTCACCACCGCTAAGCTAAAGGAGGCTAATGTTGGGCTATAAAGGAACTACAGCACGGTCACATGACTTGACGTCACCACCGCTAAGCTAAAGGAGGCTAATGTTGGGCTATAAAGGAACTACAGCACGGTCACATGACTTCACGTCACCACTGCTAAGCTAAAGGAGGCTAATGTTGGGCTATAAAGGAACTACAGCACGGTCACATGACTTGACGTCACCACCGCTAAGCTAAAGGAGGCTAATGTTGGGCTATAAAGGAACTACAACACGGTCACATGACTTCACGTCACCACTGCTAAGCTAAAGGAGGCTAATGTTGGGCTATAAAGGAACTACAACACGGTCACATGACTTCACGTCACCACTGCTAAGCTAAAGGAGGCTAATGTTGGGCTATAAAGGAACTACAGCAAGGTCACATGACTTCACGTCACCACCGCTAAGCTAAAGGTGGCTAATGTTGGGCTATAAAGGAACTACAGCACGGTCACATGACTTCACGTCACCACCGCTAAGCTAAAGGCGGCTAATGTTGGGCTATAAAGGAACTACGGCACGGTCACATGACTTCACGTCACCACCGCTAAGCTAAAGGAGGCTAATGTTGGGCTATAAAGGAACTACAGCACGGTCACATGACTTCAAGTCACCACCGCTAAGCTAAAGGAGGCTAATGTTGGGCTATAAAGGAACTACAGCACGGTCACATGACTTCACGTCACCACCGCTAAGCTAAAGGTGGCTAATGTTGGGCTATAAAGGAACTACAGCACGGTCACATGACTTGACGTCAACACCGCTAAGCTAAAGGAGGCTAATGTTGGGCTATAAAGGAACTACAGCACGGTCACATGACTTCACGTCACCACCGCTAAGCTAAAGGTGGCTAATGTTGGGCTATAAAGGAACTACAGCACGGTCACATGACTTCAAGTCACCACCGCTAAGCTAAAGGAGGCTAATGTTGGGCTATAAAGGAACTACAGCACGGTCACATGACTTCACGTCACCACCGCTAAGCTAAAGGTGGCTAATGTTGGGCTATAAAGGAACTACAGCACGGTCACATGACTTGACGTCACCACCGCTAAGCTAAAGGAGGCTAATGTTGGGCTATAAAGGAACTACAGCACGGTCACATGACTTCACGTCACCACCGCTAAGCTAAAGGTGGCTAATGTTGGGCTATAAAGGAACTACAGCACGGTCACATGACTTCACGTCACCACCGCTAAGCTAAAGGAGGCTAATGTTGGGCTATAAAGGAACTACAGCACGGTCACATGACTTGACGTCACCACCGCTAAGCTAAAGGAGGCTAAGGTTGGGCTATAAAGGAACTACAGCACGGTCACATGACTTGACGTCACCACCGCTAAGCTAAAGGAGGCTAATGTTGGGCTATAAAGGAACTACGGCACGGTCACATGACTTCACGTCACCACCGCTAAGCTAAAGGCGGCTAATGTTGGGCTATAAAGGAACTACGGCACGGTCACATGACTTCACGTCACCACCGCTAAGCTAAAGGAGGCTAATGTTGGGCTATAAAGGAACTACAGCACGGTCACATGACTTGACGTCACCACCGCTAAGCTAAAGGAGGCTAATGTTGGGCTATAAAGGAACTACAGCACGGTCACATGACTTGACGTCACCACCGCTAAGCTAAAGGAGGCTAATGTTGGGCTATAAAGGAACTACAGCACGGTCACATGACTTGACGTCACCACCGATAAGCTAAAGGAGGCTAATGTTGGGCTATAAAGGAACTACAGCACGGTCACATGACTTCACGTCACCACCGCTAAGCTAAAGGAGGCTAATGTTGGGCTATAAAGGAACTACAACACGGTCACATGACTTCACGTCACCACTGCTAAGCTAAAGGAGGCTAATGTTGGGCTATAAAGGAACTACAACACGGTCACATGACTTCACGTCACCACTGCTAAGCTAAAGGAGGCTAATGTTGGGCTATAAAGGAACTACAGCACGGTCACATGACTTCACGTCACCACCGCTAAGCTAAAGGTGGCTAATGTTGGGCTATAAAGGAACTACAGCACGGTCACATGACTTCACGTCACCACCGCTAAGCTAAAATGGGGACTCATTTCAGGGTTTTTGCACCACTCTATTGAAGGTTTGACACAATTTCGACTAATTGTGCAGCTTTTATTGACAGCAATTAAAATCATATTTACAGGCCACAGGGAGAATGTGTCTGTGCAATGGGAGGGAGAATAGACGATACCGGGACAGAGCTTCCTGACTGAGTTTCAGTGAAAGTCGGCTCTGTTATGATCCATTCAAGTTTGACAGTAAACACAACTGCTAAGTCAACACGGATCCATCGCAGCTCACACCACGCTGCCACCTCACCACTCTGCTCAGGACACCTGCACACAGCCGGTTCGATGCCGCACATTCATCACCGGCGTCCACTGTGCTACGCTGCTTTCATTCTGTCCAAATATTATAGCAAGCTCCGTAACTATAATCTTTATCGTAAGAAAAACATAATATAGTTTACAAAAAAAGTAAAACTGACAAATTAGATACTGAATGTCTGTGGTTGAAAATGTTCATATAAGTCTAGAGTCAAAACTATATATCATTTTAAAAAAGAAACTTTCAAAAAAGATGACAAAGAGGATGGGATCTGGACGCTTCTAGATCCCGTGATCTCATAAGATCGAGACACCGACAGCACCAGCGGCGCCACTCTGTTCCCGACCCTGAACTTTGACCCCTGACCCCTCTGTGAAGGCAGCAGCGGGAGACCACATAAAAGAGTTCTCATACCGGATCAACAGAGGAGCTTCTGCCTCATGACTCTGCTGACCCACAACCGTACGCAGACGGTCACCTCCGGGAGTCTTTGGGACGGACAAGAGGCTAAAGAATAGAACTGTGTCAAACCTAAATAACATGGTGCACCTTTTCTCCCCAATTGTAGAAGGTCACATTGTTGATATAAAGGATTTACCTATCCAACTAGAATTATGATTAATTTGTTTCTGACATTCAGTGATTCTCAAATTAATGTTTTAAAACTCCGTTAAAAGTCAGACTATGGCAACTAACTTTTTTCCAGACATTTCACTGACAATAAGAAAAACCAGGACAATAATAATCAGATTATACAACAATGAAAATGTAAAAATATAGACACCTACAAAGCTTTACAGTTAGAATCATATTGAATGAATCACCACGTAATCAGATAACATGTGTACACTTTTAACTGTGTAGAGCAAGGCTTGGTGTTTGTCTCCTAAACTAAAAATACTTGTCAGTTTGAGAAAGCTTTTGCACCGAGCGTCGACCAAATGGTCGGCGTTATAAAGCTGTAAGCTCCGAACAAAATGCCAGAGCTGGTGTGAACAGGAGGAGAAAACAACTGGCCCTGCATGAGGCCATTAAAGAAGCTCCGGGCAGGAGGACAGATGGCCGACTCCGCATTCCTCTGCCTCTAACCGCTGATGGGACACCTCTGCTGTCACACCTCTGACACCCACAATGCACTGCGGGAGACTCATCACAACGAAGAGCAAAGGCATTTCAATAAAGTTCACACCGGGCAGGGCGACAAGAACTTTGGGACCTTGAAATGAAGAAAGCATCATTTTGAACGCTGATGAGATGAAATGCTTAATACACTGAATGCACTCCTGCAAAGAAAGCAAGATGGCATGACAACTGTCAAATCAGAGGAGAACAAATGACTGCGTAATAATACTAGCAGCTGTGAGCTACACTACAGACGTCCTGCTTTAGTTATTTGTTTTTGTTCTGCTCTAGTTGAGCTGCTACAAAAAACCCAGTGACCGAAAACATGTCGTGCTCCTACAAGTTCCCGGAATAATGCCAAGATGCAAATCCCCATGACATCCCGAAACCTCCTCAGATAAATGATCACAGCATCCAGACATAATTCAAATAACCCCTCCTTCATGTTGGCCGGCGGCTGGTGAGAGTGTGGTCACCAGGGATGTGTTGGTGACAGCCGGGGTCACGTTCCTGACAGCCGAGGAGGCCGATAATCTCTCCGGCTGCGTGTCACGCGACAGTCAAATCAGCTGCTAATGAAAACATGACAAAGAGAAGCCAGCCTCCTGCAGAGAGGAAACCTGAAGCTGCACATGAGCTTCTGTTGGGCACTTTCATGGAAGTCAACTGGGATAGAACTCATGGTTTCAGGTCCAAATTTACCAGCCTAACGGTTTGCTCGAGTCATTGGGGTTTGTCTTATTTCTTATAAACAAAAAAGAAAGTACACTGACCTCCAGACATTCAGATTTACAGTAGCTTCAGACTTATGAGAGTAAATACATGCATTTATCTTCTTACTAACACTTCAGCTGCTTCTAATTACAGATATTTTCTCTACATTCATTTCACATGTTGAATATTTTCTATTAAGCCAGAGCGCATGAGGGATAACAAGAGCCTGGCCTGAAGACAAACGTCTTGAGGCTTTAATGATGAGGAGGAGATAATGGTACATCTACGAGAGACTGGACATTTAAGACATTCTAACCACTGGTACAATGTGGATCAAGACTAAATAAAAGGTTAAGACGTTGATTTACATTGTGGAATAACCTGAAATGAAAACACTTCCCAACACCGGCATATTGCCAACATCCAGATCTGGATCCAATGTTCCCGTGAGAAATAAAACGTTACTGATTTATGTGACAGTTGAGACATTTTTGTGTGTCGGGTTTGGCACTCGACCCAAAACCTTTGCAGAACGTCTTCAGACGGCTGACGAAGGAGCCGGATCAGCGCTCTGAAATCCTGCTGAGCCGAGCTTGTGGCTACGGAAACGCTTCTCAAGTAGCACGATGAATCAAACACAGAAAAGTGATTACGTGAACGCTGCAAAAACTACTGACTGGTTATGTGACGGTTTGAATAAACTTACATTAGAAAATGCGACAGTGTATATTTAAAAATGGTTGTCTCTGGCCATATTGAGTCTCAGTTTTGACACAAGGACCACAGATGTTCCAGTAATGTGAAAACAAATGTCATACATTTTATTTAGATATATTTTGACCAGATTGAACAACTTTTGTCAGCATCCTTGAAAACATCCCATCACATTTTCTTTCTGCACATTATGGACTGAATGTCATATATGAACAGGACTTATGTTTAGCAGCAGTCCCAACCTTTTCGGATTGACCACAAAAGTAATCTAATCAGCTGAGAGGTCGCAGCAAAGTTCACACTGGAAACGGCCTGATTTAATCTTTGCTCTTTGAAAAGCACTTTGAAACCGACTTGTTTGTTGACAGAATAACTCAACATGAGAGACTGACTATACCAGTGTTAACATTGACAACTTTCTCACTGACCAGAGTTGTCTTTTTTGTTAATGATTAATGATTTTTGTTAAGCTGCAAGCAGAACATTTGAATTTCTGATATGGAATGGACCTGTAAGGATCTGTCCACGGTGCTTTTCTAGAGGCACGAGTTTCCACAGTTTACTTTAGTCACAGACATAAGAAAAAGTTCATTTCTCCGTCAGTGGTCTCGTCTCGGACCGGTCTAATATTTGCAGACGACCCCGGGCCTCCTCCTGTCACTCAGCAGCTGCTGGGAAACTCTCACTTTTCACTGCATCGCCACAACCTCTGACAGTCTCTGCTTCACCCAGCGATGCTCAGCTACCAGCGGGAAGCTCCTTATTGGGAGAACAACCCATTTACCAACTGGTCTTGATGTTCTTTGTAAAAACTAGGAATGGTTATCAGAACACTCTACAACAAGATAGAAGTCTTTACTGTTGAATTCATTCTTGTGGCGTATGTCCAAACACCAGATGAAACTCTTTCAATAACCCGGCCTCCGTTGGCATGGTAATAGTTTGAACCATTTCCTAAATTCCTGAACTGACAGCGACTCAAAGTAGTTATAAGGCGCGCTGATGATGAAGTGGGTTAGCCTGCAGTCAAACACGTAAAGAAGTCCGTAAAAAGAAAGACCGAAGAGGTGCAGGTGAAACTCCAGCTGCTCATAAACAGTCCAGTTAATCATTGGACAGAAAGAAAGAAACAAGAAGTTGGGACTTGTTTTACAGAGGGCCGTGACGAGAGACCCACCTCCAGAAATCTGCCTCACTGAGAGATGTTTGTGGTTTAGTGCTCTGAAGGTCAATTGGAGGAAAACGTTGACATGCTGTGATAATATCAGACTAGGGGAACGTCTACTTTTGACTGAATCTAAAGATATTCAGTTAACCAGCACGTTGAACACCGATAAGCATCGAATCCTCCCATTTGAGAAGCTTGAACCCTTGCTTTTTTGCTTGATATTATTCCTAAATGTATTATTCGATTATATAAAATGGTTGTCGATCATTTTCCTGCTCATCGATATTGAAGAATGGTTTCAGCTGTGGACAAAATGAGGCATAAAATAGTTTGAAGCAACTTGTAGAAAGTGTGTACGTACTGTAAGTGGATTCATAACATTAGATTTGACACAAACAACTGGAGAATTATCAATGACAGTTCTCCGTTTCTAAACGTTTTTAAGAGTGCGCTTCAGACCTTCCTTTTTGATAAAGCTTATAGTTAGGGCTGATTAGATTCAGCCCCTAGTTTTGCTGATATAGGCTTAGTTTGTCGGGGGACATCTTACTTCTTCCTTCTCTCTGTCTATACCTGTGTACTCTCATGTTCCGATTAACCCAGCTTTCCCAAATGTCTTTCTTTTTGGTGTCTGTATACGCCGGGATCCGGAGTCATGGATGATCCTGCGCTCCTCTGTCCTGGATCGCGAGCCCTGGATCTTGAGTCGTGGCTGTGGTCCTGGATCATAGGTCCTGGATGGATATCCTCGTGGATTCATCTTCCTATTATACACACATGCATTTCCAAACATTTGGACTACCTATGTTGCAAATGTATTATCTTTTCAATTTACACACGGCATCTATTGCACGTCTGTCCGTCCTGGGAGAGGGATCCCTCCTCTGTTGCTCTCCCTGAGGTTTCTCCCATGTTCCCTTTAAACTGTGGGTTTTCTCCGGAAGTGTTTCCTTGTACGATGTGAGGGTCTAAGGACAGAGGGTCTAAGGACAGAGGGTCTAAGGGCAGAGGGTCTGAGGACAGAGGGTCTGAGGACAGAGGGTCTAAGGACAGAGGGTCTAAGGACAGAGGGTCTAAGGACAGAGGGTCTAAGGACAGAGGGTCTAAGGACAGAGGGTGTCGTATTGTCATACTGATATTCCGTACAAACTGAAGTCCACTGAGACAAATGTAACATTTGTGATATTGGGCTATAAATAAACATTGATTGATTGATAGATTGATTGATTGATAAATGTCCAATGATATTTAAAAGAGCTGCTTTGAACCGTTTTGATCCAATTTGGGGAACATACTAGGGCTGCTCAATTAATCGTATTTGAATCGCAATTACGATTATGGCTTGCAACGATTACGAAAACAACGTAATCGAAATAAAACGATTATTTTTTTATTATTATTTTCAGTTGAGTTAATAAATGGATGTTTTCAAAGTAAATGGATAATCGTTTTTAATAATCGTGATATCAATTATTGACCCAAATAATCGAGATTATGATTTTTGCCATAATCGAGCAGCCCTAGAACATACCGTGTAAAACACCAACCATCCCTGTACACACACACACACACACACACACACACACACACACACACACACACACACACACACACACACACACACACACACACACACACACACACACACACACAACACACACACACACACACACACACACACACACACACACACACACACACACACACCACACACACACACACACACACACACACACACACACACACACACACACACACACACACACACCACACACACACACACACACACACACACACACACACACACACACACACACACACACACCACACACACACACACACACACACACACAACACACACACACACACACACACACACACACACACACACCACACACACACACACACACACACACACACACACACACACACAACACACACACACACACACACACACACACACACACACACACACACACACACACACACACACACACACACACACACACACACACAGACAGACAGAGCTGAAGGGAGTGCTGCTGGTCATTGTTTTCTCAAAATTGCATATTCCACACATTCTTTATCGATACACATTCCTGCTGCGGTTCACTGTCAACGTGCGATGAGGCGTAGCATTGGGAAATGGATAAAAACATGTCATGATGTACTTTTTGGAGGTTAGATGATGGAGGAGTGTGTTTGTGAGACACCAATGAAAAGTAAATACAATGCCTTCTCTAAAGGAATACGGAGTTGAAATGTGTTAATGGCATATCTCTGTCTGACAGCACGATGATGCTCAACAGTGTAAAACTCTACTCTCGACTCACTTTGTGGGGAATTCAACTCGTCTTCAAACCGAGCAGAGCGGTTAGGGTTAAAGCATGTTTCAGAGGTGTTGATTATACAAATGACAACATCTCACCAAATCGTAACTTCTTGTGAGCAGGGGGCATTCATCCGGCGCTAACAAATGATCCATGAAACGTTTCTGCAGGTTAGAGAGTTTGATGATTTTTACTTTTAACATTTGTAAGAGGAAACCTCAGAAATCATTTTTACACACAGGGAACGTTAGAAATGTTTTTTGTTATTACGATAAATGCTAAAATTGAGCAAGCTGACATCGTTAAGCCTGTTAACGTTAGCTTCAGAGGGCTGGAGAAGTAGGCATTCTGAGCGGATGCTGGCACTCAAGGATGATCCCAGAGATTCACCCTCTGAGGATCATGAATCATGGAACTCTGTAATCTTTCCAAAAGCTATTCCTGCTGTGCCACAGTGACATCACTACATGCAGGTTTGACTCATTCAGTTGTTCACGCATATGACGCAAGCTGATCAAATCTCACAATCTGCTTTAGGATCTATTAATAAATCGTTACGTGAGTCACGCTGATATCCCTGACTACCACAGCTCAGTTCCCACAGAAACACTAATGTGCGTCTCAGCAGCACTAATGCCATTGTTTTGGACATCTATGGACATGTGTGTTTGTGACTTCACTTGTTGTGTATTTTACATCAATATATTTGTGGTGAGACAATAAAGGATTTCGTTTTACAGGTAAATAATAAAACCAGATTATAGCTAGCAGAAATGTGCAGCGACGTACGCCTCTTCACAGATAAACAAGCGCACATTGTTTGATAATTATATTGCAAATATGTTTCTCAGCTTCCTTCCTTCAAAGACCGTGCAGGCAGGAAGGGCTTTGTTTGACCACATTCCTCAGACTGATGTTCACCATTTTGAGGGATAACACAAGTGTATCTTGGCAGAACAACAGAAGGGAGGAACAGGAGGGTCAACAAGTCAAAGTGCAAGATAGAAATAGAAAAAAACCTGTTGAAGATGACAGGATTTAAAAAATTGGGCAATCATCCAATGAGTCGGATAAATGTCAAAGGAAATGCTGTGTCAAAGGGTTATAACTAGTGGTGCACGATAATTATCGGCCCGATATTAGGAATTATGACGTCATCCCGATAAACCCGATACCAGTATTAATAGCCCCGATAATATACAATGTATTTTTTGGGTAAAAAAAAAGAAAGAAATACTGCGCTGTGGATTGGGATGAGGGGCGCTTGTTTTTCACTCGGCTCCTCCCGTTTGGCCAGTACTGTGGTATTAGTGGTTTAGGAAGAGGGGAGTTCTTCACAAATCCAGCGCTCCCTAACTCATGCCTGGCTGTGACGTAAATGGTGTGCGGCCGTGAAGCCAGGACAGTAAACAAACATGTCGCCGGTAGTATGGGACTATTTCATAGCTTCAGAGTTAGATAGTTCGCTTGCTATTTGTATTAACAAATGCAGAAGTTCCACGAGGAGGGAGAAAGGCAACGAGCTATAATACTTCTGATTAGTCACCTGAAACATCGCCATCGCCACGATGGTGTGTTAAAAGCGTACGAAGACGCCTGCGCTGCTAAACTAGCGGCGAATCCAAAGCCAGCTGCAAAGGCACCGGGGCTTTTACCTATCCACGAGGCTTTTGGAAAAGGCAAGAAGTTTGCCAGAGACGACCCCAGGGCTAAAACGATCTCTAACTTCATCATAGAAATGATGGCGCTTGACGAGAGTCAAAACTGTTCTTGGCTTTGTTTTGTTCATAGTAGTAATGCTCATGTCATTTGCTCACTACTAGTCTTTTTTTTACCACCAGGTGTGCAAAAACTACAGGTACATTTAATATATATATATATTATATTATTATCGGTATCGGTCTTGAGAAGCAGGAAGTTATCGGTTTCAAAAAACTAATATCGTGCATCCCTAGTTATAATGTAAGTTGCTAAGTTACGAGATGGGGGGTAAATCCAGGGTTATCAATAAGATGTTTCTTTGTGGTGTTAGAATTCTTGAAAAAGGTTCACAGAATGTAGGCTGGTGAAAATAGATGTGTCCTCCTCACCTAGTTAGAGTTCTACATTATGTGATTAGATCATAATGACCCATGCATTAACGTAGGTTTGAGTAGGTATTGTTTGCAAAGTAAAAGCACTATATATACCCCTCAACTTAAGTGGAGAGGATGTAAAAATGGCATGAAAAGTACAGTAGCTCAAATTTGTCGTCCAAAAATATTGTTCTCACCTAGTTAAATTCAACTGAATCAAACCCTACTGTTTTGTATCTGATGCATCGCCCAGCTCGTGGATTATGCTTCTGGCTCATTGTTATTTTCTCTCCCAGCCCTTCTTAAACACTGCATGTGTTATTTGTTCAGTCGTCATCTCGCTGCCATGTGTGACGGCACCTGTCAGACGAGCAGAGGGAAGAATGTGATCTGTCTGAACACGCTGGTTACCTCGAGACACAGCTGACTGATATACGTTAGCTCTAGCTACCAAAACATGAAATAACCATGAAAGCCATAAAAAGAGACTCTCACTGTTTCATTATAGTGTGTGTTGTTTCAGTATCGACTCAAATGTGTCCAAAACATTGAAAAGCTTAGATTTAAATGACCAGATGTGAGTTAGGAAATGAGTCTTAATTACTCTTTAAAGTATTTTTTTAATGCATTGTATGTGTCCTTAAAAACTACCTTGTTGAATATCAATTTCAAACATATTTGATTTTTTTCAATATGGGGTTGAATAAAGCACATCTTCTTTAACTTAATCTAAATATCTGATTCAATACTAGTAATCTATCTTAAATTAAAGGTGGGGTAAGTTTGAGAAACCGGCTCGAGATACACTTGTTATATTCCATGGAATGCTCTTAACATCCGATATCAATGAATATCTGAAGTGCTTTGACAACAAATCCATTAAAATGTCATCTGTAAAAAGCTCGACCAATCATCTGAGCCGGCTAAAGTAACTGGATGGCCTACCTGCCTGTCAGCCTTCCATCTGTGTGTTGGAGGAGGGGCTCTGTGAGGAAGTCTGAAGGAAGGGGCAGATTTTTTCCGGCTGCGTACTTTCAGATTCAAGCGCACTCGAGCTGCTTTCTCTATTCTTACCTACCTACCTTTAAGATTCAAGAAACCGGGACTTCCGGTTGGACGAACATGTGAGGGCTGCGTTGTCTCGTTCTCCCACGATTTTACTTTCTACATTTAATTTAAAACCACCGAAGTTGAGTTAAACCCGTATTGTGTGAACATAATTTGGACTATAAATCAGAACAAGCCGATGTGATGCCGAAACCTGCGTTGAAAACGGAGACGAAACAGGCAAAAAAGACCGAAACTGCTGTCTCAAGTGCAAGTGAAGTTGCTGGCGCGGACATGGCTAGCATAATTAGCCTGCTTGAAGAGCACAGAGCTAGCATTTCAGCTGACTTCAAAGCTGCCTTTGCGGTACTGGAGGCGAAGCTGAACCAAACGCAGACCACAGTAGCAGAACATGGGGAACAAATAGACTCTCTTGAGACCAATGCCAATCTGCAAGATCAGCGACTCCGTATACTCGAGGAGAAGTGTGCGGTATTAGCAGATAGCAATGCTAAGCTAGCTGCGAAGACCGCAGATCTGGAAGGTCGGAGCGGCAGAAATAACATTAGAATCATTGGACTTCCTGAGTCTATTGAGGGACCCCGGCCTACAACCTTCTTTTCTGAATTTTTGGTGGAGCTGCTAGGCAATAAAACTCTCTCATCCCCTCCCGAGCTGGACCGTGCACACAGAGCGCCGGCTGCTAGGCCGCAGCCAGGGACGAGACCGCGACCTGTGATATTGCGGCTGCGTCGCTACCAAGTAAAGGACCTGATTGTCCGGGAGGCCCGCAAGAGACGAGGGGATCTCCGCTACCGTGGGACACCAGTGCAGATCTACGAGGACTTCACACAGGAGGTTCTCGAACAGCGGGCGAAATACCGAGACATCATGTCAAAGCTGTACAACCTAGGCCTCAGACCGGCTCTTCTGTTCCCTGCTCGCCTGCAGATCACACTTGGAAGTGGGGCTAAGAAAAGGTTCCCCTCGCCCCTGGAGGCTGTAGCCGTTGCAGCTGGCTATGAACGCGAGCCGGCTAACTAACCACTGATGTTGTGCTAGGCTAGTGGTGGCTAAGCTGGGCTAGGCTAGGCTAAACCGCGCTGGCGCTGCATTGATGGTGGACTGGGTACGTTACAACCGTTATGTTGGGACACAATTGATTGTATAATCTAACGTTACCTAGCCATGACAGCGCACAATGCGACATGTTGTCTACATTTATTTTTTGTATGATTACATCTGTATATTTACACTATATACCCGGGGTGTTTTTTGCACTATTTCGAATGTCCTTGTTAACTCATGCTGTTCACAATTGTTTCTGGGCACTTTACAGCCGTCGTTCTGTTGGGACGTCATTTATTTTATAACTAACGTTGCTCGGCCAAGTCAGCAGACGATGTGACATGTTTACATCTATTTTAATTTAATTTAATTGTTTTCATTTTTGTATTTACACTATACCCGGGATGTTCTTGCACTTTTGCAATGTTCTTGTTAACATTTGCTGTTCACAATTGTTACACTTACTAAGGAGGTTGTATCTGCATGATGTGGGTACTGAGACACCTTGAAGAAGGAGAGATGATTCAGGTAGGGAAGTTATTGCCAATTTCATTGGCAGATGGAGCTCAGGGGTGGGGAGGGAGGGGGTCTAGGGCATGGGAGGAGGTGGGAGGGAGTAGAGGATGGGAGGGAGAGGGTGGGGCATTTATCTTGATGGGGCTACAGGTTTCCATTTGTTTGAGGCAGCTGTCTCATTTACATTCTGTTTTGTCATCTTTATGTACACTGTTCTCTCCATTTTTAGTTGTGGATGTTCTAAGGCTGATCTTACACCTTCGATGCTGTATGCAGTGTCATGGCTAATATAACTGGTACAGGGACTGGTGGTGGACAGGCGGTCAGGATACTCTCTTTGAACACTGGTGGGTTGAATGCTTCGGTGAAACGCACAAAGATTATGACACATCTTAAAAACCTGAAGGCGGATATAATGTTTATACAAGAGACACATCTCTGTAAATCTGATCAGCGAAAGCTGAATAGGCCGTGGATTGGACAAATGTTTCATTCACAATTTAACCTAAAGACAAGGGGCACAGCCATTTTAATTCGGAAAAAAGTAAATTTCACCCCTACTAATACAATTTTAGATCCAAATGGACGTTATGTCATCATTTCTGGTACTCTCTATCAGAAGCCGGTCATCTTAGTTTCTGTGTATGCTCCCAATTGGGATGATCATAATTTTGTGAAATCGCTATTCTCCACCATCCCCAATTTGAATTCCCATCTATTGATACTGGGAGGAGATATGAATTGTGTTATAGACCCAACACTAGACAGATCTAGTTCCAGAACTGTAGCGCCCTCTAAAACGGCACAGACTCTCTCTGCTTTTATGGACCACTATGGCTACGTCGACCCGTGGAGATTTTTACACCCCTCGGCTAGGCAATACTCTTTCTTTTCCCATGCACATCGTTCATACTCTCGCATAGATTATTTTATTGTTGATAAAACATTTATTTCGTCGATTGTCTCCGTTCAGTACTCACCGATAACTGTATCAGATCATTCAACTGTGATCCTGGACCTTCACTTTGATCATAAGCCTAAGGAATTTAGATTCTGGCGTCTTGACCCTCTTTTACTTTCTGATGCAGCCTTTTGTGAGTGTATTTCGGAATCAATTGCATTCTTCTGTGAGACCAACCAAAATGAAGAGACCTCTGCGTCCCTACTCTGGGAAACCCTTAAAGCTTTTCTTAGGGGTAAGATCATCTCGCATACGTCTCATGTTAATAAACTTCGTAGAGCACGCCAAAGAGAACTGGAAGAATCTATCATTAATCTAGACAACCAACTATTTTCCACTCAATCACCTGATCTATCTAAAGAACGGATGGGGCTCCAAACAGAACTTGACCTTCTCCTAACAAGAGAGGCTGAACTACTCCTTCTACACTCACGAGGGTCTATATATGAACATGGCGATAAAGCTGGCCGTCTCCTGGCCCACCAACTAAAGTACTCCACACATTCTCTCACTTTTGGTTCATTTTCAGGATACAAATTAAACATCCAAAAGAGTGAATGTTTCCCTATCAACCAATTGGCTACAGAATTACCTCCGTTGTCGTTGCCTTTTAGAATATCCAACTCAGGGTTTAAATATCTGGGCATTGCAATCACGCAGTCTTTTAGTGCGCTACGGGAACAAAATCTTACTGTCCTTTATCTGTTGTCCTGACGGCAACAGTCAAATCTGACCTGCAGAGGTGGGGCCATCTGGCACTCTCTTTAGCAGGAAGAGTTCAGACAATAAAAATGAATGTACTGCCCAGATATCTATAAATGTTCCAATGCCTACCTATTTTTTTGCCTAAATCTTTTTTCACTGCTATTGATAATATTATTTCCTCATTTATTTGGGCTGGTAAACATGTAAGAGCTAGTAGACCATTACTGCAGAGGGACAGGTTCCTGGGTGGGCTTGGTTTACCTAACCTTATTGGTTACTACTGGGCCACAAACACACACAAGATCATGCTCTGGTTCACTTCACCCCAGAGTGACTGGTGTCTTGTGGAGGCCAACTCATGTTGATCCACGTCACTTCAAGCCCTCGCGTGTAGCACTCTGCCCCTTTCCCCCTCACAATTCACATCTAACCCCGTTGTAATTGGCACTTTAAAGATCTGGGCACAAGTTAGACGTCACTTTGGTTGGCTTACTCTTCCTCAAGCAACTCCTGTCTGTAACAACCATCTATTTTTACCAGCCACAATTGACCCCCGATTTTCTCACTTGAAGAGGGAAGGCCTCCGCTGCATAGGGGAGTTATACATTGATAGCCTGTTTGCCAGTTTTGACCAACTACGGGTTGCCTTTAATCTAAGAGGATCTGATTTCTTTAGATACTTTCAACTAAGGGATTTTGCTAAGACCCACTCTCCACAATTCCCTCAATCCCTGCCTCCCAGTGGAGTGGATCTTGTACTTAGAGCAAGAACTTTGTCTAGGCGCCATGTCTCTTACTTTTATGATCTTTTTTCTCCGGTTGATGAATCTGCCATTAACAAGATTAGAACTAATTGGGAAAAGGAACTACAGTTCACCTTCTCTGATGACTTTTGGAAGAAGGCCCTGAGAGCCGTTAACTCATCCTCCAGTTGCGCTAGACTCAGCCTAATACAGTTTAAAGTTCTCCATAGACTACATTATAGCAAGGCTAAGCTCTCCAGGATTTATCCAGATAGATTGGATGACCGGTGTGATAGATGCTCCCAGGCCCCCTGCGACCTGACTCACATGTTCTGGTCGTGCCCTAAATTATCTAGCTTCTGGCAATCTTTCTTCGAATGTATTTCTGAAATTGTAGGTCTAAAAATCTCTCCATCCCCTCATGTAGCTATTTTCGGTAGGCCCCCAGATGGAATCAACATTACAAACACTCAAACCAATGTCATGGCCTTTACCTCCTTGATTGCTCGTAGGAAAATCCTTCTTTTGTGGAAATCTCCTTTACCTCCCTCTTTTCAAATGTGGCTGAGTGATACTATGTCTCTTATAAAGTTGGAAAAAATTAAGTTTACTCTCCGGGGTTCCTCAGATAAGTTTTACGCTCATTGGAGGCCACTGATCAGCTATGTAGACCGTCTTCCCCCTGATATGGTGTCGCTGTAGGGATTCTCCCTTTATTTATCCGTCTATAATTCTGATATGATTACTCCCCTGTCCACCACATAGGCAGCCCATGTGGCATCCCTGGATATGTGTTAGTATGTATGTATATGTATATTATTGTATCTATCATTTTGTATTGTATTGATGTACTGTTGCCTCAGTGCTCCGGGAGAGGGGTGGTTGGGATGGGGCGGGGTTAAGGGAAAGTGAGTAAGGGTTCTTTTGGGAGGGAAAAAATGAAAATGCCTTAATTGCTGTAATGCACTGTTACACTTTCTTTTCTTTTTTTACATGTGAATAAAAATATAAAAAAAAAAAAAAAAGATTCAAGAAACCCATTGTGTGACTTTTCCCTCCGTTAGAAAGCACCTGCATCATGCCTGTGATATTCCAGGGTTATTCAAGGCATTTGTGTCAGATGTTTGTGGTCAGCTGAAGGAGCTCGGTGACAGCCTGCGAGAGACTCAACTAGACTGACAACACCTTCCATTAAAAGAACCTGTTGCTTGAGTAGTACACTGTAAAGAACACACACACAAACACACACACACACAAACACACCACACACAGAAACACACACAGAAACACACTCACACAGAAACACACCACACACAGAAACACACACAGAAACACACCACACACAGACACACACACCACACACAGAAACACACCACACACACAAACACACCACACACAGAAACACACCACACACAGACACACACACCACACACAGAAACACACCACACACACAAACACACTCACACAGAAACACACCACACACAAACACACCACACACAGAAACACACACACACAGAAACACACCACACACAGACACACACACCACACACAGAAACACACCACACACACAAACACACCACACACACAAACACACCACACACACCCTCACTGCCTGCAACCAGAGGCAGCAATCTGCTCTGCTGTTTCACTGAAAACACTAGAACCCCAAAAGTGGATTGATAAGCCGCTGAAAATAGTCGCAACCAATGCACGTCCTCCTCCTGTTCGTTGGATATAAACTACAGGAAACAGCTGTTTTAGAAATGAACAGCACATTCTTGATTCAGATTTCCTGGATCGGGTTATTTAGGAGCATTGCGTCTTAATCTGACCCCAGAGTGGATTTGCACGAAGTAATAGAGAGAGAACGAGCCTAATTGAGCCCTCAGGTCATGTGACTGACCGCAGTGTGTGTGTGTGTGTGTGTGTCACTCTTTTCATGCAGAACAAAAGTGTGATGGTGAGATGTGGTAAAAGTGTCCGAGCGACCTCCTGACCCCGAACACGACAGGAGGCCGACCTTTGTGAAGAGCGGCTTTTGTCCGAGTCTTTATGGACCCCGCTCTGCTTTGTCTGTGGTGATAATGACGTGTGTGTTGGTATGTGTGTGTTTGTGTGTTTGTGCTGTCGGGGGACAAGCTGGGCTCAAAGGACGCTCACTTTCACCTTGATCTGGTACACAGATGGGATGCACTCGGACACATTACGAAGTCTTGGCCTTTTTTTGAGTTAATTACATGTTTTCCTCAGTTCAAAAGCCAAACTCGAAGAAGTCACAGACAATAAAGCAGTCATTGTTTATGGTGGCCATCTTTGTCATCATTAACAAATGGCAGCACATCCCGCTAAATATTCCTAAACTCTGAGGGCCACTTACAGGACACTTGCAAAGACTGACCCAACGTCAGTGGAATGAAATAAACGAATGCACCATTTCATTTCAACATGCTTCAAACATGCCCAGAAAGTATTCATTATTTTCAATTTCTTCCTCAACACAAACTAAATCTTCTAATGCACATCCAGCATCCTCCTCAGAACCAGTATATGTTGTGTCGATGCACATCGGAAGTTTCTAGGTCACCGGTTTTCAAAACAGTTTAAGGCCATATTTAGTTTTCCAGGTTGTTCTAGCCCAGAATTGAAATCTTTAAAATATGCACTGATAACAAGCTGTTCTTTTTAATGTGTTACTTTCAAGAATGCAAAAATCTCAAATCTAAAAACAACAATTGTCTCAAGAAGACACAAATGGTGTCTTGAAAGCTGCCACAGAAACAGTTTCCCTGCTGCTTGTTCAAACATCACCGAATTAAAAACAGGTCTTTATCAAAGCACAATCATGAGCCTCTTTTCATGGATGATGTGATTCCTGGTAGGGCCTGTTTATGGCTTAATGACTCTATGATGAAAACAAATACACGGCTCAGTGCCGTGTGCAGATCGATCTGCCTCTCAACGGCCAAGTTTAACAACCAAGCAGGAAAATGGGTTAAAAAAAGGGTAAACAAGGCAGCCTGGTGCTGAGTCAACAGAGCCGAACAACCAACTGTGTGGACAAAAAGCATGGACACAAAAGTCTTATTTGGCAATTTAAGTAAACCTTTTTAACTGTTTCAATGCTGCTTTAATGTACACCTCTGAAAAACAAGCCCAGGTAACCAAAGCAAGTTACAGCTTTCATAAACTTCTCACTCTATAGCATAATGACACAGAAAACACCACATCAACTATTGCATATAAACTCATTGTGGAAAGTAACATTGAGTAGATTTAAATATATATATATATACCAAAGACAATATCGAGTACCTCCAATGTTGGTACTTTAACTGTATTATTTTGCTAATACATTTATGTACTTATATTTCCGTTAAATATTTAATGCAGAACTTTTAATTTGAATTTATATTTAAAGTACAGAATGAAGGTACTTCTCCCACCACTGTTACACGACTATACTTCAGATGACTGTTATGTGCTTTAATGTAAGATAACAACAAAGTACTGAAAAAGACAATACAAATGTATTCAATAAAAGGTCAGGAAAGGTAAAGATGCAGCTGCTGTTAAATTAAACAGCAGTGAACTAGCCGGTATGTATTCCTAAGCACACAATGCAAACTAACATCTCAATTGTTCACTTCAATAACTGCTAACCATAGACTGTTTGCTAACAGAGTGACCGTTAGCTTCGTTGGGTCCGGTTATCGCTCACCTCTCATCCAGTCCACCACTTGTTGCGGGGTCCACTTACTCACAGCCTCCATGTCTCACGACGGGATGTATTTCAATCTCCCCCAACTCCAAAATACCGAATTAACCCGTTTAATTGGACATGATTACCGGAGGAGTTTCCGTTAAAACGCAGACACAACACGATACAAACGGTCCCACGGTCAGCGACCAACTGACGGAGCTCGAGGAGAAAGTTTACAGTCAAAGCAAAACACACGCGCGAGGGGCGGGTGTCGGGTTAACGTTGGCTTCAGACCGCGCCCCTTTCTCCCTTTTCCTCCAATCAGATAAGGGTGCGCTGATGATGCGAAACCATTAGCTTTAACCACGCCCCTCTCTCCCTTCTCCTCCAATCATATACGGGTGTGTGTTAATGCTGCGTTCATTTGCAGTGGGAACGACTGGATGTGTGGTTCATGATAGGAAAAATACAAATAAGAACTTTTCAAATAAATAAAAATACTAGTACAGTAATTAGACATAAAGGAGACGAGTAAAATGGGACATCCCAAAAAGCTTTAAGAAGCTTGAGGACAGACTATAAACTTAAAGCATTTCTATTATATATAATACATATATAATTGAGAGTTCATGTATTATTCAGAAGCATCACAACCTAAAAACCTAATAATAATTTCAATTCCCCATTTCAGCGACCAGAGAGGGGGGGGGGATATATCCAGTCTCTGATTGTGTTACGTTATTATGAGAGTGCTCTCATACTTGTTTAATTCTGAAATTGTATATATTTACATAAATATATGTGTGTGTGTGTGTGTGTGTGTGTGTGTGTCCCCGCATCTGTAGCCTGTTATTGTCTCATTATACCGCACTGTGAATGAATCAAAGTAAATATATAAGTGGTCATGAACACATCTGTCCATCAGGCTGCTGAGCCTCCTGTCATCATTAATGGACGTCTCTTTAAAATGACCGCTCAGAGGAGAGGAGTTCTCATTTCTCTAACCGCCTGCTGCTTCCCCTCCTCTCTCCTCGGCTCCCCTCCTCTCTCCTCGGGAAATTAGAGTATTGAGAGACCTCTACACTGTTTTTTTTTGTCCCATTGGGAAAAGGACAACGCAAAGAGAAACATGGATGCCACAAATCCGAGGAACTGCTTGAATCCTCTGCATTGTGCCATGGCAACAGGAGCTGTCAATGAATCTGAAACATAAAGATTGGCATTTAAAAACACTAAATATTATGAATGATGGTAATAGCCATTATCCCTACATTTCTTCCTGATGGAATACTGTATAAATGTAATAGTGTGTAAATACCAGCAGAGTGCTGCAAGACATAAAGGAAGGTGTCAAATATTTAAATTTGAAGTGCACTGGGCTCGACATTCATAACATTTGGTTATAAATCTAATATGTTATTGTGTCCTACGGGAGGACCGAAGAAACACACATACAATTACAACATATTTGCAAAAAGCAGCCGTTAACACGGAAAGAGCTACAGAAAGGCGTCACCTCAGGAACAAACACACTTTAGTAAATAAATGAAACACAACAAATGACATCTCCTTTCACAAGACTCAGACTCTGATCAGTTTAACTGATAGGGATGTGGTTATAATGAAACAACTCAAATTGTTTTGATGCTACTACAATCCATTTAAACATCACTCACCTCGAAAAGTTTAAAAAGTGTATACAAAAGTGCACTTACAATAAGAACTTGACCAAAATTCAAAAGCAAACAGAAGGAACACAGGAGAGGTTTTATAATCGGATAGTGTCGTATGAAACAGACTGGATGTGCAATGATCTTGCTAAGATACTTAACATCTTTGCCTTTTCCTTTCACTTAATGTTCCCTTTGTCAGTAGTTCTATCCTTTAGTGTTTTTAGAGGTGTTCCAGTATTTTCTCTAAATCTATTTTAGAGAGGCATGAAACAGGTCAATCAAACATTAGTTAAGGTTCAAACCTATACATTTAAACACTGCTACAGAAAACATCTGTATCATAAAGCTGGACCTGATATTTAATGCAGGACATTCCCTTTTTAGGTTTGCATACTACTGTGACCACCAGGGGGCAGTATTTGATCAAATAAGTGTTAAACCTGTTGGCGGTGACCGGTGACCTCTCACAGCACACATTTTGACTTCACTGGAAAATACAAGAAACAACTCATAGTCAGGAAAGAAACACTGTACAAAGACAAGTTTGAATATAGTAGATTTTATTCATTTACAGTGCAGGTCAACACACCTATTATCGATAACCTATTTTCAATTACAGAAATTCATGATTTAAGCCAGTGTATTGTAATTTAAAGATGGAGCAGCTCAGTCAGAAATAGAAACCTCTCAGATACAATAGATGCAGTATCACGGAGGCACTGGTTGATATGGAGGTTACAATTCCCTATGGTGCTCCAGCTCCTCCAGGGCTTGGATTAATTTCTCCCACCACCTCCACAGTGTCCAGAGGACTCCCCAGGACAGAGCTGGCCTTCTTCACCAGTCTGTTCAGGCGCTTCCTGCCCCAGCAGACCAGGCCATAAAAGATGGCTGTTGTCTCCATAGTCATAAAATGTCTGAAGGAGTGCCCCCTGCACCGCGAAAGACCTCATTCTCATCAGCAGAGTCTGCTCAGTCCCTTCTTGTACAGAGCAGCAGAATTATCAGTCCAGTCCAGTTTATTGTTCAGTTGAACACCCAGGTATCTGTACGATTCCACAATCTCAATGTCTCCCTGGATGTTCACTGGTGTGGGGGGGTGTGTGTTGGAGCTGTCTGAAGTCCACCACCAGCTCCTTGGTCTTCCCGTTCCTCTGGCACCAGAGGGTGAAGTCCTGCGTCAGTTCCCTGTACTCCCTGTCGTCCCCTGGGGGGTCCCAGTACTGCAGATGATGGTGTCTGAATGGCAGTCCCTGGTCCTCTCGTACTGTGGATGGTTGGTGAGGTAGTCCAGGATCCAGGAGGTGAGGTGGTGATCCCCCCCCAGAGTGCTGCAGCTGGGCGACTGGATGGTGTTGAAGGCACTGGAGAATTCCCAGAACATGATCCTCACACACAGAGCCCCCAGCCAATAAACAAACCATGCTAAAGAAAACACCTGAATCATAAATCTGGACCTGATTTTTTAAAGGTCCCATGTCATGGCCATTGCTACTGAACATAATTCCATTGTTGAGGTCGACTAGAATAGATTTATACTGTGCAATTTTCCAAACTCACATTGGTTTCTCACAGCATCTCTGTATAGTATGTGTATTCACCGGGTATTCACTCTCTGTTGGAGCTCCTGCCCCCCCCCTCCCTGTGAGCCCAGTGTGCTCTGATTGGTCGGGACGTTGCGAAGCTCTCTGCTCAGTGAGCTGGCTGACTGGTGTGGTTTCCGGGTCGGCGATACAGTGGGACTGTTACGATTTGTGGAAAAAGTAGGACCCAAATGCAGACTACAAAAACGGAAAAAGGTCTTGAAACAAAAGGCGAGCTTTATTTAAAAGCTGATGAACAATACATGGCAGAACTCGAAACGGTAGCACAGAAAACAACAACACAAAAACTGACCGTGAGAAACATGGAGGAAGACCGGAGAGACAAACATGAAGCGTGACGTGAAGGGAAGACAAATAATGAACCGACAGGGGAACACAGGAAGAGACAAGACTAGATACAGAGAGGGGTAATCACTGGACAAGAAACAGCTGGGCAGGGGAGGTAGAAACACAAGGGCAACAGGTGAACACAATCAGACAATGAGACACACCAGGGAAAGACAGGAAGGAAAACACAGGGAGAAGGACCAGACAAGACACAAGGAGGAAAACACGAGACAGGGAGAACAGAACAGCAAAATAAACCCAAAACTAGACACACAAAACTCAAATCCTGACATAACCCCCCCCCCAAGGGACGGATTCCAGACGTCCCTACACAAAGTCCAAAATGTCCAAATGGGTGGGTGGAGGGGGTCCGGAGGACGGGTCTGGATCGACAGCCCAAGAAAGGCATAATTCATGGAGGGGTTCTCAGGCGGACGGCCCGGGGGCAAGGCAGAGTTCATGGTGGGGGTCTCGGGCGGACAGCCCGGGGGCAAGGCAGAGTTCATGGTGGGGTTCTCGGGCGGACGGCCCGGGGGCAAGGCAGAGTTCATGATGGGGGTCTCGGGCGGACGGCCCGGGGGCAAGGCAGAGTTCATAGTGGGGATCTCGGGCGGGCGGCCCGGGGGCAAGGCAGAGTTCATAGTGGGGATCTCAGGCGGACGGCCCGGGGGCAAGGCAGAGTTCATGGTGGGGTTCTCGGGCGGACGGCCCGGGGGCAAGGCAGAGTTCATGGTGGGGTTCTCGGGCGGACGGCCCGGGGGCAAGGCAGAGTTCATGGTGGGGGTCTCGGGCGGACGGCCCGGGGGCAAGGCAGAGTTCATGGTGGGGGTCTCGGGCGGACGGCCCGGGGGCAAGGCAGAGTTCATGGTGGGGGTCTCGGGCAGACGGCCCGGGGGCAAGGCAGAGTTCAAAAAGGGGCGAAGGCCACATCGGGCGAACTCAGGGGGCCGGGCATGAGGGCGAAGGCAGCGGCTGGAAGAGTCAGACCCATCAGCATACTGATCCCATACCAGCCATTGTTAACCAATCAGAAGTTGCCCATGATAGAAGGTGATAGACAGATTGATCCAATCACCTGCCCTTTCCAAATGGCTTCCAATGGAGCTTTAGATGGTTTGGTGAACCATCAGAGTCAGGTTAGTGATGCTCCATCACATGTTTCTATTACAGGCTGCATCTTAAACTGAAGCTTGACTTTAAAGCAACCCAACGGAAGTTTCATGTAAGTTTAGTTCTTTCACTCGTAGCTCGGGCTGCGGGGTGCTAGAGACGGGAGCACGTTGATGTGACCTTCCTAGTCGGAGATATGGCCGCATTTTACAATAAACTTCTGTTGGGTCGCTAAAAAACAAATATCGTAAATCGCAATATTTGTCAGAAAAATCGCAATAAGATTTTTTCCCAAAATCGTGCAGCCCTAGTCTGCGGAGAGCATTTCTCCGCGATCCCAACTCGTCTATTACCAACCAGGGAGCTCTATGCAAGTTGAATATTTACGCTAAAGGTCCTGGTGTGTGAGGAGCTCCGCGGATTGGTCCATTTTGGTTCCCGGAAGAAACAAATGGAAAAAGATAAATGTCCAACGAGGCGTTCTGGGGCAGCAGACAGGTCTTCTCTGTGTTAGAGCTTTACTCGCTACAGGGTGCACTTTGAGGGTTTGTGACTTTGCAGACCGTTCACATGCAGAAGATACAGAACACAAGGGGACGGGTGATATCCAGAAAAGCATGACATAGGACAATGCTTCCTGAAGTTTTTCCTCGAGATATTTCTAAAGAAAAAATCCATCATGAAAATTACCAGTTACATTTGGGACCATAAAGCAGCTCTTAAGTAGCCGCACTTTGGGGCATGAGCCGGCAGAATCATGTTTTAAGAGCAACTGAATACAAATGTGGATTTTTTTCCAATAACAATGTGAAGTCAAAGGTCACCTCATGCTATCTTAGGCAATAGTACGGAGCCCCCTAGGGGACATGGAGAAGAAAAGAAAATTGGAAGAAAATTTAATTTAGCTCAATGTATTTCGGCAACACAGAAAGCACAACAATGGAGCAGTTCATCGATTTTTACTTTGAGCTTGGCCTAAAATATAAAGATATAACATCAGTGCTTGGCAATAGGCACGGGTTGCACATAAGTGAAAGACACCTCTAGAGAACACTGCGGTCAACTCAGCCGTCTCTCGCGTTTGCTTGGTCAAATCAGCAGCTCTTCATTTTTGAGTGTGCGATTAATCCCGCCTTTACGGTAAGCGCAGAGAAGCGGCACTGACGCTAGTACAAGAGTCAAATAATGCAAGTTTGTGTGCTATATTTGCGAGAAAAATATGTTTTACCATAAGTTCTTAATAAAACTGACCCTGTTGGACTCAGTACTAGTTTGACTGCTATCAACAATACAATGAAGTACTTTTAATGTGTACTTTTTCAGTTATTCTGTCAAACTCCCCTCCTGAGAACAAAATCAGTTTGAGCAACACTTCTGCCTCCATCAGACTCCACTGATCAACAACGTCTACATCCATCTTCATGTTTCACATCAGGAAGACTTTAAGATCATTTTGAGTTACTCATTGTTCTGTTCTAACTTAGATTTATTTAGCTTGGGTTTAACTTCCTTTAGGAGGAAAGGGCATTTTACTCTTTTCTTTACTTCCTTATATTGCCTGACGAGTTCAGAGCTCATTTAAATACGTACTGATTGTTTTGAAGATAAAGCAGCTTGAGCTCATTATATTATCTCTGTGTGCAGGAGAGTCATTTGACCCTCCTTTCATTTAGCTCTGCTGTGCTGGGATGTGTTTGAGGGGCTTTCAGCCTTGATGAAGTCAGTAACAGTCCTCTCTTTATAACATGTGATGACCTTATAATCTGCTAACTGTGTATCTTAGTCTAACCCTGTGTTCTGTTCTCCGTGTATTCCCAGTGTTTTAGTGGGCAGTGTTTATGTACTCTGAATGTCCTTTACATCACATCTCATTCAGACAAGAAGTGCAAACAACTTCCATGACGAGCAAGCATCCTGCATTAGCTTTGAATCAGACCAACCATTTTTCTTTTTACATTAAAGCAAATAAAATGTAAATGGATAGTTTCATCAAAAACAGAGACCCTTCAGCTCTCATAAATAAGATGTGATGCAATGTCGACTTAACTGTTAGTATCGTTCGCTGCCTTATCGCTCCAGAAAGCCAACACCCTGGATACCCGATATTGATCTCTGCAGCTGATCTAATACATTTCAACATCACTACAGCTTCACACCGGACTTCAGATAACACATTGAACTCACATTAACCCCTCTAAAGGGTTCTGTTTGAGGGTAATTCAAGAATTAGAAGACATTTTCTGTAGCACCTGAAATGTCATATAATCGATGCCCTAGTTGTGTTAAATATACTTATTACACTGCTTAGTTGAATACTAGATGCCGATTGGTCAATTTGGACATGTCAGAGGTTATTTAGTTAGATGATGTAATAACCCTTCAGGCTGATCAATTAAATACTCTAAATATGTTTAACTGAATATCTTGATGGATCCCAGCTCGTGTACTTATTATCAGTGTTTGATCAAATCATAAAGATATTAATACAACATATTTTGAGTATTAACATCCAATAAAAAGAGGTGTGTCCTATGCAGCCAGTGTAGTGATTTGATCCAGCACTGATATTGAGTCACATGACCTGGGAGCTATTGAAGAAATACGCTAATTATTTGATTCAAAATATTAATTTATAATACTTAAGAGTTTTAAACTGCAATAAAATGAGGTGTGTCCTATGCACTGCAGCCAGTGTAATAGTTTGATCCAGCACTGATATTGAGTGATTAGGTCACATCACCTGGAAAAGATTGAAGAAATATGTAAATGTTTCCATCAAAATATAATATTATTACAAGTATTAAAATCCAATTGAAAAAGGTGTGTCCAACAAATGTTTGCTCTAGAGTGGATTTTGTTCACATGAATGGGAAGCTGTCAATGTATTCATTGAAAGAGTAATTAGTTGATGGTCCCCAAGTGAAAGCCTTGCTACCGGTCTCGACTCCCACTGACACTGACTTTTTATCCACCCCACAAACATTATGTATTACATTAATGCCCATCGTGTGAAAAACATCTTGTTCCTTTTCTCCTTCTTAATACTGTGAGACATGTTCATGCTCAACTCTGACTGGTTTTTTTGCACACGTCAGCACAGCCCTCCACTTTAAAATATAATTCACTGTAGTTTGCCATTTACGGACTGTCCTAGGTGTTTTTAGCTTTTACGGTTCTTTACATATTTAAATTTGGTGTAAACACTTGTCTTTAGTGTTCTTTTCTTAAAGCTAAATAGTTTCTTGAAAATGCTTATTTTGTATGATCCTTATATATATTTTTTTTTACCTACCATTACAAATTATTTTTCTTAGATTGTTTAGGTTCGCACAACCAGGGCAAATACCCTTTATGTGTTAACGTATCGGACAATAAACTTGATTCTGATTTTGATACTTCTTGTATGGCGGAGAAGAGCTCACCATCGAAATACAGCCAAGATAAACTGACGCTGAATATCCAACCTAAAACCTAGCTTCACCAAATATCCAACCTAAGGCCCGGACACGCCAGGCCGATTATCGGCGTCGGTGTTAGTCGGACGACGAAGCGTGCCCTGTCGCCCAAACTGAATTTGGTGTGTCCCGCACCGTCGGCCGCGACACGCCTTATTTGGCCTTTCATGGCCGACGCATGGCCATCATGGACAGGGCTCGACATTAAGGACTGCCCGATGGCCCGGGGCCATATAGTATTTAGCTCGGGCAATGGAGCCTCACCTGCTGGTTGCCCGACCGGGCAATCTATTATGCCAGTATCATGCAGCTCGCGGATCCAGTAATGAGTGACCCGACAGTAAAACTAAACATATCTATAACTAGTTTAGGTAGTTTGAGAGGTAATTAAAATAGCTACGTGTGATATTCTAACCTGAAGTGTGTGTTTTGTCCGCTCACCGCTGCATGTGATCATGCAGAGCTGCGTGTCGACTCGTCAGCAGCAGCTGATCTCTCTCTCCCGTCAGATTAGACTTCACTCGTGTTTATGTCCATATCGATCAGATCCAGCTAGTTCTAGCTAATGATAGGACTACCTGCTTATTAAAAGACACCTAAACAATAAGCGTCGCTATGCAACCGGGTGAGGCCGCAAAGTATAGCGCAGCATTATGCATTTGTTTACATGCCCACCGGAACCCCGAGGCATTACCAACAGATCAACGCACAATCAACCCATACAGGACATCTCTTTCTCCACATTAAGTGTTAGACATTAGAGTTGACTATTCTTGTCTGTCACATACTCTTCTTGTCTGTCACATAAGTGGCGCAACTGAAGCGGTATTCCGCTAAAGGGAAATAATTTTGACCGATGAGATTTAGATTTGCCGGCTAACGGGAACTCTGACGTCCCATTTTGTGTGCTTCGCGGATGCGCTCGGCTCCTCTCGACTGCTGCTCGGGTCTGCTCGGTCAGCTTCCGGATGAGGAGGCATTCGTTCGACCAACTTACAGTAGATAACATTACAAACATTTTTAATAGTGTAAATAATGTTTGTTTTGGCAGTTATAACTGAATGTAATGTTTTCTACTTTTTTCCATCTGGGAAGGCATTTGCCTTCATCAGATGGAAAGTGTCTTGAGCAACAACTTAAGTATTTCTTATAGCTATGCAGGGCATGCAAGCGAGCAAACACAAACAAGAACAAACAAACAAGTGAAATGAAGAATAAAATTGAACAATATTATATTGTGGTGGTTCATCTTATAATTCAGTCTAGAGAATGCACCAGACAGCATCTAAGACCTGCAAAAATCTAAATGTTCTAGGGGGAGGCCCCCCAAACCCTTCGTGCGTCATTTAGTCCGCGAGCATTTTTCAGGGCAATCTCTATTGGGCTCAGGGCCATCTGTTAGCTTAGATGGCCCACAGGGCCATCTCCCAAAATCCTTAATGTCATGCACTGATGGATGTATAATAAGAACTGGATACAGCGTGGGAGGCGGGGCCTCATTCATTCCTATGAGAGTTGCTCATTAGCGCATGATGATAAAATGGCCCAACTTTTGAGAGAGCGAAACGTCACAGATTACCCAGCATGCCTGAGAAGTACCCGTATGTGCGCTCATAGAGCATGCGCAACTTTAACCACGCCGCCCAAAAGGCTTGTTCACATTAAGCACGTGAATTTGCGTACACGTAACAGCACCGCGCGTTCATGACAGCATGGTACTGGATTTATATTAACGAGGCGGCAGTTAGCAGCTAGCGGCTAGCTAGTAAATTATGCTAAGTTACACATCAATCGTTATGTACTTTTATATTACGCTGACATCAGGATCTCGTGATATCCAAGCAACAGAGCTTCATGTAGCATGATACTTGTGTGGGTTGTACATGAAACCACTTGGTAATATATACAAATGTATATGTTGAAGCCTGTTATGATCAATTGTGAGTTAAAACTTTATCTAAAAAGTGAAGCTGATGATGGATTACTGTGGTGGAGTTAAAATAACAATAGCCTATTTCTTTTTGAAATGTGATGGAGTAAAAGGATAGTAACTGTGATTATTCATGTTAGCCCACAAGTAACTAAAACAATTGCAAGTGCAATAAGAAGCTACAGGAACGTTAATCTACGTCGGTAATATTAACTTTATTTAATACAACATTTACGGTACAAGATTTACATCATACAGCCCATGTAGTATGATATTTTACAAATGATGAATTATAGCAAACATGTGCAATATATCCATTATTACAGCTCCGTGGCAGTAAGGCGATATGGTCCGTTGTTATTGTGCATCCATGGGTAAAGAGAAACATGAACATGAACGTGCCGGGCGGCGCGGTCCCGTGGGTTAGATGCGCGTTCATAATGCCGAGGAAAATAATTCTCAGAATAACGTTATTAGCACATTTTTACAACTTGAGGACCGAATGTTTTTAATAAGGGCTATACAAACGTTCATTACAGACCACCCCTACCCCTTGTAAGTCAATGGGAAAAAGTGTTTCCGGGCCCAGCAACCTAAAGGAAGTGTAGTACCGCCATTTGACCAGCACGAATATTCTCATCAGACTCCGGCGCACTTCCTGGGGGCTTGATGGCCATGCGTCGGGTCGGGCAGTCGGGCCAAATAAATCACTCTGATTGGCTGTTCAGCTAGCGAATCAGTGCATGAGAAGCGAAACGGAAGTTAGGGACGTAAGCAAACGCTTTAAGAAGGCATGAAGAATGTCTTCCGCAAGCAACACTCCAATGGCTGATAGCTCCAGTACCGCACAAGACATGTTTTCGATGGACGAGAGTGAAAATGGAACGCATACACTATTTGTTGTTTGTTTATATCACGGAGTCTGTTCTTCTTCTCTGTCTTCCGGTTGTTGCCTCTTTTGAATGACGAATACACACTACCGCCGCCTGCTGGTAAGGAGAGTTATTGCCACTCACGCATGCACAGTTTGTACGTGCTACTTGGCCGTCGGCTAAAGTCTTTGCGGTGTGTTCCAGTGCGACTGTTGTAGTGATGGGCATTTAGATTCCCTTCGGGGACACGAATCTTTTGATTCAGTTCACTTTAAAGATTCGTTCACCGGTTCGCGAACGACTTCTGGTGATTTGCACGTTCGCGAACGATTCGTCTTTGTACTAAATTCGTTCAGTGAGTCTTCACTACTGCCGAAGTCCGTACAAGAAATTTTCTGGCGTAAAATTTATGATATTAAAACACATTTTACACCTCACCTTGATGCCCCATGAATTATGCTCTGGGAATAGGCTACATATTATTTAAGAAATATAATTGGCCATTGTTAAATCTCATAAATGTGTGCCTGACTATACGATGTATTACAGCAGGCTAGCACGTTATACTTTCAAACCCATGCACGTACTATCTTAAATCCCAAAGCATTAAACTCCATTTGGCCGAGTTGAAAGTGAATACAAAAATATATCCTCTACATCGGTGACGATTTATTCATATTCTATGTACCCATCTATGTTTACCTTTAGCTAGCGGCTAAGCTAGTGGGACGCTACGGAGCCCAGCTATCCGCCCTCTGAAGCTTTTAGGGCCGACAGGGGGAGGAGAATGTCCCGCTAACGCTGTGTGTGTGTGTGTGTGTGTTTCACATTAGCAGGACGCTATGGAGCTCAGGTATCCGCCCTCTGAAGCTTTTAGGGCCGACAGGGGGAGGAGAATGTCCCGCTAACGCTTTGTGTGTGTGTGTTTCCCATTAGCGGGACGCTATGGAGCTCAGGTATCCTCCCTCTGAAGCTTTTAGGGCCGACAGGGGGAGGAGAATACAACGCTGTGTGTATTTATCGCTAAGCTAGCGGCTAAGCTAGCTGGACGCTACGGTTCAGGTATCCGTCCTCTGAGGCATTTATGGCGGACAGGTTGAGGAGGATGTCCCGCTCCTGTGTGTGTGTAACGGAGCTCAGATGAGAGGGCTCTGATTACAGTTTTAATCCTCTGTCAAACTGCACGTTTTCTGCTATATTTGATGAGAGATAAAATGATTTTCTGCCACAGGAGTTTGACAGAGAATAACTGAAAAAGTACACAGTAAAATAACTTCATAGTAGCCTACTTGTGGTAGAAGTCCAACTAGTACTGAGTCCAACAGTAAAGTACTTCATTGTATTGTGGTAGTTGTCTAACTGAGTCCAACTCTGTGTAGATGGAACATCCAGTATTTCGGAGGGGCCCTAACGGGACCCTCCTCTTGAAAGAAAGGGATATAAGATAAAAGAACTGTAGGAAACAGTTCAGAACTGTTTCCGCCAGTTCTTTAAGTTTGTCGTTCGCGAACAGCTTCTCTTTAGCTTTTGGGGGAAGGCGGCGACTCAAACAAACGAATCGTTTTGTGGGAGGAATCAGTTCATCTCGTTCACTTCAAAGATTCGTTCAAAAAGAACGAATCGTTCGCAAACGACCCATCACTAGACTGTTGGCCAAGACGCAGAGACGACACAACAGTCGTGTTCCGTCGGACGTGTTCTTTGGTGTCAGTTTGGTGACACTGAAAACTAACTTCACCGCGGTTCAGAATCTCAAACTACAGACATAGCTAACGGACAGTTCAGTAAACAGCAGCGTCACACAGAGAAAGGGCCGGGGGTGTGTATTTCACTCACCCTTATTTGTAGAGGAAGGCCATTATCCTTTCTTACATACAGTAGAAGTGAAGTGGTCAATAACCGTTGAATTCCCGCCAGCCTTTATATCAACTGATATTTAGCTAGCTAACTAGCTGCCACTAGTTAGCCCGGACATTATTTTCGTTATTAAAAGTCAGAATTCCTATTTTTTCCTCTGCGTACGAAGCTATGGTAGTCCAGGAGTTGTCCTGCCATACCATTTAATTTAGAGTTGATGGTTAATTTAGTTTAAAAAAAGGTAGTTTTCCTCAAACTTCAATCTCCGTAACTGCACTTGCGAATGTGGTTGCCTGGTAACGTCATTGATGTAATGTGATTGGTCGGGAGCCTTCCCTTGACCCTGACCATAGACTGTATATATAAATGGACGTAGGGTCCGTGACGTCACCCATAGGATTCTGCAGAGTTGCCGTGAAGCCCTTAGTAGGCGGAGTCGGCCACTAACGGCTCGACGGTGTCGTCAGAGTCTAACTCCCGCCTTCTCCAAATAAGGGCAAAGAGGCGGAGCCGAGGCGGGACAGGGCGGGACCTGCTGCCAACGAGCGTGACGTTCGAGTCCTAGCTCAGGCTAAGAAGCTAAGCTAACATGCTCTCAGTATCAATCGAATGTAAAACATGATTGATGAAAGTAGTAAATCGGTCAGATTTGACCCGAAGACAACAGGAGGGTTAATGCCATATTCACTTAGTAACGCATGAACAACTTTTACAAATATTTCTATATAGTCTGTGTTGGTAAATGTCATCTAGGTTGCACATTTCCTGCTGAAATACATGCATACCAAGTCACTGCGTGGCACTTTGGTTTTGATAAAACAGTGTAGTTCCACTATATAAACGTTACATTCATAATCAAACGAGACAATCTGCAAGATAATTAGCTATTTGGTATTATTCTTAATGCTTGTCATTCACACGTTAATAAAATAAAATAAGTACCAATACATAGCAGAATAATTGTGGCGGTGTTCAGTTTAATAAGCCTTGCTCAACATCATTTATTTAGCTAATACTACAGCGGGCTGCAGGCGAACCAAGTCCGCGTTACGATGCATTCCTTGATCTCCAGTTATAACGCCGGACTCCGCCGCTGGCCGAAGCTAACGGAGCCCCAGGGTGCTAGCTACGTGCTAGCTACGGCCGCCGGGACGCGCTAGCGAGCTAGCACCCTGCAGCCCCGTTAGCTTCGGCGGCGTGGACTCCGGCGGCCCACCCCTTTTAACATTTGCTCCCGTTTAGCATTATGGGCGTCATAGCCATATAGTATAAAAGTCTTACCCAAGGCTGAATCATAAACTAAACTGTATATATGTATAAAGGGTTACGTCCTTAGCTGGCTAATAAGCTACATAACAGGCTAAGCTAACAAGCACACAAACACCTGCTAACGGGGTTAACATGTATAATATTATCATTTTACTCACCGAAAAAAGCTGAAAGTAGACTTCTTGGAAGATCTGTTAGTACATTCAAGCGCACAGCACGACATTTTAATTATCTGGTATTCGTAACAATATTCCCTAACAGGCACGATCACCACGAACACAGCTAAAGGATCAAGTACAGTAACTACAACTAACTAACGTTGTAGCCTCTATGGTTGTAGCCTAGCAGATTGGACAAGTTGCTGTTAGCTGACAGTGAGGCACGTATCTGTCAATCAAAGTGACCACGCCCTAATAATGTATGCACAAACTTTAAGACCTAATATAAATATAAAGGGTCGCGTTAGAAAACAATTCACTCACAGATCCATAATCATGAAGGTGGAATCTAACTATATCGATAATAAAATGTATGGAGCCAGGTAGAAACATGTTTTTTTCTGCTGTAAAATCGGGCATTTTAACATGGGGGTCTATGGAAATTGCTCCTTTCTGCAGCCATCGCCTATCGGCCAATATATGAACTGCAGTGTGTGGCACTTCCGTATTGGCTTCCCGGCTCTACCCCACAGTTTGCCGCTTGACCCTGACCGATCACAGGGTGGCAGGGCCCGATGAAGGCCTCCTCTGATTGGTCCAGAAAATTAGTTTTGGATGGAGCCCATCTCTTTTTATGAATATGAAATTTCCCTACAATTAAAGTTAACTGTACAAAAAAAACAAATCTGCATCCATACTACTTATCCCATAGTTGTATTGTTTTTCATCATTCCAGAAACATTCTACAACAGATATACATTCATTGTACTTGTAAATTAGAGCTTTAACTTTATTTGTTGTCACACACACAAACTGTAACCTCTGCATTTAACCCATCCTAGGAGCAGTGGAAGTACAAGAAGAACAGGAATATTCAATATCAAGTCTAAATCTTTGCAGTGTCTACAAACATGTATTAAATAAAGCTCCTTAACTTTGAGCAAAAAGTGTGTTCCAATTGATTTCTCCGTAAATCCTATTTCTTCTGGCCTTCTACAGTGAGTGTAATACCGCGTTTCACCACAAACTCAGCACTTAGTCTGATTGAGCTTCGCATTTTAAGGGGCGCTGTTTCACTCTGTCTAATACCCAATGACAAAAGGGGAGATGAATTAACCATAGACTGTATATATATATAAAGGAAATTAACCTTACTAAACGACGTACTTTTAAAGTTCTAACTACAGTCTGAAGAAACAGAGGAAGCTTGGCCATATAGTTGTTACAAAGTGGTATCAATTATTCAAATAGCTCTCGAGCACCCCTTAGTGACCAACTTGCATGTCAAATATTTCAAATCAGGTTTTATTTATATAGCACATTTTATTTACTTTCCCCCCCCAGTGTGTTGATATGTATTTTGTAATGGTCAACATGTTAACTACTTTTACATTGAGGGTGTGTCCCACAACATCACCCGACATCAAGCCATGCACTACTGCTATGTTTACACCAAAGGAAAATCCTCTTGTTTATCAGTCTAGAACAATGAGAACATTTAGAGTTATCCTTTAAATATCAAAGTTTGCCCTTGCCTTGTATATATCCTTAATTTAACCAGGCATCACAACATTCTGCTGCTAGCATTCATTCCTGAGCTAAAAGCTAACATTGATTTGTAACCCTTTTAGTATCATTGAAGTAATTAGTCACAGGGTTGCATACCTGCAGCACGATCTATTAATATATATTGATTTTGTTATTGGCCCCTTTAATCTACCCTGTTGAAATATAACAAGTTTTTAACAATGAAATTAACATGTACCTTTGAATTATAAGCAGTTACCCTTTTCTTCATGAAGTAAAAAAGACAACCAACATCAGTAGTGAGAGTGAACACATTTTATTTTGTCATCTGCATTTACAGCTGGAATTCGGGGAATTCGAACACGACGTCTTTGCCAGTGAGTTTCTTGTAGACACCGGAGTACGTCTCCACCTGAAAGATGAGTACAAAAAACATACACTTTAAATATCACTTATGTAAAAGTGTTGAAAACCAGACTTGTTTTCCCCCCCAATATTGTCATGGTGGAAATGCAGCTACATTTTATTATTATTCTACAACCAACTCCTGACATTTAGTCAAATAAAGGTCCGATGAAAACCCAGTGCCCAAAATCTAGACTATCATGTATACGTTTCATTATAGCAGAACAAAACACAATTACATAAGCATTTAAATTCACGTTTCCAAGCCACGATGACTCTCGTACAAACAGATACTGTGCACTGCATGGTTTAGCCCCCCAGTAATGGCCCCAAAGGACTCTGGGAAGATGTAGGAATATACAGGACGCCCATCTCTGGAGAAGAGCTTAGTCTCCGACATCGTGGAACGGGACTTTACGTCTCAGCTGAACGCTACGCTCCCATACGCCACAAGGACAGAGCCAGGAGAGCAACCTCGCTGGATATCCATGTCGGGTTCACACACAATACACACATTCATCAGTAAACATCTTTCTTACACCAGGCTGTGGAAGAAGTCTGTATCTTTTTAAGTTTCTTGAAACCTCATGTATCATTAAAGCTATGATTCATTGTGTCTTGATGTTCAGTTTCAGAAGGACTAGCATGAAAGCAATGCAAAATGATCATGAAATAACGTTTTCAGTTTGCTTTAGACTTATTTGTTCTTGAGCCATCAATTTGAATGGATCATTAAGCGTCTGAACGTAGCATAACATTTCCTTTAAAAGTTCTCAGAGCTAAAGCAGAGTTATTTGAAGTAGACGTGCTTTTTCACGTCTCAATTAATGTTTTAAACAATCAATGCGTTGGATGCTTTTCAGACGGCCAACCAGAATAGCACCTATGAGGGCTTCAGCTTGTAAGTACAATCAGACTTAGTTTGAGGTGATAAAACCTCGGGTTCTGGTTTGTTTTTACGACAAATCCACTTCATCACGTCTGTAAGGCTTTGTGTCAATTCATCGGACTTATTATTGACCAAAGGATTAACGAGGTAACAGATGAATTGAAGTGGTTTATGTGATCTGAATATACGGACATATCTACTTGGACTCACTTTGTGTTCCACGTTGTTCTGCTGAGCTTTGTCCAGGTGGATCTTGATGAGCCGACTGCAGTCCTGCTTCACTCTGATCCTCTTTCCAACGATCTCGCTGGGGAACACCAGGTCCTCCAAGATGGCATCGTGGACCGCGGTCAAGGTGCGGCTGAGGGGGAACGAAGGAAAGATTCAAGTTAAATACCCAACTCTCCTGCAGGATGTATAATCAGCCCGGAGATCTCTGAATAGAAAGACATATTGGGTTCTATACGAGTCTATCACCCCCCACATTCACTTCTACTATCCTCTATGTTATATTTACTGATGATTAACATCAGTGGACATTTAATATGTTAAGTGTTGGACTCTTGGCAGAACTAAAAACATCAAGGCTCAAGGTTATATGAAGACATAACCTCAGGATTTAAGAATTTAGTTTGTCATTTATCTGCATTTTCCAATCCGTAAAATAACTGGCAGATGAAATAAATATAACTAAGTGGCAAACTTACAGTAACATACTTTCATAATTTGACATTAAATACTGTCAGAACTAACACATGTCCAATATTAAAAGCAAAAATGTAGACTATGTATACGTTTCATGATAGCAGACTAAACACATTCCACAGGCATTTAGATTCACGTTTCCAAGCCACGATGACTCTCGTACAAACAGATACTGTGCACTGCATGGTTTAGCCCCCCAGTAATGGCCCCAAAGGACTCTGGGAAGATGTAGGAATATACAGGACGCCCATCTCTGGAGAAGAGCTTAGTCTCCGACATCGTGGAACGGGACTTTACGTCTCAGCTGAACGCTACGCTCCCATACGCCACAAGGACAGAGCCAGGAGAGCAACCTCGCTGGATATCCATGTCGGGTTCACACACAATACACACATTCATCATCAGTAGACATCTTTCTTACACCAGGCTGTGGAAGAGGTCCGTTTGTATATTTTAAAGTTTATTTAAAGCTATGACTCATTGTGTCTTGATCAGCTTTAAAAGTAGTATCAAGAAAGCAAAGCAACATTACAAAACAAGTTCAAACTGAAGACTCATTTCTGTCAAATCTTGTTGAGCCATTCATTTGGTTAGATTATAAAATGCCAGAAGTTTGCAAATCTGACTCGAGACTTCATCTAAAGTGCACTTTTTAGTTGTGATGAGTTACAGAAATCCTAAGGATGTTGAGTATATAAAACAATACCATAACATATCCACACCACAGAGGCTGGAACCTGTGGCATAAAAATGGCTTCAATGATCAGGTTTGACACGTTTGGATTTAATGAATAACTTCAACATGAAGCTATTTTGCTAATTGATTGAAACAATTTCCTAGTTTTCATTGTAATAAGGAGTTACGGTGGTGTCTCAGAGTAAAGACTAGAAGAGTGATATTAAATAAATACCAATAGTTTCCTGGATAATCCAAGCAACTAAACAAACCTGATTATTCCCACGCTCAGGGTAAATCTGAGCTGGTGTTTTATTATACATGTCTCACCTCCTGGGACGCTTCTGCTTGTTCTTTGTGCGACTTTTCCTGGTGGGTTTGGGCAGAATTCTCCTCTGAAAAACAACATCGTGTCATTAACCTCCAATCAGGATCCACACACACATTTAAACAGCTTCAAATTCAATTCATTCAAGAACGTCATGAATCAGGGTCAGACTGATATTCGGGCGCAGTATTGGATATAACCTGCTGAAAGTCTTTTTCCTCCTAGCCTTACTCGACAGCTTCAGAGTCGAAAACGTGCTTCTTTCTGCATTAAACAAAACATTTCAATAGAAAATGTCAATACTTATAAATGAAGTTTTGACAGTCACCAATTTCTAGCTATTGACTTTAAATCAAAATGTGTCTTTGCATGCCCATATCAGTCGAACCCTAACACATCAGATACTGTGCACTGCATGGTTTAGCCCCCCAGTAATGGCCCCAAAGGACTCTGGGAAGATGTAGGAATATACAGGACGCCCATCTCTGGAGAAGAGCTTAGTCTCCGACATCGTGGAACGGGACTTTACGTCTCAGCTGAACGCTACGCTCCCATACGCCACAAGGACAGAGCCAGGAGAGCAACCTCGCTGGATATCCATGTCGGGTTCACACACATTCAACATCATCATATGTAAACATCTTTCTTACACCAGGTTGTGGAAGAGGTCTGTTTGTATATTTTAAAGTTTATTTAAAAGGAAATCTGACTGCTGCATGAGGTGAAAAGTCATGCCTCTCCAAAATGTTGGTTTTCAAACACTTGGTGACATTATTTAGAATCATTCTGGATACATTTCTCAGACCAACTTAAATCAAACATGTGAAGATGCATTTTTGTTATACATCTAAGTGTAGTACAATTAAACAATTACCAGAGAAGGTTCATATTTTGATGCACCTGATCATATTATAAAAAGGTATTATCCAGATAAGGGATGCTGTAGTTAACGCTATAATACGACTCAGCAGACACTATGGATGTCACAACCAGAAATGTAGGAGTCATAAAGTCAGTCAGTATAAAGAATTCAATATTGGAGTAAAAGAAGGAATTCTATTGTTAAAAAAATCAGTTTTAAATATGAATAATAAGCTGGTTGTGATGCATTCACTCCGCAGACCTTATGAGGGGTCACCAGTCTTAAAAAAGTCAAACATGTATTGAACCGGGAAAGACCTCCTCCACAACCCGGCAGTATCCATCCATGATGATAAACTCAGGCAGACATCTCCCTCCTGCTCACCTGTGCAATGAAGACAACGTGCTTCCCGCTGAACTTCTTCTCGAGCTCCCTCACCAGACGCACCTGGATCTTCTGGAAGGACTTCAGCTGAGGAACGGGAACGAAGATGATGATGGCTTTCCGACTGCCACCCACCTCGATTTCCTAGAGACAAAACCAACACACTTAATGACAGAAGAAAACAAACGATGAACCCTGATCATTTAAAAACACAAAAGCCACTGACTGGTGAAGAGACATTACTTTCTACAGGTGGAAAGGAACATTTATTCGTCTTATAGTTCGCTGATAAAGTGAAGAAATCCCACTGTTCGCACCAGATTAATGCTAGCGTGCTCATGACAGTAAACATTAGTTAAGCCCTGGTGTAAAATAATGTGCTCTGCGTGGTTTCCCATCATAGCAACAGCCACTCAAAGTGTCTTGGAAGGTAATTGACATCTTTATCAATACATATAATGACTGGCAGATCAAAGCAAACTTAGTGAAAGTTGCCTTAAAAAGTGACCTAAGATTTCCATTGACATATCTGCGCTGTAGCTTCGTACAAATGAGAATAAAAGCCTTGAATTGAATCAAGAAGTTTGCCAGTTAGCTTCACAATGTACACCCGTCTAAAACCAAAATGACGTTTCTTTACGCTAGACAGAACACAAAAGCATTTAGATTCACGTTTCCAAGCCACGATGACTCTCGTACAAACAGATACTGTGCACTGCATGGTTTAGCCCCCCAGTAATGGCCCCAAAGGACTCTGGGAAGATGTAGGAATATACAGGACGCCCATCTCTGGAGAAGAGCTTTGTCTCCGACATCGTGGAACGGGACTTTACGTCTCAGCTGAACGCTACGCTCCCATACGCCACAAGGACAGAGCCAGGAGAGCAACCTCGCTGGATATCCATGTCGGGTTGTTATTTAAAAAATATTTGAAAGTGAGAGGATGAGTAGAACTGTCCCTCTACCTTTGCTGCAGTGATGTTCAGCTCTCGCAGCTGAGCCTTGAGGTCGGAGTTCATCTCCAGCTCGAGCAGAGCCTGCAAGGAGAAACAAGACAAATCAGCCTATAGTTTTATATAAATGCAACTTCCTGACACATGTCCAAGCACAGCCATTACACCTCATAACGGGACATAATCTGGCAGTTTCTATACAGTTCATATTTCTGTTTACATGCAGAGAATAACCTGATTTCTGATCCACGACACTGACAAGTATTAACCACAGATAATCACCTATCAAAAACAAAATTCACACATTCCTTCTGGCATCCAATGTGCACTGCATGGTTTAGCCCCCCAGTAATGGCCCCAAAGGACTCTGGGAAGATGTAGGAATATACAGGACGCCCATCTCTGGAGAAGAGCTTAATCTCCGACATCGTGGAACGGGACTTTACGTCTCAGCTGAACGCTACGCTCCCATACGCCACAAGGACAGAGCCAGGAGAGCAACCTCGCTGGATATCCATGTCGGGTTCACACACAATACACACATTCATCCTCATCATATGTAAACATCTTTCTCATACCAGGTTGTGGAAGAGGTCTGTTTTTATCTTTTAAAGTTTATTTAAAAGGAAATCTGTTGAACAAATCCAAGACTCAAACTTCTGCATCTTAAAAAAATACTTCAAAATGACACCATATTTTATAGTAGGAAGCAGCATCACCAGCAATGAGGTAGTGTGTGTTTCAGGGCAACACTGAAAGCCATATCTATTGGATTCAAGATCTGACAGAGTCTCATCAAAGCTTCTCACCACACACACACAACATTCAGAGTGTCAAACTCAAACATATAAACACATGATTTAATGTGAAACCTGGTCTTCTTACCTGGGAGATCCCAGACTCGAACTCGTCAGGCTTTTCGCCATTAGGCTTAACTATTTTGGCGCTGGTACTGAACATGGCCGTTGTTTCTGTGGAGGTAAATACAAACATGAAAGGTTAGATAAGCATCAACGGCATCTCAACACACTTATGCTATCGTGGTGGAGCTCCATCAAACTAGCATGCATTTAGGCTAGGCTATGACTAGCTTAATGATAATTGAGTACAGCCGGCTAAGTCAGAACCATAAGCCATATTTGAACTTAAATTGTGATACTTTCAACATTAACCCCCAACAATTCAAACAGCCACAAAGTAAGCTAGACTCTGTGTTACAAACAAACAGCATGTTAGCCACAAGCTAGCTCTGAGGAAGGTTGCATGTTTCAACCGCCATGTACCTCTGATACAACCGAGCTGGAGTGGTTAACGTGGCAAACGGAAGTATTTCGTCTTATTTCACACAAAACTAAACATACATAGAGCCTTGAATATCGAGTCTACTGCATTTACCGGGGAAACATTCCTTCTTTCTGGACACATGCACGGCCTGCTAAGCTAACTTCTGCCTCAGAACTCCCATCATACGGAGCTCCTCTACTACGCTTTATTCTGTCATATAAAACAGCCATCCGCATCCCAAAACGACATCATCTAACGTATCAGAGCCTTAAGGTGCCTTACGAAGTGTTTACGCAACAATAAAACAACATTAAAGCACATTTTAGGATAGAAAAGCCAGTCCTGGCAAGAGTGGCACGACTAACCTGTGTCAACGACGGCCAAGGAAGAGGCCGGAACATCGCGAGAGTTGTATTAATCCAATCCGGAGGGGTATTTACCCATCGCGAGATTTGACGCAGACCACGTTTCCAGTGCTGAGAGAACATCGCGAGAGTTGTATTTTATTAATTTTTTTATTATATTCAACTTTATTGAACGTTGCATTCGCGGGAGTTGACACAGACCACGAATCCAGTGATAGTAAAACATCGCGAGAGTTATTTAACAAACGTTTAATTTGAATTGTGAAACTGTATTTTTCTTTATTTATATGTCTACCCCTGATGTGAACTTTGTTGTATACAAAACATATGATGTCAATATGCTCTTGAATAAATAAATAAATATGTGACGGGAAAAAAAACTACCTTAAAAAAACCCGCCCAAAACATCGCGAGAGTTCGGCGAGAAAACAGACTGTCAAGCTTTCCTAACATTACTTTTGATTTTCCTTTCTATGTTGCTTTACTTCGGACTTTCAAGACTACGACAGAGGTTAAACTACTATCAAATTGACTAAAAATACTTTGTTAGAGTCTGTGGGTATTTTTGTGACAATAACAGTGAGCAAACTGTTGCTCACTGTTAGCAAACCAGCTAATGATAAGGATATTAGCTGGTTTTAGTCTATGGTTTTAGCATCCTTTTCTGGCTGTGGAAGTACACAGGGACCAGTCAGCTTTCTTTATAAATGATTATGTAATTAGTTAAAGACACCATGATGGCCTCCCCAGCTGCGTTATGTTCAGACTGACTGGTGTTTTCAGAGCATTACGCAGGACTATCTGCAGTGGGGCCGACGACATGCCGAAGGGCAAGTTTTACTTTGCTGTGAGGAAAGGCTTCAAACCAGGAGTGTACAGCACATGGTGAGACTGTGTGTATGTATTACCGTCAGAAAATACTGTCTGTTTTGAAGAAAATAACTGTCATTGATCCTGGACAGTAGGTGCAAACCAAACTCCATTTAAAAAAACAACTGGTGATTTAATGTGTTTTTAATCTTCTGTTAAACAGCACACGTGCTAAAAAGGTCATTTTGAATGGTTTTGTAATCACAGCAAACCATTTTTCAATTCGGCTTATGAACAATTCGGCTAAGAAACCATACAAACTGTCATTGATCTTGCAAAGTGGGAGAGGAGGTACACACCAAACTCCATTCAGAAATCTGGTGATTTAATGTGTGTTTGATCTTCTGTTAAACAACACACCTGCTAGAAAGTTCCATTTAAAGGGTTTTGGAAACGCAACAAACCTTTCTTCAATTCAGCTTAGGAACAATACAAGTTAAAAGTAACATATACTTATTCCCAGTATAAAATACCTATATTCTGAAGAGTATCTAAGAGTCTGTTATACAGAACAGATGTGAATACTCTCTAATATACCAATCTACTAAAGGGACAGTATAAACATGGTGTACTACATACATTAACAGGTTGTGCATAGTAGCTTTTAATTAATGGATGTTTTTCTCATTTGTGTTTTTTTTTGTAACTGTTATTCAGGGATGAATGTAAGGGCCAGGTGGACAAATTCCCCGCCGCCTGTTTCAAGAAGTTTGCATCAGAGAAAGATGCCTGGGCGTTCTTCAGAGGAGTCGACCCCTCTCCAGTTCCACAGGTGAAGAAAGGTAAGCTAATATATCAAACCTGTTTTTACTTCCAACTATCTTCCCCAACAGTTTATGAGCAGATGTTCACTTCTCCATGTCTCTTCTACATCAACATGTGTCCCCTCTTCTTCATGTCTCTTCTACATCAACATGTGTCCCCTCTTCTTCATGTCTCTTCTACATCAACATGTGTCCCCTCTTCTTCATGTCTCTTCTACATCAACATGTGTCCCCTCTTCTTCATGTCTCTTCTACATCAACATGTGTCCCCTCTTCTTCATGTCTCTTCTACATCAACATGTGTCCCCTCTTCTTCATGTCTCTTCTACATCAACATGTGTCCCCTCTTCTTCATGTCTCTTCTACATCAACATGTGTCCCTCTTCTCCATGTCTCTTCTACATCAACATGTGTCCCCTCTTCTTCATGTCTCTTCTTCATCAACATGTGTCCCCTCTTCTCCATGTCTCTTCTTCATCAACATGTGTCCCCTCTTCTTCATGTCTCTTCTACATCAACATGTGTCCCCTCTTCTCCATGTCTCTTCTACATCAACATGTGTCCCCTCTTCTTCATGTCTCTTCTACATCAACATGTGTCCCCTCTTCTTCATGTCTCTTCTTCATCAACATGTGTCCCCTCTTCTCCATGTCTCTTCTACATCAACATGTGTCCCCTCTTCTTCATGTCTCTTCTTCATCAACATGTGTCCCCTCTTCTTCATGTCTCTTCTACATCACATGTGTCCCCTCTTCTTCATGTCTCTTCTACATCAACATGTGTCCCCTCTTCTTCATGTCTCTTCTTCATCACATGTGTCCCCTCTTCTTCATGTCTCTTCTTCATCAACATGTGTCCCCTCTTCTCCATGTCTCTTCTACATCAAACATGTGTCCCCTCTTCTTCATGTCTCTTCTTCATCAACATGTGTCCCCTCTTCTCCATGTCTCTTCTACATCAACATGTGTCCCCTCTTCTTCATGTCTCTTCTACATCAACATGTGTCCCCTCTTCTTCATGTCTCTTCTACATCAACATGTGTCCCCTCTTCCTCATGTCTCTTCTACATCAACATGTGTCCCCTCTTCTTCATGTCTCTTCTTCATCAACATGTGTCCCCTCTTCTCCATGTCTCTTCTACATCAACATGTGTCCCCTCTTCTTCATGTCTCTTCTACATCAACATGTGTCCCCTCTGTGGAAAGAGACTCTGAAAGTTTCAGGAACAAAGATTCTCTCTCTTTTTGATCCATTTCTATAAAAACCTGTCTGAAAATGAGCTGATCAGATTTTGGCCACTTTATGATGTCATAACGATGTTTTGTCTTGTGTAACCATTAGCCAATCAGCAACCAAGGTAACCCCCCCCCCTCCTTATCACCTGAATCTCCTCTAGAGCACCATTGAGTTCTTTGTCACCAAATGTCTCTCAGAGGGGCGTGGGGAGGGGCTCCTTATTTTCATCTAAAGTAACAGACAGAGAATCAGCACTTTGGAAACAGGGCTGAAACAGAGGGGATTATGGGTAATGCTGCAATGATCTGTTTGGTGTTTCAGCCAATCAGAGACAGGTTCTGGATTTATCTGAGACCTGGGGCCCTTCTCACTTCGGTTAAATGGATTCCTTGCGTCCCTCACTTGCGTCGTTTCCCTGCGTCTAGTCCCTCCCACCAAGGAAGCAATGGAGAGACGCAAGGAAACCACGAGAAGCAGGGAAATGAGTTTTAAGAGCAATGGGACGTCCTTTCCTCCGGAGCGTTCACGTGAAGCGACGTCCGTTTGTGATGACGCTGCACAGCTGATCGTCTGACAGCAGCTCTGTCCCCGTTATTTTCACACACCCCCCCGCCACACATTTACTGACACAAACATTTGTATCATCTGTTGTAGATCCAATTACATGAAATAAAATAAGAACTCATTCTCAAAAAAGATAAACGCCATTCTTAAAATGTATAAACGAAAAAAGCGATCATGAAAATGTTTCCATAAAATGATTTTTGACCACTTTGTTGTTCAGATATATCTCATATTTGTAACTAAATGAAACATGAATTGAAACAAAACACGGTATAAACTGAGGAGTGAGTCCCGTGAGGTTCATGTGTTTTCTTCACTCCGCTGGGAAACTGCTCTCATGTCAAGAAGCATCAGATCAGTGCATGCACTGCCTCGTCCAATCAGTGAGCGATACACAGTAAGGGGGCGGGGCGAGTGTCTGAGGATTTCATCGGAGGATGGTCTGATGGTTCCTCGGTTATCGCTCCTCGCTCCTCCGGCAGAAATAAGGCCATTGGGACGCTACTCAAGATGGCGCAGACAGATCAACTTCCGGTGAGACCGAGGAGCGAGGAAATGAAAAATAAGAGAAGTGAGAAGGGCCCTGGAATATATTGATGGAAAACAGTAAAATAGGGGACCTTTTTAAATATCCAATAAACCCATGCATAGTGTAAAGCTCAGGATCAGGGCTATATATATCCATACAGTCACCAAAACAAGTCGGGGTAGTCCATTTGAAATGGCATTTTGCCAGTTGTTCTCCTCACAATTAGTCCTATTGCTTCCAGTTCCTCAGAGCCTGGACTCGGCCCTCTCTCTGCTCCCTAAAAGAGGTCCGGAGCCTCGGGAGTACATCGCTCTCGGGAAGAAGAGAAGTCACTCGGCCGAGGACGCACAGACACGTCCCAAACGCGTAAAACCGTCAGAAGGCTCGTCTTCAGTCAGCTCTGACGGATTCACATACAAGGGTGAGCATCTCTAGAATGAGATAAATGTGAAGTCTAAATCGAGACACCTTTTGTCCGACTTGAATTGAAATATAAGATAAAAAGAACTTTATTGATCCCACTTTGGGAAATGTTTGTTGCAGCAGCATAAAAACACATGGCATTGTACAATACAAATTAAAAGACTAAAAATAACCAAAAAAGTAGAACATATACATGTTGAATTACAAATTTACAGTAACAAAATATAAAGCAAGTGTATATAAGCATTTTTTGATTTTAAAACATGTGTATATCACCTGTTAACATGTTCTTTGACTCCTAGGTCACGTGTTCTGCTCTGTCAAAGTTAGAGTTGAATAAAAGCTGAACTCCTGAACCTCACGCTCTGTCTTCCCCTCACGCTCTGTCTTCCCTTCACGCTCTGTCTTCCCCTCACGCTCTGTCTTCCCCTCACGCTCTGTCTTCCCCTCACGCTCCTGTCTTCCCCTCACGCTCTGTCTTCCCCTTCACGCTCTGTCTTCCCTTCACGCTCTGTCTTCCCTTCACGCTCTGTCTTCCCCTCACGCTCTGTCTTCCCCTCACGCTCTGTCTTCCCATCACGCTCTGTCTTCCCTTCACGCTCTGTCTTCCCCTCACGCTCTGTCTTCCTTCCTCACGCTCTGTCTTCCTCACGCTCTGTCTTCCCCTCACGCTCTGTCTTCCCTCACGCTCTGTCTTCCCTTCACGCTCTGTCTTCCCCTCACGCTCTGTCTTCCCCTCACGCTCTGTCTTCCCCTCACGCTCTGTCTTCCCCTCACGCTCTGTCTTCCCCTCACGCTCTGTCTTCCCTTCACGCTCTGTCTTCCCCTCACGCTCTGTCTTCCCCTCACGCTCTGTCTTCCCTTCACGCAGGGCGATGCTGTTGTTGTTTACACCGACGGCGGCTGCACAAGAAACGGACAGAAAGGAGCAAAAGCTGGCATCGGAGTTTACTGGGGCCCCAACCACCCACTGTGAGAACACACACACACACACACACACACACACACACACACACACACACACACACACACACACACACAACACGAACACAAAAACAAACACAAAACAAACAACACAACACAACACACCACACACAAAACACAAAACCAAACACACACACACACA
>NW_022992122.1:22500-87330 GCF_902827175.1 Gymnodraco acuticeps | reverse complement strand
GTGTGTGTGTGTGTGTGACGTCTGGTGTGTGTGTTGGTGTGTTGGTGTGTGACGTCTGGTGTGTGTGTGTGACGTCTGGTGTGTGTGTGGTGTCTCTGTGTGTGTGTGTGACGTCTGGTGTGTGTGTGTGTCGTCTGGTGTGTGTGTGTGTCGTCTGGTGTGTGTGTGTGTCGTCTGGTGTGTGTGTGTGACGTCTGGTGTGTGTGTGTGTCGTCTGGTGTGTGTGTGTGACGTCTGGTGTGTGTGTGTGTCGTCTGGTGTGTGTGTGTGTGTCGTCTGGTGTGTGTGTGTGTGTCGTCTGGTGTGTGTGTGACGTCTGGTGTGTGTTGTGCTGCAGGTGTGACCAGCTGGGTGAAGACCTGGAAGGTGAACGGCTGGAGGCTGAAGACTGGAGGTCCGATCACAAACAAAGAGGACTTCATGAAGCTGGACGAACTGAACGCGGAGGTGGAGGTGGTCTGGGTAAATGCAGAAACACTGAAAGCTAAGGAGTTGATATTGTTAAATGAAAAGTCGCCCCATTTCTAACTTGTACTTTCTGAAATGGATGATTTAGAGAGCTTTCATTTCTCCTCCACCAAAGCAGCAACGTACAAAAACGTTGTTGTGTGACTCTGCCTTCATTTAGTGAAAAACAATGTGTATTATAGAACAGCTACGTTTTGTTCTTGTTTCTCATATTTTAAGCTTAACGTGAAGACAGTCAACATAAGGATCAATTACAAATCAATCTAGAACACATAGGTGTGAGCAAGCTCTCTGATTGGTCAATAGGCGTGTTTGATTCCACGATCAAACAACGATCAAATAGAACGTGCCTTTTCACAACAAGTCAGTATCCCTCCGCGTCTGAGAAAAACAGTATACCGTTGGGCCGAAAAGCAGACTGGAACAAGAAAGCAGCGGAGAAGCAACGGGGCAGGAAACCCTCCTTTTCACGCAGCGCTCCAGACATAGACATCAGACGGCGACACATATTCAGTGTGCAGTTCCTCTGGCATCAGGGCAGGATATCTAGATACTTTCCAAGGTTTGACTTCATGAATTGAGCTACTTTTAAAGCAAGGAACGATGTTTTCAAATCTGTAATCAAAGAGGTCCTCAAAAATGCTATCGACCAATCAGATTGCTTGATTTGACTTGTCAGTTTTATAAATATATTTAAATTTCCTCCGTTACGAAACAAACTTACAAAGCATAAGATGGAAACATTTAAGATTAACTTCGACCTCCGGAATAAGGATCAATTACAAATCAATATAACACCAATGTTAGGTTTAACAGACTGGCACTGTTTTAATGTTAGCCTGTAAAGTGTCTTTGAGTACCTGTAATGGCATCCAAGGTTTCCTCTTGCCACTACAGAGCGGGGTTGACGACACGCAATCCAAAGCAATAAGCAGCCGAAGGTCTTCAGTCAAAACATGTAATTTATTAACAAAAAAGTATTGACTTACTTAAATAGTCTCAAAATAGCAAATCTAAATCAATATTTCGGCGGTATGCTTTCCTATATAAACTATACTTTGCAGTCCAATTTGCAACACTAATCTCTCTTTACAATTTGCGGTCGAAAAACTGTTCCGCTCCCCGTGTCATCAGGTCTCCGAGCACGCCGGCTGTCCTCAATTACCTCACTTAAATACACACCGGAAGGTACAAGGAAACAGATCATATGTACGATATAAAATGAACAATCATTTCCTCAAAACATATTCACCATGGCAACATAAATCATTTTCCATCATTAAATCATTTATCAAATTATGAATCGAAATAATAACTTTGTGGCTCGAACAATACCCTTCAAAAACTGAGAGGGCTTTCAAATGTATTATTCTGTCATTTCAATTACAAAATATATTCAAGGTAACATGAGAGGCACAGATAAAAGCATGGGATATTAATATCTAAGCCTGAAGACAGCTTTTTCTGACTCTTATGTGTGAAAGATTGTGTTAATTAATATGGTTAGTGATTATTTGTCACTTATCGTCTCTGCTCTCTGTGGTTTTAAAACTTTCACAATTATTGAATTATTGATCGAGGTTACGTTGGATGAAAGGTGTTTATGACTTAAAATAATTTACGTGACGACTCCGAGTGACGTTGCCCATGTGAGGATAATAAATAGGTACCACTACCATCACATTTTGACCTCAGGGAATTATATTTGTCATTTTAATTGGAGCTTTCTGGAGAATCTGAGTTTATTTGGAACGACAACACTATCTTAAAAGTCAAATCAGTCCGAACAAGCAGCTCGAGCTGAGGTAGTCACATTAGAAGCCTGGTCAGAAAACTAATGTATTTGTTCCTCTTCTTCCTCCAGTTGCATGTCCCGGGTCACTCGGGCATCAGAGGGAACGAGGAGGCGGACAGGCTGTCGAGGGAAGGAGCTCTGAAGCCTCTCCCCAAGAAGCAGCAGTAGCTCGGAGAAAGACACTTTTATTTAGAAGAGATTTGCTGCAGGACAGTTTGGCCTCTTTCTCTACAGGAGAGGACGAGTTTCTGTTAAATGTTCATTTTAATTATTTGTTTTTGCTCTAAATAAAGCTTATTCCACATCTGGATGTTTGTTTTCAGAATCAGAACCAGGTTTATCGCCAGGTAGGTTCACACATTTGACTTGATGTCATGGTGCAGATATAAAACAAGAAATCTTTAAGGACACCGTAATAAAATACAGTTAAATAGCAATAAAATAAAGCAGTCATTTACATGGAAACAGAATGCAATGAATGAATTAGAGGATATGAAACATGTGCAGTAAGCAGTATGAACATTGTGTGCATTAATGCATAAAGAGACTACGTTGTGGCTGAGGTAAGTGTCAGTGGGGGGCCGGGCCGTGTTTAAGAGGCCGGCAGCGGAGGGGAAGAGACTGTTCAGGTGGAGAGAGGTTTTGGTCCTGATGGAGCCTCCTGCCAGAGGGGAGGGGGGTGGACAGTTTGTGGGAGGGGTCGGCCACTCTCTTCCCTGCCCGTGATGCAGCACGACATTAAAGTATGAGGTTTTTTCTGAGGATTGGTGCTTTGTTAATTTTTGAGGAAAGTTTAGAAACGTTTTATTCAAACCGTAACAAAAGTTTTCTCCACCATATCTGTCAACTTCTCCTCTCCTCTGATTTTTAACGTGAAACCACTTAATTCACAGTTTTTAACACTTTTAATCCGTGTTTCTCTCACACTGTTTTGCTGCTGCTAATGTTTTCTCAGCTTGTTTGTCTGATAACTAAAACCCTTCATCCAGTTAGAATATAGAAATAAAAAGCACCTATCAAGTATGGTAAAGATGTGCCTTAAAACCAGATAAAGTCAATTCATGCGAAACAAATATATAACTTCTTTACTTAAGGAAAAGTAAAGAGGTATGGGCTCTGAAATGTACTTCAGTAAAAAGTACCCATAACTACCAGCTGTTTTAAAGAGTACCTGACCTCCCTTTATATTAAAGGTCCCAGGTCATGGCCATTTCTACTGATCATAGTTCCATTGTTGAGGTCTACTAGAATAGATTCACATTGTTCAATGTTCCAAACTCACATTGGTTTCTCACCGCATCTCTGTAAAGTCTGTGTATTCACTCTCTGTCCTACACGGCTTGTTGGAGCCTCTGCTCCCCCCCCCCCCCCCCCCTTCCTGTGAGCCCAGTGTGCTCTGATTGGTCGGGACGTTGCGAGGCTCGTTGCTGCGAGGAGCGGACAGATTTCCGGGTCGACGATACAGCGAGAACAAGCGAAACTCATCCTGAGCACACAAACACTCACAGCCGAAGTAAAAACAATAAGTGTGGCTTGATATTGAGGAAGAAAAAGGTTTCTAACGCTATGAGAATGGGTCTGCGGAGAGCATTCCTCCGCGATCCCAACTCCTCTATTACTAGCGTTCAGGGAGCTCTATGCAAGTCAATGGGGACTCCCTGTTATGGTGCATTTCCACTACACGGCCTCGCTCGGTATGGCTAGGCCTCGTTAGGCCTTGTTAGGACTGGCTCACTTTATGCTACATTTCCATTACAGTTTAGGAACTGGGGCAGTAACTATAGTAACGCAGTGTAGGCGGAGCCGTGACGTCATCTTCAATGCGAAACACAAAAACAACATCAGCCGTTAGCTGTTAGCACTCAGAGCTCACAGCTCCTCATATCTGTTCAGAAACTAGACAGAAGTTAAACAAGTACAAACCACAGACTGCCTGTGTCATGGAGAATACAGTCGCTGGTTTATTTCTGTCTGTAGGCCGTTGTTGTGAGTGTGGACGGTCGGAGCATATAGAACATTAGCTTAGCCGATCTCCATTCAGAAAACACGCATTTTAAAAGGTTTTCCGCCTGCCGTCTGTCTGCAGACTTGTCAAAGCATTAATTCATGGGTTTTACTAACCGGTATCAGTATGTTGTTACTTCGGCATCATTTTGAAACGTGTATTACAATTACATCACGGTCAAATATGTTCATCTTGTTGTAGTTGTAGCCCCCTTGCCAGCGATTCTCTCTCTAGTTTAGCATACTCAGCCCGACTCAGCCTGGTTGTTGGCCCGGAAAGAACCTCGATTTTATGGGGCCAGAAAAACTATGAAATAGTACCCGCTAGCCGGAACTACGTTAAGTGGAAACGCAACCAAAAACGGGCCCCGCGCGGCTCGGCACGCTTAAAGCGAGCTCCGCGCTGTAGTGGAAATGCGCCATTATTAGTTAGCCAAGGGATCCTGGTGTGTGAGCTGCTCCGCGGATTGGTCCATTTGGGCCAATCCGGCCATTTGTTGTTGATTTGGGTGTTCACACGTCACAGAACCCAGGAAGTAAACAATGGAAAATTAGAAATCTCCAACGAGGCGTTCTGGGGCAGCACAGACAGGTATTTTCTGTGTTCGAGTTTTACTCGCTACAGGGTGTACTTTGAGGGTTTGTGACTCTGCAGACCATTTACATGCAGAAAAACCTTCATAACACAAGGGGACGGGTGATAACCGGAAAAGCATGACATGGGACCTTTAATAGAACAATAATGTCATTGCTAGCTAATGAATGTTTCCATGCTGAACAACGGCAACATGACAACGTTTCCATTGGTCCCTCTTCTTTAGAGAAGACCAGGAAATGATGGATACACGGATCGTGTTCAAATCAATAGACACGCAATGACTCTAAAGAATAATGATCACGCATCAAACACACATTCAGACTAAAGGAACCAGCTGTTTGGAAAATGAGAGAAGTAGAAAGTACAGGTATTTGAGTTCAACATGTGAGAAGTAGAAAGTACAGGTATTTGAGTTCAACATGTAAGAAGTAGAAAGTACAGGTATTTGGGTTCAACATGTAAGAAGTAGAAAGTACAGGTATTTGTGTTCAACATGTAAGAAGTAGAAAGTACAGGTATTTGGGTTCAACATGTAAGAAGTAGAAAGTACAGGTATTTGAGTTCAACATGTAAGAAGTAGAAAGTACAGGTATTTGAGTTCAACATGTAAGAAGTAGAAAGTACAGGTATTTGTGTTCAACATGTAAGAAGTAGAAAGTACAGGTATTTGGGTTCAACATGTAAGAAGTAGAAAGTACAGGTATTTGAGTTCAACATGTAGAAGTAGAAAGTACAGTATTTGGGTTTCAACATGTAGAAGTAGAAGAAGTACAGGTATTTGATGTTTCCAACATGTAAGAAGTAGAAAAGTACAGGTATTTGAGGTTCAACATGTAAGAAGTAGAAAAGTACAGGTATTTGGGTTCAACATGTAAGAAGTAGAAAGATACAGGTATTTGAGTTCAACATGTAGAAGTAGAAAGTACAGGTATTTGGGTTCAACATGTAAGAAGTAGAAAGTACAGGTATTTGAGTTCAACATGTGAGAAGTAGAAAGTACAGGTATTTGGGTTCAACATGTAAGAAGTAGAAAGTACAGTATTGTGGTTCAACATGTAAGAAGTTAGAAAGTACAGGGTATTTGGGTTCAACATGTAAGAAGTAGAAAGTACAGGTATTTGTGTTCAACATGTAAGAAGTAGAAAGTACAGGTATTTGGGTTCAACATGTAAGAAGTAGAAAGTACAGATATTGGTGTTCAAAATGTAAGAAGTCAAAGTTAAAAGTCGTCAGAAAAATAAGTTGTGGAGTAAAGTACTACCAGAAAGATGTACTTGAGTACAGTAAAAAAGCATTTGTACTCCACTACTTCCCCCCTCTGATTGGTCGGTTTCATTGAGTTGTTCTCTTACCATGGAAATCTCCCCCGGTAAGAAGTGAACCAGCTTCGTAGGCAGTGGCGGCGGGTCATTAGGGGCAGGTGGGGCACAGCCCCACCTAGTGTCAGAAGAAAGTATTATAAATAATGATTACAAAAAAATACTAAAAAATAAATAAAAAAACATATAAAATATATTTTAAGGTCATGTTTAATAATCTGATTCGTCTGTACATTTCTGTTTTAGTCTGTGTTCTTCTAATTAGTGTCTAGAGTGCCGTTTTGAGCTGTTTAGAGCCATGTGGGACAAAACCCGATCCTGCCCCTCCCTCTCACTGTCTAAGTGAACGGTGATTGTAAAAACTACACTGCGCATGCTCAGAGTATTTTTCTATTTAATGTGTGTGGCAAAAAAATAATGACCGTAGGGGCATAGTGCTCCCATCCCCACCATACGTCATCTCACATAATTCAGAATTGATTGGCTGTAACTACTCACGTGTGCAGTGCTGCGAAACGTCACGTGTAGTTTGAAGAGGAGACGAGAGAGCAGCATATAGCTAACATCACCAGCGATTAAAAGAAGTAAAAAACTGAAAGAAAATGAATGAAGTTGACCATTTACTGGAGCACACGTTTGAGACACTTAGTCTCGGAGAGAAACTGGAGGTAAAGCGCCTCGGTGCCCACCATCCACCGGATTTCCAAATGGTCCAGACTGCGGGCAAAGTTAAACGTGGGTTTAACGCTGAGTGGTTTGCTAAAAAGAAATGGCTAACGGCGAGCATCCAGAAGAATTCCCTCTTTTGCTTTCCTTGCCTGCTTTTTGGTGAAGATCAAGGTACTTGGTCGAGGACAGGTTACAAGGACTTAAAGCATCTTTCGGAGAGGACAATGAAGCATGAGAGCAGCAACAGTCATTTGGAAAATGCCGTAAAATTGGGATTACTTGGAAGGGTGAATGTTGCAGCTCAGATTGACAGCGCCTACAGACGCGGCATTGATTCTCATAATAGGAAGGTGGAAGAAAACAGGTACGTGCTTGGTCGGATCATCACCTGTATTAAACTGTGTTGGAAATGTGAGACAGCACTGCGGGGCCACAACGAGTCGGCGGACTCTCTGAATCCAGGGATATTCAGGTCAATTTTCGAGACAATGTGTGAGGGCGATTCCAGGCTTCAACGGCACTACGAAGCTCAGCTTGTTTTCAAAGGGACATCAAGCACCATACAGAATGAACTCTTGGACTGCATGTATGATGTGTACAGGGAGGAAATAGCCAAGCAAGTGGACAACACATCATTTGTTGCCGTTCAGGCCGACGAGACAACCGATGTCTCCTGTAAATCGCAAATGGTGATTGTGCTGCGATACATTATGCCTGACCTCACAGTTACAGAGCGTTTTTTGGAGTTTGTGGAAGTAAAGGACAAAACTGGTGTAGGTCTCTCTAACAGCATCAAGGCTGTTCCCCTGAAGCTGAAAGAAAAGCTAATCGCTCAGACCTATGACGGGGCGGCCGTCATGAGCGGTAACGTGCGCGGGGTACAGACGGTGATGAAGGAGACGTACCCAAACGCTCAGTTTGTTCACTGCTACGCCCACCAACTGAACCTGACCCTGCAGCAACTGTGTTCAGCAAGGATGAGCATCCTGAAGGGGTTTTTTGCAGATCTAACTGCTTTTTCCACTTTTTTCTCCGGTGCTCCAAAACGTGTTGCAGCTCTTGCAGAGGCAACACAGAGACGCATCCCACGGCCACCGGCTGTGAGATGGAACGCGGTTTGGGAGACCCGAGATGCACTACTTCAGTGTATGAAGCATATACGCGCACAACCAGGATGGGATGCGCTCACCATAAGTGAGGCATACGGCCTGTCAAAGAAACTGCGGGACCGAGCATTTATGCAGCTCCTGGAGTTTTTTTCGTTGCTTATGCCAGAAGTGGATGTTCTATACAACACTCTGCAAAAACGAAGCATCGATGCACCTGGGATCAACAGCGCGCTCGGCCGTTTCAAGGAAAATGTTCAGAAAATGAGGCAGAAAACTGATGCATTGGCCGCCACTGCTCATGATGGAACAGACGAGCCAGGCCGACGAGTCAGCAGCACAGCGCCGGTGATGAAGGAGGCTTGTGACACAGTCATCTCACAGGTGGAACAGAGGTTCTCACAGAGTGACCATTTGATCGCTGCAAAGCTTGTTGACAGCTCATTCTTCCCACAGCATGTCCTGTCATTTCCTACACCTGAGCTTGACTGCGCCGTGAAACTGGCCTGCGTTGGGAAACAAGGAGAAGTTGAAGTCTGAGCTGACCACGCTCTACCGCCACAGTGAGCTTCACACTGGAAACACTGCCCTGTCTCTGTTGAAATCCATTCACGAGAACAACTTGGAGGAAACGTTTGCTGAGACTGTTATTTTGGTCAAAATAATAGTGACAACTCCGATGACGACATCCGAGTCAGAGAGGAACTTTTCCACCCTCAAAAGGATAAAGACTTTCACTCGCAACACCATGGGACAGCCGCGACTTAACGCATTGGCCATGCTTTCAATTGAAAGCCAGTTGATCCAGCAACTACAGGACTTCATCCCCAAAGTGACACATTCTGTCAGAGGAAGGACCGCCGTGCCGCTTTTCTTTTCAAGTGAGCCTTCAGCTTTGGTAAGTTCATTTATGTCATATATTTTGTTGATCTTCTGTGTTTTGCCTCTGCTGGATCGATTGATATTGTGACCTCGATGATGAGTGTCTGTGTTTTCCTTATATTTACAGTCTATGGTGTTTTAATGCTAAAGCATTACGGTTGTTGTTATTGTTAAGAATTACTTTGTGATGGTGACCTTTACTCCATGTATGAAGGTGCATTACTATGACATCCCCACGCTGTGTACGTAAATGTATGCGCTCACAGTGTTGCTCCTGTGGTCTTCAGTATGTAATTTGACACTCCCCCTCTCTCTCTCCTCCCCCCCTCTCTCTGTCCCCCCACTCTCTCTCCTCTCTCTCTCTCTCCCCCGACCTCTTTCTGCCCCCCCAGTTTTGTACACCTAGAAACGCCACTGTTCGTAGGACAGAAAACTCTGAGTTAAACCTGAAGTTACCTCGCTAACCGCAAATCCTGCTTCTTAGTACAGACCTCAGACGTTACCTTGGTTACAAAAAACTATTTCTAGGGGTTTCAACATTGTTGGAAACATTTGGGTTAATGGAAGTACACAACTTGACTAAATACCGTAGGTCAAAGTAGTAAAAAAAAATGTTAGTGCCGATATGTTACTGGTTTTACCTTTGCATCGAAACATAAATGATGACACTCAAAAAAGAAGATGATAAAGACTGGTGGGGTAGAGTAGGAAAACATTTAGTTTGATTTTTGTGGGGACTGCAGAAATGACTCAGTCTGGCTGTAATACAGGAAACTGTCCACCAGGAGGAGCTCCAGGTCGTTGAGAGAGCCCAGACTAAGATCATTTAGGGTTTATTTTAGGATAACACACACACACACACACACACACACACACACACACACACACACACACACTGAAAGAAAGATGTTGCTTCTACAGTAGCTTCCCTACTACGATAACCCGATTTACTGTTCATCCAAAGTGAAGATGAATTAATTATGACAATTTACTGACATAACAGAGCCAAGAAGTAACAGATTAAGTCATGAAGATGGAGATGAAATAGATTACACTTATTATACCACCTTTCATCCAAAAATGCAGTCAAAAGAAAGAAAAATAGACAGTAAATGACACAATTTGGAGTTTTTAAAGGGCCCCCATGCTTTTCCGGTTATTACCCGTCCCCTTGTGTGTTATGGATGTTGTCTGCACGTAAACGGTCTGCAGAGTCACAAACCCTCAAAGTACACCCTGCAGCGAGTCCAACTCTAACACAGAAAAGACCTGTCTTCCTCACACACACACTCAATCTTTTCTCAGCTGCAGCTCCGCCGATTTCTCCTCCCTGCCAGGCTGCGGGTGTGTGTGTGTGTTTCGGGCTGGGTTCCGCGGTGTCTCGCTGTCTCGCAGACGGCCACTGGGCTCATAGGGAGGCGGGGTGCGGGGGGGGGAGTTGGAGCTCCAACAAGCCGTGTAGGACAGAGAGTGAATACACAGACTATACAGGGATGCTGTGAGAAACCAATGTGAGTTTGGAACATTGAACAATGTGAATCTATTCTAGTAGACCTCAACGATGGAACTATGATCAGTAGAAATGGCCATGACATGGGACCTTTAAGATAAAGGGAGGTCAGGTACTCTTTAAAACAGGCAGACATGGGACCTTTAAATAAGAACATTTTTGAAAATGAATAAAATGTAACACCAGGGATAAAAAGTAATGTAAAAACCAATGTTTAAATAAAATAAAAATGCAAGTTATAACTTAATACTATATTAAAATCCAGATTTAAACGATACGTCTCTAATTTTCTTTTTAAAATATTGAGAGGCAGTGACTTCCACAGTTTAGCGGCACTAAAATCAAAAGGCACTCTCACTGCTCATTTTATGGGAGGAATATGGAGCATTTAACGTAAAAATAAAAAGGTAGTTTATTCTCATATTTAGCTCAGATGCAGAATCAGAAACAGGTTTATTGCCAGTTAATTATTGTTTTTGTTCCATACATGAAAATAAAACAAGAATTAAAAACACTGATAAAAACTATTTTAAGAAAACTACAATAACATTAAAATAATATTTACATTGAATACGGTAGCAGGTATACCCATACAGTACCATAGGAATAACATATGTGATGTTACAATGTGATAGCAGGAGATAAGATTCTGCACACTGACTTATATTCATCAAATGTTAGCAGACAAAACATTTCAACACTTTCAACAGTATAATGTAATATATAATCAGAACCACAGATGAGGGGATGACCTGAGTTTGGAGAAGTTGTAGGAAGATAAATTCTCTTGGGTCTAAAAAGGCCAACGGGGACTTGAAGAAAAACTCCGTAAAGTTTCTGCTATCGATTTGTTTTCACACCACGCAACAAGCTCCGACATGTCTCCTTACAACGTGGTTTTTTAACCGCCAACTTGTGAGCAAACAGTTTCAGGCGCAGAGCAACATTAAGATTTAGAAACATGTGAGTGTCTGCGTGATGGAGTCCAATTTACAGTCTGATTGTATCTTGTGTCTCCACCAGCTGCTGAGGGACATCTCGGTGCAGCAGCAGCGATACAGTATCTTCATTGTCTGTTACTTTATTACATCATATCCTCCTCTGTAGTAGCAGGTTTTATTGATGTTGCCAATGTACGTTGTTTGTTGCGTATCGGGGTCATTTTAGGAATGCAACACATGTTTTAAGAAGCTGAGAGGGGGGGGGGGGGGGGAGGGGGGAGTTACATATTTCATGAAAGAAAACACAGAATTTCTGATGTTAAAGTTGTTCATATGTTCTGATCAGAGGTGGGAGAAGTACTCTGATGTTGTACTTGAGTAAAAGTAGAAGTACTCAGATCTCCTCCTCCTCCTCCTCCTCCCTCCTCCTCCTCCTCCTCCTCCTCCTCCTCCTCCTCCTCCTCCTCCTCTCTGACCTCATCTCGACCTCGCTGGAGGCAGCTCAGTCAGAGAGAAAGAGTTTCCTCTCGGAGGTCAAAGGTCGCCCTGCAGCGTCTTCACCTCCTCGCTGGCTGAGCCTCGTTAACACTCTTCCTCCTCCTCCTCCTCTTCCTCCTCAGACTCTGGCACCGGTCCACCGCTGCCCTGCTGCAGGGGAAGAAGACGAGCAAACTGCAAAGAAACTTAACAACCCAGACATTAGAAACGTCCTGCTCGCACTGAACATGGAGGGTTTGTAAATGTTTAGACAGAGTCTGAAATGAAACCTGCATGTTCTGCTGGGGTTCAAAAAGAAGCTCTCTGACCCCTCAGACTGTCGGACACTGAGCGGAGGAGGTTAACTCGTAGAGGGATGATGGAGAAGAGAGAACACTTCATCAGCTTCTAGACAAATCCTTAGGTCCAAGTCGAGTCCTGCTAAATGTTCTATTCGATACATGCTCATGTTCGGTGTAAAGTCCAGCATCCTCTTCTGTGACCTTCTTTATAACCAGAGAACAGTCTGTCTGGTTTAGCTTTGGCTTCTTTGTGAATCTGCCCGTCTTCAAACAGCGTCACTGAGCTGCTGAAATCACTGAAGGTCCAGGTAGCACTCTCACACTCATCCTGATCATGGAGCACATTGTCAAAAGGCAAAGTGACTTCATCTCCAGCTCTGACAATGAGGAAGTGATCTTTCACATCTGCAGCTACAGAAGTTTGAAAATGTATCTCTGTGAGAGGTTGGTTTCCAAGAGTTCTCTAAAGTCACCACGTTACAAACACAACTCACCATTCTCAGTTAAAGGAACAGTACGAAGTAAAGCACCGTTAGTGATATTAGAGCTGTTTATTTAACGTGTGTTTTCTGCATCCTGCAGGTCATTGTTTTCGGAGCCAAGGAAGAACTGGTAAAATGTGCTTCTGCTCAACAGATGAAGCGCTGACTGAACCGGAGGACCAGTCTGAAAGCTGACAGCATGTTGATCAGGGGATTTGAAAGGTCTATAGCCACCTAGCCAGGTTTTCTAGCCTCTTCTCGATGTGCCATTCTTAGAGCTTCCTCTGTGACGCTCTGATGCACTCTCCAAGAACGCTGAAGAGTACGTAAGTCAAATCAAACAGTCTCACTCTCTCTCTTGCCTCATACCTGATCCCAGGATATCACCACAGCTCCACTGAATGTGCAACACCTTCCTTGGCTCTGACACAAACTGTATGTTGTTTACAAAGTGAGAGCCAGGGCAAAGAGAGGGGTTAAACCCAACAAAGCGTTGTGTTGTCAGTGTGTTGGAGATAGAGAGAGAAACACAACTCATTATAACATTCATTAAAAGTACTCTTTTTATTTGGATTATATTTCATTAAAGCCGTAGGAAAAAAAAGGAGTAACATATTCCATTAGGACTTAAGCTAATTAAAACATCCTAAGATACTGGAGGCATTTCAGCTTTAGGAATACACATAGAGTAAAAAGTGAGTATAGTAAATATATGGTATAGACTATTGATCAGATATATACAGCATGTGCAGCAGTTACAGTAGGCAGTACAGGTATATATACTGTAGGTATAAGTACACGCTATGCTAACTATAAGACATTTTATGAATCATTAATAACAAAAACAAATAAAAGACATTCTTAAAATTGATTAGACCAAGTTTGACTGAAAGTACAATGAAAACATATAGATTAGAATTTAGATATTTTATGAATTCAATCCAACGCTTGTATGTTTGAAAATGTGCAGCAGTTATAGTGAGAAGTGAAGATATACGAATACAAATGTACTGTGAGTACAAGTAATGGTGATAAGACATTATATACAGAATAAACAGCTGGAGGTTTAAGTTTTAAGTGTAAGCAGTAATATAACTATGTATGTGAATGTGAGAGCACACTTAAAGGACGTTAAGTCAGAAAGGAATGAATATAATAAGCTGTGCTTCCTATCATATGGAGGTGAGTTTCTGAAGTGTGTCGTCTGTGTGCAGGGGGCGGGGCTTAACTCTCTCTCTCTGTGTGCGGGGGCGGGGCCTAACTCTCTCTCTCTGTGTGCGGGGGGTGGGGCCTAACAGACACGCTGCAGCGGCCTGCACACAGATTTTTAAGAGTAGTAGGCATACCGTTAAAAGTAAAGTGTTAAGAGAGTGAAATGTTGCTTTATGAATTTCAACACTTGATGCTGTCACCTTGATTCAGATTTCAGATTCCTGTATTTGCCGAACTGAATTAGTTTGAAGAGAGAAAACATTTTGACGAAAAGTTGACTAAAACGTAATGATTTTTCATCGACTAAAACTGGACTAAAACGTTTTGAGTTTTCGTCGACTAAAACTAGATTAAACTATGAAAATGACTCAAATGTGACTAAAACTAATAACCATTTTCGTCTAAAGAGTAAATCTAAAACAGCTGCCAAAATGAACACTGCTCAGGTGTTCTCAGTCATCAGAAAGGAATGAATACAATAAGCTGTGTCTCCTATCACATGGAGGTGAGTTTCTGAAGGGCCTCTCGTGGGGCTCAGGTGTTCTCAGGCATCAGAAATGTTCCAATGATCTCATGGTTCTCCTGTTTTCTCCTGTAACATATGAGGAGGTGATGTTTGACAGCATGGACTCTGAGGGGAGTTGATGTTGTTGATCAGTCACACAGAGGCAGAAGCCCCTCCAATGTTTTCATACTCTGCCTCATCTTCATCTTCATCATTCTGCTCCTGTCAGCATGGAACAGAGACATGGTAAAAACACAGAGCAGAGCTGGAAAGTAACGAAGTACATTTACTCAGTTTTCTACTTCAGTACATATTTGAAGGATGTAACTTCAGTGTGTATTTTTCTGTTTTACTTTGATTTTCCACAACATATTTCTAGACCGAATGGAAAACTGGGTGGGACTTTAGGCAACAGTTCTACATTGGGTTGAATCCTACTTAAAGGACAGGTAACTACACATCTGAGTGAACACATATGACATGTGGGGTTCCTCAGGGCTCCGTCGTGGGGCCTCTTCTCTTTAACATCAACATGCTACCACTGGCTGCATTTAATTTAATTTTAAGCATTATAAAGAACTGTTGATTGAATTACATGGTCACTTTGAAGCGTCCTTAATAGCATTTATTACATTCTGTTGCTGTTCTTTGTTACTTTGCTTAATGAACTGTTTTGCTTTTTTGAGATCATTTAATTTGGAACATAAATACTCTAAATTAATCTCGTGTTGCATCTTCTCATGCCTTTCATATTTCCACTGTTAAAGTTGGATAACAAATAATACACACATTGAATGATTCAATGTTGAAACTCACCATGTTTTCTTCCGTCTGTGCTTTGCTCCCTGAAAAAAGGACAACACAAGTTGATATTAGATTTCACCTTTATTCGTATTGTTTTCATTTGACCTGTGAATGATCTCACCTTTAGCTCTTGTCCATATGTTGACTGTAACCACGGTGATGATGAGAGCCGCTAACCCCACAGACACCAGGATGAGCCTCAAGAGACCTGGAGAGCGAAGTTAGAAGAGTTACATAGTCTCTCAAATGTGAATGAACAAAATGTCTCTTGGCTGTTTAATGCTTCCTCGTCACCTTCCAACCCAGTCTCACGGCATTTCGTGTTCACCAACACGATTTTTAATCTATTGATTCGTGTTCACCAACACGATTTGCCCCTTTTTTTCGTGTTGCACAGCACGATTTTAAAAGCAATGTATTTCTACTGCCTGCAGCACGTCTTTTTCTCCGGTCGGGTCGAGGAAGACCGGAAGCTGTGTGGTTCATAAAAACATGTTCTTACACAATATCAAGCCACAGTTATTGCTTTTATTTGAAATCGTATAATTTCGGACTTTTGTTGCCGTCTGTGAGGAAAATAAATGGGGCTCAGAGCCTCAGGATACTGAAATCTGTATTTTTAAAATCTTTTTTTCCTTCTAATTTGTTATTCTTTTCAAAATAACACACTGCTATTTACTCACCAATAACACACAATTATCCTTGCTTTTATTTATTGGTTTAATTCCATAATCTCGGGCTTTTTTGGCGTCCGTCAGGAACTGAATTTCAAAATAAAAATAACCGGAAACAGACTTAGGCATTTCGAGCGATTACCCAAGATCCTCAGCTATGGTTTTAAGCTCGCTTATTGGATGTTTTAGCCGCAATGCATGCTGGGATTTGGTGTTTATATGATATGAAATCCGGAAAACATTTTAAAAGAATACAAATAATACTTAATTCCGAGTGCTCTTGCTTTTCTCTTTGAAAGTCATCACATAACGGCATTGTAATACACGGTTCGGCTGCATTGTATATTACAGATCTGCCGTAGTTCTTTATTTATAGAGCCCTGATGAGAAGACCTTTGGAAAAACTGAGAAAATGCCGTCGAAACTGAATACTTGACGTGGATCATAACTATATTCAACAACATCTTCAATTTCTCTTCACACAATACGTCTCCTTGCAGTGTCAACACTAATTCGGCTGACTTTTACATTTGATCTAATTCACAGATAGGTTATATTTACACCATAACGCTGCACAGCTGATATAACAGGACTGTAGTTTTTAAAGATATTACTGATTTTCTTTGAATGTAAGAATGTAAATACTGAGTCTGAAATAGTATAGCAATATGCTGTAAAATGATGTGAAAGCACGAATAAAACTACACATTTTCAGATGTTGTACGAAAACAAAAGTGTCCTACACTAATAATACAAAGTTATTATGGCTGTGTACCTTGTGTGCACCGCCTAGTGGTTAAAGCACGTTATTGAATTATTGTGTTTTATTTGATTTAAAAAAATATTAAGAGTACATACTTTCATAGGGGGAAAGTATAAATATAGAATATAAAAAATCAAGAAGATACTATAAAGTGATCTCTACAATAAAACAGTTTAGTGCAGAATGTACAAAGATATTAATAGGAGGAGGTGCAAAACAGAAAAACGAATTAACCTTTATTTAATCATTAAATAACAGATTAAGGTCTTCTTTTAAATAAGAACAAAACTTTGGGGGTATCTATCTACAGATAAATATTAAGCCTGACAAAGTACTTAACGTCTAATATATTGCTTTCCTGCAATGTTAACTATGTTGAAGCACTTATTTTAACTGATATTATACATATGGATTATACTCTTATGTATGTAGATAGAATAAGAAATGTGCAGAATATGACAGTTTAATGGTGGAGGTATACACACATATTGATAGATGTCTTGTAATGCACTGTTGAGGAACCTGTGACCCAAGTGTTTCATTCATTGCATAACTACACCGTAGTTGTGTATATGATATGTCAATACACCTTTGAAAATCTTGAAAGGGATGTGCAAAATAGCCATAATATACAGTCTTTAATTAACTATTAGTAGAGAATAACGAGTAATGAATATACTTTATTACTCGTTTCCATTCATGTCAATTGCAGATACATGTTTAGTCTTCTCAAGCACCAACTATCAAATATCTCTCCTGATTGTTGGCACTTGACAATCACCTTCCCTGAATTTTACTCAGGTGTAACTAAAGTCTGATTTAAGGGTTGTTTATATTTCACATAATTAATCAGAATCTGCAAAGTAACTCAAATAAATGCAGTGGAGTAAAAATACCAGGTTAACCTCTGAATTGTAGTGGAGTAGAATTACAAAGTATCAATGAGCTGTCATGTGGGTATTAATGCTGCGCATTATGGACACAAGCGATTTTCACCCATTTATTAATTATATGTTTTACATTTGATAACACCAATGTGTTTAATACTGGCAACTTCTAATTGTGGGAAAAACGAAAACGTTCAGTAGAGACGTCCCATAGAACATTTTGCGAAACACAATAGCCAGCATGTGTAGTTCTGGGGGGGCGTTCGATTCCAGTTTTGGATAGTCTGGCGTGGTTTCGTTCCATTTCACACAGCTGTTTGACGCTCTGCGTAACCTTACGGGACTGTAGTCCTAAACGATAGCTGGGGATTATGGGTAGTGTAGTGTCTTCGGCCATCCTAGTAAACTCAGAAATGTTGACAATCGCAATGGTGCTCGAAATGTCCCTTATAGGCCTACGTCTGTTTCCGGTTATTTTTATTTTGAAATTCAGTTCCTGACGGACGCCAAAAAAGCCAGAGATTATGGAATTAAACCAATAAATAAAAGCAAGGATAATTGTGTGTTATTGGCAGTGTTGTGCTAGTTACTGAAAACCAGTAACTAGTTACACTACTAGTTACTTCATTTCAAAAGTAACTCAGTTACGTTACTAGATACGCACACCAAAAAGTAATGCGTTACTAGTGAAAAGTAACGTTTTAGTTACTTTACAAAAGGTCTCCCATTAATGCCCTTATAGCCTTCATTTCAGTACTGTTATTGCATTGGAGAATAATACAATCTGTTGATCAACTTGACATGCATTATATGCAATCTGGATTGCATCGATATTAGCTGGCTTTCCATTTTTGTATATTCTTTCTCCAGGTAGTTGGAAAAAGATTTCCGTCCCATATGCCGTGTGCCGCCCGGACATGCTATCATGCTAACTAGCTCCCTGAAAGCGGGTGACTCCACTGTAGCAATAGCCTGCATGTGTTCTACAACATACCGTGCAATGGCTTTATCGACTTTTCCCTGGCCAGCAGTCCCTTGGTTAAAATCCAGCCGCTGTTGCTTAGGTGGAGGTGGAGTGGCGTCGGCTGAGTCTCTGTGGTCTTAGCTACTAGCTTCGTCCCAGCATGTTGTTTTTGCAGATGTTTTAAGAGATTTGAATGACTGGTTTGGGCAGTAGATAGGATCTTTGACCCGCCAAGACACAACTTACATTTAACTAAAACGTTCTTTTCTTTGTGCTCGACAAAAGTGAAATAGTGAGAATATCTCCAGGTGGAGAAACTAGACTTGAGATCCGCCGCCGCCATGATAGTCTTGTTAGTAAACAACACAAACACGCCCACAGCCCGTCTCCGCATGTGACACAGGAAGTATCTAAGTACATTTACTCAAGTACTGTACTTAAGTACAGTTCTCATCTCTGAGTGGCTTGATATTGAGTAAGAACATGTTTTTATGAACCACACAGCTTCAGGTCTTCCTCGACCCGACCGGAGAAAAAGACGTGCTGCAGGCAGTAGAAATACATTGCTTTTAAAATCGTGCTGTGCAACACGAAAAAAAGGGGCAAATCGTGTTGGTGAACACGAATCAATAGATTAAAAAATCGTGTTGGTGAACACGAAATGCCGTGAGACTGGGTTGCACCTTCACACAGAGACACAGAGCATACAGATACACACACAACTTATTATAATCCACACCGTTCTTCTTTTCTACATCAAATGTTACCTTTATGAACTATGTTGGATCTGAGTCCACTCCTTATCACCTTCCAGTACATCCAGGTGTGTATGTCCTGCATGTGTGCTTGTCTTCTCTATCTGTTCTCTCTCTATACCTTTATTGTTGTCCTCTTGTTCTGTGTGATTGTCTTCAGATGCAGTGTTGGTCGTCTCTCCGGCTGCTCTCATTCTCACTGTTGTCCATGTTGGTGACACTGAAGTCACCTTCCCTGCATCCTCACCTTAATGAATAAAATAACAACAAGCTGGACAGTTATAAAAACTAAAGTAAACATCTCACATCACGACATAAAGATGTGACGCATCAGGATGAATGATTTTAAACAGCTCATCATGTTCTCACCTGAGGACTGAAGAGAAACAGCTGAGGTTCTGTGACCATCAGACACTTCACAAGTAAATCAAGTGAACCTTACCTGAGTTCATGTTGCTTTTAGTTGTTGCTGGTTTTGTGTCCTCGCCTAAACAAATAAACACAACTCAACAAACTATTTAGTCTGTAACTTCTGTAAAACAAACATTTAAACATCTCAACATGTTCTCACCTGAGGACTGAGGGCTGAAGGGAAACAGATGCACTTCTCTTGTGTAACCATTAGTTACTTCACAAGTAAACAACTCAGACCTGTATGTGTTAACTAAAGAGAGAAGTCAGAAATGTCACAGAGGCAGAGCAGCGAGACTGTGATGTGTTTATCTCTCTGTGATCTTTATCCACATCTCGACCCTGAAGCAGCCACTTCACTGGGTGTATACATCCTCCTCTATATGTCTCCACAGAGCAGCGTAACGTCACCTCATCATTGACCTGATGTTCAGTCACTGCAGACGGAGATATTGAGAGAGAAAGACAACGAGAGTAACATTAACTTCATCACTGTAATCATTATTATTGTAATGTTTCAGTATATTGCTCTATAGAGACAGTTTGAAACATCATGATGTAAATACTCACTGGAAACAACAGACAGAAGAACATCAGAGTCTGGACCTTGTTGTTCTCCTGATCTGAACTGTCTGCAGACGTAAAAACCAGCATCCTCCTCTGTGACCTTCTTTATAACCAGAGAACATTTCTCTGTAACTCTCAGTCTGTCTGATTTAGCTTTGGCTCCTTTGTGAATCTGTCCGTCTTCAAACAGCGTCACTGCTGGTGGGTATGGTGAACCTCTTGAATGTCTGAAGAGCCACCTAGTACTCTCACATTTATCCTGATCATGTATCACATTGTCACAAGGCAAAGTGACTTCATCTCCAGCTCTGACAATGCGGTAGTATTCGTTCCCAGCTGCAGCTGTTGGGGGAAAAAAGCAGAAAGAAATATAGACGTGATAAATGCTGACAGAATAATGATGTATTATATAAAAAGGTAAAGAGTTAGAGTTCTGGTTGATCTGTTTAATGAATCATTTAACGACACATTCAAACCAGAGTTAATTACAGATCCACATCACTAACTGAAGTGTTCATAGTGAGTGTGACGATCACTTTAAAGAATATTGCTATGTGGGTTTTAGTGAGCAAGAGTTCACTAAAGTCACCACGTTACAAACACAACTCATCACTCTCAGTTAAGGGGGCGGGTGGCGCAGTGGTCTGTGCATCTGATCATCAGATCAAGGGGGGTGCTGGGGAACTCCAGTTCGAAACCCGCTCCTGCCGCCACTGCGTCAGGCCGTTGTGTCCTTGGGTAAGACACTTCACCCGGATTTGCTCCTGTGGGTATTGTCCACAGTACATGTATAATACCAATGTGTACTTGTAAAAGTACCTCGATGACCTCGAGGCGTGAAGATGGACGGTGTGGCGCAGTGCAATGATCATCAGATCAGGGGTGAAACCCGCCGCTGCTGCGTCTGTAAAGCCGGTGTGTCCTTGGGCAAGACACTTCACCTGAACTTGCTCCTGTGGGTATTGTCCACAGTGACCATTGCATGTATAAAAAATATGTGTAATGTGTATTTGTAAAGCGCTTTGAGCATCTGGAAAAGCCCTATAAGGAATGTAAGGAATTATTATTATTATTATTATTATTAAAGGAATAGTACGTAGTAAAGTACCGTTAGTGATATTAGAGCTGTTTTATTTCATGTACTTGGTAAATGGTAAATGGACTGTATTCATAAAGCTCTTCATCCAGTCTCTCACCCCTCAAAGCGCTTTACATACAAGTCACCCATTCACCCCCAGTTCATACAGAGCAATGTGCCCCTTGCTCAATGAAGGGGTTAGAGCCATTTCCCTTTCATCATTATGCTTTGAATGTTTGTCTTGTTACTAAAAGGCTTTAGAGGAAACTCTTAACTATCTATTTTTGTGAGTCACTGAGACTGACCGTTGAGCGGCCCGACCAAGCAAGGAGGCAGAGGCAAAACGTCCCAAATACAACCCGGTGTGGGCATTTATTAAAATCATGTGCACATAGTTCACATAGTTCACAGCCTCGATCCGGCTGTTCTCCCTGAACACTTCCTGCAGCCACGAGGATCGCTCACCACCTTACGAACAGGAAACAGAGCCTAAATACCCACAGACTAATCAATCAACAAGACACAGGTGAGGGGGGAGGAGACAACACAGGGCACCAGGTGAACACAGTCAGCAGCAACAGACATGGGGGAGTGATATGTCAACTTTACACAGTGGTAACTTGTACAATTAATGCAACTTAACGTCATGATTTTCAGACCCTCAACATATTATTCGCACCCTGATTACTCTCAACCGCTGTCATTCTTACACCAGCATATATCCTCTCGGCGCTCTCGCTAACTCCCCTCTCTTTTCAGGCGGAGCCGAGGACCCGACCAGCACCTGCCAGACGACATTCCAATCAATACGGTTTAATCAGTTAATAAATACCACCTCAATAATTAGTATAAATTATATAAAATGTGCAAATATGCAAAGCAAACTGTAGCCTGCTGTGCAATCACGCTAATAAAGTGCAAACTGTTCACTAAAGTGCTACAAGGCCCGAAGCCGTCAGTCCACTGTGATGAAGTTACCTTCGTCACACTACGCTTTAAAAGATGTTAGTTTAAGCCTCACTTCTTTGCGGTCAGATGTGACGTGCATGTCTGCATGTCTGTATGTCTATATATGGCATGACGTTGGTTCACAGCTGAGGGTGTGATTAGACAGGAAGTGGTAGAGTCTTTTGACCGTGTTCTTTTAGTTATTTTTTGATACGGAGAACTTTGAGTTACTTTGAAGCGAGGAAGTTTGTCTTCATGTTTGAATGTCGCCTGGATCAAAGAATAAACCTGATGTGATTCAACGCTACAACGATCTCTGCAAAGTTAGTTAGGAAGCAAAGAGAGGCGCGTCGTAGCCCACACCCCGATAGAGGAACGTGGATATTAAATGTAGAAACGGATCAAAACGCCACGACAGAAGGTATCATTCACACACCGTTCCCCATTGAGAGCGACTTGGGGTTCAGCATCTCGCCCAAGGATACATCGATTTCAATTGAGCGACGCCCTCACTAGCTTTCATTAACAGTCGTGAACAGTGTGTGTTCTCTGCATCCTCACCTGGAAAGTGGAGCAGCAGCATCAGGAATGAAGACATCACGATCCTTCTGAATTCAGACATCGTGCTTCTCTCTCGGTCTCTGGCTCTCGACTGTCAGAGTCTCTAACCTGCTGCTTCTTCAACAAGAACTCAGTACCTACTTCCTGTGATAATGAAGTCATTTCCTAATTCTAACTTCATCTCTCCTCTGACGGCTGTTGACTTTAAATGAGCTTTTATTCTTTCTTGTGTAAATCTCTTGTAACATCAGACTTTTAGATTTGGTCATCAATGCAACAGAGGAATGTGAGAATGTAAAAATGTTTGGTTTTAATAAAAGTTAACAACCTGCTGGTTCCTCTCGGTATCTTTGCAGTTTTATGTGTAACTTTTATCAGAGAACTGAAGGAGAGGTGTTGTTTGGAGGATGTGGGTAACACCAGCAGCAGAGCTCTGCAGGTTCAAACCCCTAATGCTGACCAGATAAGGTGCAGAAACCAGAAGAGTGCAGAGTGATGTACATAAAGGAATATATATACACAGGAACAAAACAGTAGTGGGTAGAGGGTGATATGCCTTCATATAGACACAGGATGAACAGCAGTCACAAAAGGCAGTGCAGGTGTAAGTAAGTAATGCCATTCAGTCCAAGTTGTGAAAGCTATGTCATGACAAACCTTACAAGAAAGGCTAATGTTCAGGTGTATAGTATGTAGTGTCTCTACTTTAAAGAGTCCTCTCTTGCTGATGTTCAGGTGTATATCAGTATGTAGTGTCTCTACTTTAAAGAGTCCTCTCTTGCTGATGTTCAGGTGTATATCAGTATGTAGTGTCTCTACTTTAAAGAGTCCTCTCCTGCTGATGTTCAGGTGTATATCAGTATGTAGTGTCTCTACTTTAAAGAGTCCTCTCCTGCTGATGTTCAGGTGTATATCAGTATGTAGTGTCTCTACTTTAAAGAGTCCTCTCCTGCTGATGTTCAGGTGTATATCAGTATGTAGTGTCTCTACTTTAAAGAGTCCTCTCCTGCTGATGTTCAGGTGTATATCAGTATGTAGTGTCTCTACTTTAAAGAGTGCCCTCCTGCTGATGTTCAGGTGTATATCAGTATGTAGTGTCTCTACTTTAAAGAGTCCTCTCCTGCTGATGTTCAGGTGTATATCAGTATGTAGTGTCTCTACTTTAAAGAGTCCTCTCCTGCTGATGTTCAGGTGTATATCAGTATGTAGTGTCTCTACTTTAAAGAGTCCTCTCCTGCTGATGTTCAGGTATATATCAGTATGTAGTGTCTCTACTTTAAAGAGTCCTCTCCTGCTGATGTTCAGGTGTATATCAGTATGTAGTGTCTCTACTTTAAAGAGTCCTCTCCTGCTGATGTTCAGGTGTATATCAGTATGTAGTGTCTCTACTTTAAAGAGGCCTCTCCTGCTGATGTTCAGGTGTATATCAGTATGTAGTGTCTCTACTTTAAAGAGTCCTCTCCTGCTGATGTTCAGGTGTATATCAGTCTGTAGTGTCTCTACTTTAAAGAGGCCTCTCCTGCTGATGTTCAGGTGTATATCAGTCTGTAGTGTCTCTACTTTAAAGAGTCCTCTCCTGCTGATGTTCAGGTGTATATCAGTATTTAGTGTCTCTACTTTAAAGAGTCCTCTCCTGCTGATGTTCAGGTGTATATCAGTATGTAGTGTCTCTACTTTAAAGAGTCCTCTCCTGCTGATGTTCAGGTGTATATCAGTATGTAGTGTCTCTACTTTAAAGAGTCCTCTCCTGCTGATGTTCAGGTGTATATCAGTATGTAGTCAGTGTCTCTACTTTAAAGAGGTCCTCTCCTGCTGATGTTCAGGTGTATATCAGTCTGTAGTGTCTCTACTTTAAAGAGTCCTCTCCTGCTGATGTTCAGGTGTATATCAGTATGTAGTGTCTCTACTTTAAAGAGGCCTCTCCAGCTGATGTTCAGGTGTATATCAGTATGTAGTGTCTCTACTTTAAAGAGTCCTCTCCTGCTGATGTTCAGGTGTATATCAGTATGTAGTGTCTCTACTTTAAAGAGTTCTCTCCTGCTGATGTCCAGGTGTATATCAGCATGTAGTGTCTCTACTTTAAAGAGTCCTCTCCTGCTGATGTTCAGGTGTATATCAGTCTGTAGTGTCTCTACTTTAAAGAGTCCTCTCCTGCTGATGTTCAGGTGTATATCAGTATTTAGTGTCTCTACTTTAAAGAGTCCTCTCCTGCTGATGTTCAGGTGTATATCAGTATGTAGTGTCTCTACTTTAAAGAGGCCTCTCCAGCTGATGTTCAGGTGTATATCAGTATGTAGTGTCTCTACTTTAAAGAGTCCTCTCCTGCTGATGTTCAGGTGTATATCAGTATGTAGTGTCTCTACTTTAAAGAGGCCTCTCCAGCTGATGTTCAGGTGTATATCAGTATTTAGTGTCTCTACTTTAAAGAGTCCTCTCCTGCTGATGCTCAGGTGTATATCAGCATGTAGTGTCTCTACTTTAAAGAGTCATCTCCTGCTGATGTTCAGGTGTATATCAGTATGTCGTGTCTCTACTTTAAAGAGTCCTCTCCTGCTGATGTTCAGGTGTATATCAGTATGTAGTGTCTCTACTTTAAAGAGTCCTCTCCTGCTGATGTTCAGGTGTATATCAGTATGTAGTGTCTCTACTTTAAAGAGTTCTCTCCTGCTGATGTTCAGGTGTATATCAGTATGTAGTGTCTCTACTTTAAAGAGTCCTCTCCTGCTGATGTTCAGGTGTATATCAGTATGTAGTGTCTCTACTTTAAAGAGTTCTCTCCTGCTGATGTTCAGGTATATATCAGTATGTAGTGTCTCTACTTTAAAGAGTCCTCTCCTGCTGATGTTCAGGTGTATATCAGTATGTAGTGTCTCTACTTTAAAGAGTCCTCTCCTGCTGATGTTCAGGTGTATATCAGTATGTAGTGTCTCTACTTTAAAGAGTCCTCTCCTGCTGATGTTCAGGTGTATATCAGTATGTAGTGTCTCTACTTTAAAGAGTCCTCTTCTCCTCATGTTCAGGTGTGTATCAGTATTTAGTGTGTGTCCATTTTTTAATGTCAGTCTGCTCTGATTGGTTAGCTGGCCGGCTCTGTTGTGATTGGTCAACCAGCTTAGAAATGTCCCGCCCCTTAGCCTATCACGTACAATGTGTGTGTCACTCTGTTCCTGAAGTAAACAAAGGAGTGCAGTGGAACTCCCTCTTGTGGGAAGTTTAGGATTTTAGCCTTTGCAGATCATTTGCATGGGGCCTCACTTTGGGCAGCCTAGCTTTAGAGCGAACGGTTAGGGATAATTTCTTGTAGTTTTTGGTCATTACATCTCCTTTTCCAGTGGCCTGAGGTGAGGAGAAGGTCGCTGGGTGGAGGTTCAGCGCTGTAATACTGCAGCTTCTAACCGAGCGTGAGATGTCACACAGATGGAGCTCCAGAGGAGAGAGGCTCTGTTCGTCTGTGTGTCTGTCAGCATGCATCAGTGTTCATCTGTGTGTGTGTATGTGTGTGTGTGTGTGTGTGTGTGTGTGTGTGTGTGTGTGTGTGTGTGTGTGTGTGTGTGTGTGTGTGTGTGTGTGTGTGTGTGTGTGTGTGTGTGTGTGTGTGTGTGTGTGTGTGTGTGTGTGTGTGTGTGTGTGTGTGTGTGTGTGTGTGTGTGTGTGTGTGTGTGTGTGTACATTGCATCCATTATCTGAGGCAGCGTTGCTGGGAGCAGTGCAATGTCTCATAGGACAAAGTGGCGAATGCTTCCTAATCGAGCTGCACGATATAACGTTTCAGCATCCACAAAGACTGCTGCAGGATGACATATTTTTGTAGTCAGACCCGGCTGTTAGCGTCTATCTGGTTCCTTCCAAAGATAGTCAATTCGATTTTTGGATTTTGGGTTATTGAAGCAGACAAACATGCATGATACCTACCCGTTTTATTCACCAGGATAATATCCACATATGAACACCACTTTTTGAAGTAAATAGCGTTAAGAACTACAGCACGGTCACATGACTTCACGTCACCACCGCTAAGCTAAAGGCGGCTAATGTTGGGCTATAAAGGAACTACAGCACGGTCACATGACTTCACGTCACCACCGCTAAGCTAAAGGAGGCTAATGTTGGGCTATAAAGGAGCTACAGCACGGTCACATGACTTCACCACCGCTAAGCTAAAGGCAGCTAATGTTGGGCTATAAAGGAACTACAGCACGGTCACATGACTTCACGTCACCACCGCTAAGCTAAAGGTGGCTAATGTTGGGCTATAAAGGAACTACAGCACGGTCACATGACTTCACGTCACCACCGCTAAGCTAAAGGAGGCTAATGTTGGGCTATAAAGGAAGTCTAGAAAGGTGTAACCTTTAAAAGGGTTAAATGCAGTTTGTGGAAAACAGAACTACCTAAGAACAGTCACAGTTTTCTGTACATTAGATAAGTGTCAATGTGTTTTTATTCTGATTCTGATATAATTAGCTTCAACAGATGCTGCATAAGAAGCATAATAAGAGTCTTTGTGTGTGAATGATCCTGAAAAAATATTTAAAAAACGTTCAAATCAGAGGAAAACACTCACCTCCTCACCAAAACTGACTCATAAAGATTTTTTTTCATTGCTGCTTTCAATGTTTAACTCTGCACTGCGAGCACCCGTCGTCCTCATTATGAGGAGAGGTGAATTGTGGGTAAAATCTGCGGGTGGTTGGACAGCATGCTGTGAGTACTGATGTATCAGAAGACAAAAGAGAGGACAGACGTGATGGAGAAACAAGAGGAGAGTGTGAGGACTAGATGGTGAGGGAACAGAGACAGGAAGTGAGAGAGGGGGAGGAACGGAGATGAATGATGGAGACAGATGGAGAAAAAAGAAGAAGCAGCAGGAAGTGAAATGAGGAACATCTGTGAGGAAAAACAATGGAAAATACAAATGGAGATGGGGGAGTTTACTGAAAATGTGAGAAATATTTTAATGTATTTATTAATCGGTCACAAAGCTTTACCTGCGTGCAACAAATACAGTCAAGTAAAGATATTTGAAACATTTCATCCTACGCGAAAACCTAAATACATAAAGAAAAGAAAATGTTCCAACTTTTTATGTCTTAATATTAATTTATTTTGTGAAGTTTTGTATTGCTTATTTATCTTGATAGAGGAACTACAGCACGGTCACATGACTTCACGTCGCCACCGCTAAGCTAAAGGACGCTAATGTTGGGCTATAAAGGAACTACAGCACGGTCACATGACTTCACGTCACCACCGCTAAGCTAAAGGAGGCTAATGTTGGGCTATAAAGGAACTACAGCACGGTCACATGACTTCACGTCACCACCGCTAAGCTAAAGGGGGCTAATGTTGGGCTATAAAGGAACTACAGCACGGTCACATGACTTCACGTCACCACCGCTAAGCTAAAGGCGGCTAATGTTGGGCTATAAAGGAACTACAGCACGGTCACATGACTTCACGTCACCACCGCTAAGCTAAAGGCGGCTAATGTTGGGCTATAAAGGAACTACAGCACGGTCACATGACTTCACGTCACCACCGCTAAGCTAAAGGTGGCTAATGTTGGGCTATAAAAGAACTACAGCACGGTCACATGACTTCACGTCACCACCGGCACCGCTAAGCTAAAGGTGGCTAATGTTGGGCAAATGCCGTTTTTAAATTCACCAGTGGAGTATTTACTGACATATTTTAAGTCATATAATTTAAATCTCTTCAGCTTGTGTTAACAACTTATGTTATTTCAGGCTAACAACCAAAAACACATACAAAAAAAACAGGAAGTAAATGCTGACTCATTCTTGGGTCAAAGACTCATACCTGCACCACTCAACCAGATAAATGTACTATATCGGTTAGAAAGTACACTTATAACCTCAGAATTGTTTTATTTCATCGTATTTAAGTGCAGTATACTGGAGGAAATGTGCTCGCTCTGCTCTTGGTACTGTGTGCTTCTGTTAGAAATGGAACGCTGTTAAAAATGCTGTTCATGTCTGAAGCAGGCTGAGATCCAGACAGTCTGAATCCCACACACACACACAGCCTCCAACGTCTTCCTGCACACACACAACACACACAAACACACACACACACACACACACACACACACACACACACACACACACACACACACACACACACACACACACACACACACACACACACACACACACACACTTTTGGAGGCGTCACCGGTTGTGTTTTAGCTTCAATAAATCATCACAAACCCTGTAAATAAAGACTTGTTTCTGGATCAGATTTGGAGGGAACATCTCCTGCTTTATTATCAGTGAGGGAGACGGGGCTGATAATGTGGTCCTGATTTGACGACACAATGACAGGCAACATTTCGAAGTGCTCCTGCTGTATCTGTTGATTACAGGCAGCCAAAGGGAAGCCCTCTGAGAGCTGCCACAGGCCAATGAGCATCTGCATATTTCTGCATAAATTACTTTCTTTTTTCACATCGTTTGCTTCAAGGGAAACGGAGCTTTCTCTGTGATTCAGTCCAAAGTGAATAGGAGGGAGCGTTTTACGTGGGTGTTTCGTAATTGACTAATAAAACCAAACAAAATGGCAGGAGTTTTCAGTTTCTCCACACTGTTTTTTGTATGATTTATTTTGCGTTGTTGTGTCTGAAGCTTTGTTGAAAAACTCAATTTATGAAAAGGAATCATCAACAAGCAAGAGTGCAGTTTCAGGATCTCAAAAGGAAAAATGTATTTGGTTAGATCTGCTATACTCTGGGTGGCATGGCTTTAAGCATCCTTATATAAAGTAAGGCAACCTGAGAGGCAAAACTCAGGGCAAGGCATTTGGCAAAAGACTGATTGCCTATAAGCAGTAGGGAGTATTATGCCCACAGTAATGTCTGCAGGCAGAAGAGTGCTTGATCTAAGTTTTTTTAAACAACTTTTCTAGTGTAGATTTTTGCAACTGCTCAATTAGACAACAATGTTAAAAGAAGGCCGTAATTTGTTAAAATATTAAATATTAATGATATGATGATTTTATTGGTTTTCCTCTTAATTTCCTCAAAAAAATTCCTTTCAAGAAAAGTATTTTCTCGCTAAGTAATGTGATCTAATATGAATGTATACTTTTCTAACGAATAACTTATATTTTAAACATGATCCTAGGTTTGCACCACATTAAAAATCCCTTTATTTTACACGATAATATGTGTTTAAAATGCCCAGCACGTTGCAAACAATGGGACTTTATCAGTGGTCAATGATCACGTTGCAATATGTCAAATTCTTATTTAAGTAAAAGTGGACAGTGCTTATGCTTCTCTGCATTTGTTTTTATTGTTTTTTTAAAAGTTTGATTGTTGAGTTCTAGAAAAGAATATCAAAGGAAGTACACCAAATATGTCGCATTAAACTTAAATACTGATTGAACAACAGAAGAGTTCAATTCAAGCATTTCGGGACGAAACATTCTGACCATAACCCTCAAAATGAAAACGTCTATTACGCAACAGTATAGTGGTTTTTTTTGTATTCCCAAGGTTATTTCTCCTAAAGCTCCTCCAGATCCATAAAAGACATAATATTCAATGAAGTTAACGTGTAAATATGTTTCAATGGCCGTTTAATTATAGAGGAATTCTTCCAGGGGCTTTGAATAACATTTAATGACAACACAGGAAATCCTAATGAGTCGTTTTATTGTTATGATATTGTTTCTCGTTCTTTTACAGCATCTCGTTTGATTTCCTCCAGTGAAACGCAGTCCGTCCGTCTCTCCGTCTCTCCGACGCATTAAATGTTAATCAGCCTCCTGCAGACTCTGCTTCTTCCTTTTCTGTTTCTTAATTCGGCTCCAAATCTTCTCCTCATTCTGTATGCAGAAATCAGCCTGAAAGAGAAACCCAGTGAAACCCTGCAGAGAGACACGCCACGCTCCAGAAACACACAGTAGATCTTTTTAGAGTTTAGGAAAACAATGGTTATCCTCTGGGGACACTGTCTACACATTTGATGGTAATTTGCTAACTGTTTATTATAATATTTCTTTGATATCGGTGGGAAACTTTGCAATGATGTTTGAAGGGTTAAGAGATCACTAAAATAATTGTGGTTCATCCTCTGGGGATCATCAATGTCCACAGACCATTTATCGCCAATTTGGACGATTAAAGCTGCATTATTTTATGTTTTTTTGTCGCTTGGAAGCCGAGGAACTCCAACACACACCAAACTTAATGAAGTTTTATTAGGGTGGTGCAGTGATGACATTTTTTTCAGGCTTACAACCAAAACAAGTTAATAAAATCCATTGACATTGACTCATTCCTGCACCACCATTGTTATGTCATTTTAAAGAGTCCTCTCCTGCTGATGTTCAGGTGTATATCAGTATGTAGTGTCTCTACTTTAAAGAGTCCTCTCCTGCTGATGTTCAGGTGTATATCAGTATGTAGTGTCTCTACTTTAAAGAGTCCTCTCCTGCTGATGTTCAGGTGTATATCAGTATGTAGTGTCTCTACTTTAAAGAGTCCTCTCCTGCTGATGTTCAGGTGTATATCAGTATGTAGTGTCTCTACTTTAAAGAGTCCTCTCCTGCTGATGTTCAGGTGTATATCAGTATGTAGTGTCTCTACTTTAAAGAGTCCTCTCCTGCTGATGTTCAGGTGTATATCAGTATGTAGTGTCTCTACTTTAAAGAGTCCTCTCCTGCTGATGTTCAGGTGTATATCAGTATGTAGTGTCTCTACTTTAAAGAGTCCTCTCCTGCTGATGTTCAGGTGTATATCAGTATGTAGTGTCTCTACTTTAAAGAGTCCTCTCCTGCTGATGTTCAGGTGTATATCAGTATGTAGTGTCTCTACTTTAAAGAGTCCTCTCCTGCTGATGTTCAGGTGTATATCAGTATGTTGTGTCTCTACTTTAAAGAGTCCTCTCCTGCTGATGTTCAGGTGTATATCAGTATGTAGTGTCTCTACTTTAAAGAGTCCTCTCCTGCTGATGTTCAGGTGTATATCAGTATGTAGTGTCTCTACTTTAAAGAGTCCTCTCCTGCTGATGTTCAGGTGTATATCAGTATGTAGTGTCTCTACTTTAAAGAGTCCTCTCCTGCTGATGTTCAGGTGTATATCAGTATGTAGTGTCTCTACTTTAAAGAGTCCTCTCCTGCTGATGTTCAGGTGTATATCAGTATGTAGTGTCTCTACTTTAAAGAGTCCTCTCCTGCTGATGTTCAGGTGTATATCAGTATGTAGTGTCTCTACTTTAAAGAGTCCTCTCCTGCTGATGTTCAGGTGTATATCAGTGTGTAGTGTCTCTACTTTAAAGAGTCCTCTCCTGCTGATGTTCAGGTGTATATCAGTATGTAGTGTCTCTACTTTAAAGAGTCCTCTCCTGCTGATGTTCAGGTGTATATCAGTATGTAGTGTCTCTACTTTAAAGAGTCCTCTCCTGCTGATGTTCAGGTGTATATCAGTATGTAGTGTCTCTACTTTAAAGAGTCCTCTCCTGCTGATGTTCAGGTGTATATCAGTATGTAGTGTCTCTACTTTAAAGAGTCCTCTCCTGCTGATGTTCAGGTGTATATCAGTATGTAGTGTCTTTACATGTTTCCATGGTTTAATGTTCAGAAAGCTCTTTATTTTTCTCATACCTCCTGCTGCAGCACCTCTTTTCACCCTCTGTCTAAAACCAGAGCCCAGTCTGCTCTGATTGGTTAGCTGGCCTGCTCTGTTGTGATTGGTCAACCTGATTAGAGATGTCCCGCCCCTTAGCCTATATCACGTGCAATGTGTTTGAGCGCTAGCCAATGGGAGCGCGAGTGTTACATATTGATGTCACTACGTTCTAGAAGTAAACAAATGAGTCCAATGGAGGCGTGTGGGAGAGAACAACAATAACAGAGACTTTCAACATTCCTTCTTTCTACTCCACAGAGAAGTTCTCCTCCACTTCCTGGCTCTCTGATGGCGCCTCTGATTGGCCGTTCATCACTTCAATAGCTCTCTCTCTCTTCTCTCAGAGAGGAAGTGACCTACATAGCTGCTCGCCTCGGCTGTCGTTTGCATTTCAAGAGCAGATGAATAATTTACGAACACACGACTCCAAAATCTCCTCATCCGAACATCGAACGCACCGCAACATGACAGCCCTCAATAACGTTAGATAGTTCTGTGTGTGTGTGTGTGTGTGTGTGTGTGTGTGTGTGTGTGTGTGTGTGTGTGTGTGTGTGTGTGTGTGTGTGTGTGTGATGAAGGAGGGCTTCACACTTCACTTGAGAAACTACAGGTGAAACTTTCTATCTGGAGAGGAGATTAAACGGAGGTAAAAGAAGAGTAATTGAAAGAGGACAAATACGTGTGTGTTAAACTACATGCTGCAATTGCTTGCTGGCAGTTCAACGTGTTTGAAAAGTGATTCTAATAGTGCAAATACACTTTTTTGGACCTATTTTTGTTAAGAACCTTGACAGACACTTGGACTCAAACGCACGACTCAAAAGAAAGTTTGTTGTTCAAAAGGTCTTTACTTTGGATAAGTATAAAGTTCAAACAAAAATCACTCCTGAGGCAAAACGTAGCAAAGCAAACTAAATAAACTTGACTATGATCACAAAGTACAACATCCCTTGGCGAGATAAGCTGGCTCTCTTAATGGCACAAGACGAACTGGCACAGGACAAAGGGAGACAGGACTATTTATACATGAGGTAAGTAGGAACAGGTGGAAACAATCAGGGGCGGGGCAGACGCTGACGATGGCGGGAAAACACACAAAGGGAGGAAGTAAGGGGGTCTGAAATGAGAGACAAGAGGCAAGTACAAAATAAAACAGGAAGTGCAATGACAGGACTAGACAGGTGAACAAAAAGACTTGACTAAACATAAATCTAACCTGGGCTATGAACTAGACGTGAAACAATAACATGAACCTGATTAACATGACATGACGGGATGTTACAATTTTGTTTAGTTAACTACTGGAACTAGTAGTTAGATGTGTTTTTACAACCAACTCTTGAATCTGAAGTCTTCCTTTTAGTTGTTTAATGCTCTTCTATTTCAACCAGCAAACTTCTAACTGTGTCTGTTTACTTTTTGCTTCTGAAAAAGTAGCATACAGATGTTTTTTTTGCAGATTAATCTCTAAAACAACACTTAAGTTGTGCAAAAAATGGACTACAACTCATTAAAAAGCTGCATAAACGATGGGAGGAGCTGCAGATTCAGATAATAATAATACATGTTCATGATAATATTATAAATCATAGCTGCTTTAAAGCGAGATGGTCCTCATTCATTCAAAGGGTTAACGATAGAATTTTGATTTATTTACCATTGTTAGGGGTTAGCGTCACAAACCTCACAATGACAGAAATACAATAACGTGTGTGTGTGCATTTGTGTGTGTGTGTTTCTGGAAGCCTAAAGCTCCTGGCTGCACAGGATTAGCAGTCTTGCGTTTCAAACACAGACGGATGTCGGCTTGATTCTCTCTCTCTCTCTCTCTGCAGAAGCTAATAAGCTCCGCTGCTCTCCCTCCTGCAGTGAGCTGATTACAGCGTTTATACCTCACACACCCCCGTCTGCCTCCCAAAACACCCATACACTCCCCCATAAAACCCACTGCGCTGTACCTCCATATATGAATATACCCTAGCAGACACCCCAGTGCACCATCACCACACGGAGCATCTAATGAGGCCTATTTCTGCTATTTAAAGCATGCATTAATATGTCTCATTTATATTTTCTTTAGACTTTTGAGTACTTTGATGGAGAAGGTAATTCATGTATTGTCTGTCTTTTCTTACATTGTTGTCAAAGAAACTTAAAATGAGCCACACTGGGTGATATGAACACACACACACAATGTAGTTTATTTTATCCCACACACACACACTACTCCTGCCACACATACTCACTAAAACACCAGAAGTGGATTCATCCGCTGCAAAAAATAGTCCCCAACAAAAGCACTGTTTCCACACACTACCACCACTAGAGGTCACTGTCTTATATAATAGAAAGCTGCAGGATTGAGTCCTAAAACCCGGGAATGAGTTAGCATTTTGGCACTTCCTGTCCCCTGGTCTGGAAGTCAATCGGTTTTTTGGATGTGTTTTTGGTTGTTAGCCTGAAATAAGGACCGTGGTTAATACAAGCTGAAGAGATTTAAATTCTACGACATAAAATACGCCAGCAACCCACCTGGTGAATAAAAAAGGGAGTTGCTAACAATTGTCTAAATGAGACGATTAAACGTCATCCTGCCCAACATTAGCCTCCTTTAGCTTAGCGGTGTTGACGTGAAGTCATGTGACCGTGCTGTAGTTCCTTTATAGACCAACATTAGCCTCCTTTAGCTTAGCGGTGTTGACGTGAAGTCATGTGACCGTGCTGTAGTTCCTTTATAACCCAACATTAGCCACCTTTAGCTTAGCGGTGTTGACGTGAAGTCATGTGACCGTGCTGTAGTTCCTTTATAGCCCAACATTAGCCTCCTTTAGCTTAGCGGTGTTGACGTGAAGTCATGTGACCGTGCTGTAGTTCCTTTATAGCCCAACATTAGCCTCCTTTAGCTTAGCGGTGTTGACGTGAACTCATGTGACCGTGCTGTAGTTGCTTTATAGCCCAACTTTAGCCACCTTTAGCTTAGCGGTGGTGACGTGAAGTCATGTGACCGTGCTGTAGTTCCTTTATAGCCCAACATTAGCCACCTTTAGCTTAGCAGGGGTGACGTGAAGTCATGTGACCGTGCTGTAGTTCCTTTATAGCCCAACATTAGCCTCCTTTAGCTTAGCGGTGGTGACGTGAATTCATGTGACCGTGCTGTGGTTCCTTTATAGCCCAACATTAGCCACCTTTAGCTTAGCGGTGGTGACGTGAAGTCATGTGACCGTGCTGTAGTTCCTGTATAGCCCAATATTAGCCGCCTTCATGTGTTAACACTAGTATTTTAAACTTTGTATTCATCATGATTCGTGACATATTATGATTTTGACTAACACCATGAAGTTTAGATTGATTGACAGCACTTCTCTTAACTTTTCTACATGTTTTTATATATGTTCTAGCTATTGGTCTTTTCTATATATTATATGTGTTCCCTGTACAGCACTTTGGTCAACTGAGGTTGTTTTAAGTTTGATATATAAATAAATAAAGATTGAGATTGAATACAACTTATAAACACATGTTATTGAATACACTCACTTCATCCGCTATGTTTCTGCGTCTGGAAAGATTCACGAGGGCAAAGTGCAGCGTTTCCCGCCCATGCATTTGGAAGAACGGGGGGGGGGGGGGGGGTTGCTATTCGACGGCCATCTTTACGTGTTTATCTCTCTCCAAGTCGCCCCCCCCGCAGGCCAGGCTCAGCCCCGCTGTAATTGACTTTCTCCCACTGAGGCTCGGGGCTGAAAAACCCATTACACACTACTGCACACCTACACACACACTGCAGACACACACACTTCTGCGCACCTACACACGCTGCAGACATACAGAGGTCTGCATCCAAACAGCGTGTGTGTACAGATCTGAATAACCAGCGTGCATCAGTGTGAGGATGACGGATTTGTGCGTGTGTGTGAAAAGGTGTGAATGCTTTCTGAAGACGATCACAGTACACATCTTTTATTGTCAGAGTGATGTGAAGAAGAGGAAGAGGAGGAGGAGGAGGAGGAGGAGGAGGAGGAGGAGGAGGAGGAGGAGGAGGAGGAGGAGGAGGAGGAGGAGGAGGAGGAGGAGGAGGAGGAGGAGGAGGAGGAAGAAGAGGACAAGGTCACCTTCCTTTATCACGTGTCGTAAAGTCTGGTGGAAAAGTTTTTGTCAGTAGTCGTGAATTAAGGCCGGGTTAAAAAGACATTAGAAGGAAGTATATATACGTTATTGTACACATCAGGGGTGTCAAACTCAAGGCCCGGGGGCCAAATCCGGCCCGTGACTTAATTTCATGCGGCCCCACAAGAACTTGCAAAGAATATAATATGTTTATTATACGTTTACATGCCGATTTACAGGAGCACGTTAAACTACATGTCCCACAATGCATCTCTCATTTGACTTTTTTCTTAGAATTTGAAATTTTTTCTTCAAATTTCACTTCTTTTTTTGGATTTTGACTTTTCTTTTCTCCGGAATTTGACTTTTCTTTTAAAATCATTTTGTGACATGCGCACTGAAGAGACTTGCAGTTATTTGCCCTCGACTTCTGCTTTCAGACGTAGGTAATGATGAAGTTATTACCCTATCTGATAATAATCCAATGCAGAGGCAATAATGTAATATAATACATTATTTTATATATATCAAATATTTATATATGTATTTTTATATAGTCTTAAAGTTACAACCGGCCCTCTGAGTGCAACCATAATGCCAATGTGGCCCGTGATGAAATTGAGCTTGACCCCCCCTGATCTACATAGTTCATATCGCACAGCAGTTATATTAGTCTCCACTCTGAATCCCATGACAATGTTTTAAATGTTGTTCTATTAGTTTATAGAATAAATGCTGCAGACATACAGCGTGTTTGTACAGATCTGAATACAGCGTACATCAGTGTGAGGATGACGGATTTGTGCGTGTGTGTGAAAAGCTGTGAATGCTTTCTGATCACAGTACACATATTTTATTGTCAGAGTGATGTGAAGAGGAGGAGGAGGAGGAGGAGGAGGAAGAAGAGGACAAGGTCACCTTCCTTCATCACGGGTCGTAAAGTCTGTGGAGAAGGTTTTAGTCAGATAGTCGATAATCTTGCACTCTGCACATTCCCTAAGATACTGAAGTGTTATTTTGTATATTGGTTGTTGTGTTGTATCTAAATGTGTGCACATGTGTAAATGTGTCTGTTGATTGTATATATATAGGATATACATATTTATACATATTTGTATATTTATATTCGGGATTTTTGGAAACGTTATTTCGATCTCTGTCTGTACAAACACACAGAAACATGACATTAAAGTTGACTTTTTGACTTTGATAGTCACAAACTGAGGCCGTGTTAAAAAGATATACAAAGGGAGTCAATTCCACTTTATTGTAGTACAAATGTATTTTTTGTGTCTATCTACGCCGGGATCCTGAGTCGTGGCTGAACCTGTCTCTGCGGTCCTGCCTGACTCTCATCATACTACTTCCCTGATGGCTCCCACAGGATTGTTGACATCCTCGTGGATTCATCTTCTTATTACAGACACATGCATTTCCGAACATTCGGTCTATATGCTGTAAAATGTATTATCTCTTCGATTTACATACAGCATCTATTGCACGTCTGTCCGTCCTGGGAGAGGGATCCCTCCTCTGTTGCTCTCCCTGAGGTTTCTCCATGTTCCCTTTAAACTGTGGGTTTTCTCTGGAAGTGTTTCCTTGTACGATGTGAGGGTCTAAGGACAGAGGGTCTAAGGACAGAGGGTGTCGTATTGACACCTCCTCATCTCCACCGCTCCCATGTTTTCTTTTGTGTTGCCATAAGTTAGTCTCTGCGTTTGTGCGCTGGGCTAATGCTAATAATGCTAATGCGAGGATAATAAAATGGTTTGCAATCCGCCCAGCCAATCAGAAATAGGAACCTTTTCCTCCCACGAAAGTACCTGCTCTCTAGCAGGGACGGGCAAGGGAGTAAAAAGGTTCTCGTGAACTCATTTTAGTTTTTTTGGTGTGACCGCAACATTTTGGAACTATATCGTAACTAAAGTGGGAAAAGTACAGCGGTGTGAAAGCGTCTATTAGCTCCACTAGTATATAGGCCTCCTTCACTCTCACCTCAGTGTCAGATCGTACTTCGCAGCATGCAGTTTTTTCCAGCATTACCTCCCAGATTGCTCTCCCGGTTTCGACCCTGCCTGTCCCTGACCAGCCTGCCTCGCCTGCTCCCTGACCCTGCCTGTACCCGGACTATTCTGCCTCGCCTGCTCCCTGACCCTGCCTGTACTTGGACTATTCTGCCTCGCCTGCTCCCTGACCCTGCCTGTACCCGGACTATTCTGCCTTGCCTGCTCCCTGACCCTGCCTGTACCCGGACTATTCTGCCTCGCCTGCTCCCTGACCCTGCCTGTACCCTGACCAGCCTGCCTCGCCTGCTCCCTGACCCTGCCTGTACCCGGACTATTCTGCCTCGCCTGCTCCCTGACCCTGCCTGTACCCGGACTATTCTGCCTTGCCTGCTCCCTGACCCTGCCTGTACTTGGACTATTCTGCCTCGCCTGCTCCCTGACCCTGCCTGTACCCTGACCAGCCTGCCTCGCCTGCTCCCTGACCCTGCCTGTACCCGGACTATTCTGCCTCGCCTGCTCCCTGACCCTGCCTGTACTTGGACTATTCTGCCTCGCCTGCTCCCTGACCCTGCCTGTACTTGGACTATTCTGTCTCGCCTGCTCCCTGACCCTGCCTGTACCCGGACTATTCTGCCTCGCCTGCTCCCTGACCCTGCCTGTACCCGGACTATTCTGTCTCGCCTGCTCCCTGACCCTGCCTGTACCCCGGACTATTCTGCCTCGCCTGCTCCCTGACCCTGCCTGTACCCGGACTATTCTGTCTCGCCTGCTCCCTGACCCTGCCTGTACCCGAACTATTCCGCGTCGCCTGCTCCCTGACCCTGCCTGTACCCGGACTATTCTGTCTCGCCTGCTCCCTGACCCTGCCTGTACCCGAACTATTCCGCGTCGCCTGCTCCTTGACCCTGCCTGTACCTGGACTATTCTGTCTCCCCTGCTCCCTGACCCTGCCTGTACCCGGACTATTCTGCCTCGCCTGCTCCCTGACCCTGCCTGTACCCGGACTATTCTGTCTCGCCTGCTCCCTGACCCTGCCTGTACCCGAACTATTCCGCGTCGCCTGCTCCCTGACCCTGCCTCTACCTGGACTATTCTGTCTCCCCTGCTCCCTGACCCTGCCTGTACCCGGACTATTCTGTCTCCCCTGCTCCCTGACCCTGCCTGTACCCGGACTATTCTGTCTCGCCTACTCCCTGACCCTGCCTGTACCCGGACCATTCTCCCTCGCCTGCTCCCTGACCCTGCCTGTACCTGCGTCTCCCGTCTTGCCTACTCCTGGACCCCTCGCCTGTCCCCGACCAGCCCTTTGCCTACTGTCTGCCGGTTTGCCTCACACCAGAACTTTTCTGTGGAAACAAGTTATAATAAAGCTGGTTACTGACTTTCCCTGGTCTCCCGTGTGTTGCATTTTGGTTCTCAGCTCGTTCGTGACATTAAGGACATTGAATTGAACTGATTGAAAAATTAGGCTTAGATTTTGTTTGTAGTTCCAGTCTCAACTCTGAATCCGTCTTTTATAACAGGAGATAGATGTTGCGTATACAGAATAACTATAATATACAATATAATGCAAGGTTCATTTATAAAGCACCTTTCAACACAAGGCCATTTCAAAGTACTTTACAATTTATTTTAAAATAGTAAGAGCATTAAGAGAAAGTGCAATGGAAACCTCTGTATATTTTCTGTAGATAAATCTCTAAATGACAATATGTGTTGTTTTAAATGTTGTTGTCTTAGTTTATAGATTAAATCACACACGTCCAACCGGCAGTGGCTCGGTCAGTAGGGGCTTGGACTGTGAGCCGTAGGGTCGCCGGTTCAAGTCCCCGACCAGACCTGAATATGGAGTGTGGACTGCTACTTGGAGAGGTCCCAGTTCACCTCCTGCCCTGCCGTGGTGCCCTTGAGCAAGGCACCGGACACCCCCCTCCCCCCCCACTCCCATTGCTCCCCGGGCGCTGTACAATAGCTGCCCACTGCTGCTAGTGCTAGACTCCTGGTGCTAGGATGGGTTAAAAGCAGAGCCCTCATGTCACTGTGTGCTCTGCATGTGGGACCATTAGAGGGTTCATCTCTCCCACTCTTCTATTCCTAAACAACTCATATATTTTTGGTAAATTGTTCTTAGTTTTAATAATACATATTTGATTGTCTTTCTAAGGCTTTCTTTCTTTATTCTTTGTTTGCTTTTATCCTCTTTTTACTTTACTGTTTTATATCTCACACAATTTTGTTTTTATTTTACATCTTCTTGACACATTTTAACAACTTAATTGTTTAGTGTAGTTTCCACTTTTACCACTATGTGTCGCCAACATGGAACATGTTCAAACCCTACATTCATTGGCTTTTATACAATTAAACATTCAAGTAAATATATTGTTTCATGAAATCAGAATACATGGGAAAAGAGTTTGCATGTTCTTTAAAAGTATAATCAGACAACATTTAATTAACACGTTTAAGCTTAAAAAACATTGAAATATCATTGAACTTCAACCTGTTAAGCCCCAAGCCTGGTTTTCAGGTTTCAGGCTCGAAAGGGTTAAATTAATAATGTTTTTTCTCAAATACAAAATTAAAAAAGAAGATCGAAATATCAATGTTCTGCTCAAATAATGCGGATAGGAACATGTTAACGACACAGTTAGGCTCTAATGGAATAATATGGAGATTACACTTTTGCGCTACATTTGAAATTAAAATGAACATAGAAATCACACGTTCCTGCTTTAATAAATCAGAATGAAGGAATCCTATATTTGTCCTGCTGCAGGAAACAACAGCAAGAAATACACAAACATGACAATTAACGTTTCTCCAAAGATAACAAATAACATGGAAATAATATGTTTTTGCTGAAAAGAAAGACTTTCTGAAAGATTCTCAAGAAATATCCTTCATTTCACATAAACTTAAACTTAGGTCTTTAGCAGAGGTGGAAGAAGCACCCAGATCATGTACTTGAGTAAAAGTACAAGTACTCAGATCATGTACTTGAGTAAAAGTACAAGTACCCAGATCTTGTACTTGAGTAAAGTAGAAGTACTCAGATCTTGTACTTGAGTAAAAGTACAAGTACCCAGATCTTGTACTTGAGTAAAAGTAGAAGTACTCAGATCTTGTACTTGAGTAAAAGTAGAAGTACTCAGATCTTGTACTTGAGTAAAAGTAGAAGTACTCAGATCTTGTACTTGAGTAAAGTAGAAGTACTAAGATCTTGTACTTGAGTAAAGTAGAAGTACTCAGATCTTGTACTTGAGTAAAAGTAGAAGTACTCCAGATCTTGTACTTGAGTAAAAGTAGAAGTACTCAGATCTTGTTACTTGAGTAAAAGTAGAAGTACTCAGATCTGTACTTGAGTAAAAGTAGAAGTACTCAGATCTTGTACTTGAGTAAAAGTAGAAGTACTCAGATCTTGTACTTGAGTAAAAGTAGAAGTACTCAGATCTTGTACTTGAGTAAAAGTAGAAGTACTCAGATCTTGTACTTGAGAGTAAAAGTAGAAGTACTCAGATCTTGTACTTGAGTAAAAGTAGAAGTACTCAGATCTTGTACTTGAGTAAAAGTAGAAGACTCAGATCTTGTACTTGAGTTAAAGTAGAAGTACTCAGATCTTGTACTTGAGTAAAAGTAGAAGTACTCAGATCTTGTACTTGAGTAAAAGAAAGAACTCAGATCTTGTACTTGAGTAAAGTAGAAGAAGTACTCAGATCTTGTGCTTGAGTAAAGTAGAAGTACTCAGATCTTGTAAGTAAAAGTAGAAGTACTCAGTAGAAGTATCAGAAAGTACTCAGATTGTACTTGAGTAAAAGAGAAGTACTCAGATTTGTACTTGAGTAAAAGTAGAAGTACTCAGATATTGTACTTGAGTAAAGTAGAAGTACTCAGGTCTTGTACTTGAGTAAAAGTAGAAGTACTCAGGTCTTGTACTTGAGTAAAAGTAGAAGTACTCAGGTCTTGTACTTGAGTAAAAGTAGAAGTACTCAGATCTTGTACTTGAGTAAAAGTAGAAGTACTCCGGTCTTGTACTTGAGTAAAAGTAGAATTACTCAGGTCTTGTACTTGAGTAAAAGTAGAAGTACTCAGATCTTGTACTTGAGTAAAAGTAGAAGTACTCAGATCTTGTACTGAGTAAAGTAGAAGTACTCAGGTCTTGTACTTTAGTAAAAGTAGAAGTACTCTGATCTTGTACGTGAGTAAAAGTAGAAGTACTCAGGTCTTGTACTTGAGTAAAGTAGAAGTACTCAGGTCTTGTACTTGAGGTAATAAGTAGAAGTACTCAGGTCTTGTACTTGAGTAAAAGTAGAAGTACTCAGATCTGTTACTTGAGTAAAAGTAGAAGTACTCCGGTCTTGTACTTGAGTAAAAGTAGAATTACTCAGGTCTTGTACTTGAGTATAAAGTAGAAGTACTCAGATCTGTACTTGAGTAAAGTAGAAGTACTCAGATCTTGTACTTGAGTAAAAGTAGAAGTACTCAGGTCTTGTACTTGAGTAAAAGTAGAAGTACTCAGATCTTGTACTTGAGTAAAAGTAGAAGTACTCAGGTCTTTGTACTTGAGTAAAAGTTAGAAGTATTCAGATCTTGTACTTGAGTAAAAGTAGAAGTACTCAGATCTTGTACTTGAGTAAAAGTAGAAGTACTCAGATCTTGTACTTGAGTAAAAGTAGAAGTACTCAGATATTGTACTTGAGTAAAAGTAGAAGTACTCAGGTCTTGTACTTGAGTAAAAGTAGAAGTATTCAGATCTTGTACTTGAGTAAAAGTAGAAGTACTCAGATCTTGTACTTGAGTAAAAGTAGAAGTACTAGAGTGTAGGAATAATCTGTTTCAGTAAAAGTCCTGCATTCAAAATGTTCCTCAAGTGAAAGTAGAAAAGTATTCTCATCAAAATATAGTGAAAGTAGCGACAGTGAAAGTAGTCGTTGTGCAGATTGGTCCATTTCAGAATAATATATATGATATGTTTTATAATGATTGATCATTGAGGGAGGCGTGTGGTGCAGTGGGTTGTGAGTTGGTATTCGGATCAGGAGGTCACAGGTTCAAACCCCACTGCAGTCAGCATGTCGTTGTGTCCCTGAGACACTTCACCCCAAATTGCTCCTGTGGGGATTGTCCACAGTATTGAGTATGTAAGTCGCTTTGGATAAAAGCGTCTAACAAGTAACATGTAATGTAATGTAATGTAATGTAATCATGAAAGTGTTCTCAAAGCTGGTAAAGGTGCAGCTAGTTTGAAGGACTTTGTATACTGCAGGGTAGCTGGTGGATTTACTCCAGGTGGAACTAAAGTCTGATTCAACACTTGATTATATTTCACATCTGTGAAGTAACTAAAGGTATTACATGTAGTGGAGTAGAAGTACACCATGTACCTCTGAACTGTAGTGGAGTAGAAGTACTTAGTTAGTTCCCACTTTGTAGTCTTTAGTGATATCATTATGTCTAACCTCTGCTTGTTGCTCATTGAGAGATTTAAAGAGAGGCAGACGTGTGGTTATTTCCTCCGTCTGGATGTTTTATTGAGGGAGAGTCTAAGTGGGTCAGCCTGTTTCAACTAAACCCTCTCTATCGCTCTCTCTCAGTCTCTGTCCTCAGTTCACTCCTTTAGATATACAGTCTGTGGTATCTGCTGCAACAGAGACAGAGGGCAGGAAGAGGAGATGGTGGGAAAAGAGAGGAAATAACAGAGAGGTGAATGGGAGCATGCGGCGATTAAAAAAAACAAGAATGGAGGAGGAGGTGATAGAATACAGGAGTTACAACATTCATGAATGGAAGTAAACTAATGAAGAAGAAAGGGCCATATTCTGCTGATGTTCAGGTGTATATCAGTATGTAGTGTCTCTACTTTAAAGAGTCCTCTCCTGCTGGTGTTCAGGTGTATATCAGTATGTAGTGTCTCTACTTTAAAGAGTCCCTCTCCTGCTGATGTTCAGGTGTAATATCAGTATGTAATGTCTCTACTTTAAAGAGTCTCTCCTGCTGATGTTCAGGTGTATAATCAGTATGTAGTGTCTCTACTTTAAAGAGTCCTCTCCTGCTGATGTCCAAGTGTATATCAGTATGTAGTGTCTCTACTTTAAAGAGTCCTCTCCTGCTGGTGTTCAGGTGTATATCAGTATGTAGTGTCTCTACTTTAAAGAGTCCTCTCCTGCTGATGTTCAGGTGTATATCAGTATGTAGTGTCTCTACTTTAAAGAGTCCTCTCCTGCTGATGTTCAGGTGTATATCGTATGTAGTGTCTCTACTTTAAAGAGTCCTCTCCTGCTGATGTTCAGGTGTATATCAGTATGTAGTGTCTCTACTTTAAAGAGTTCTCTCCTGCTGATGTTCAGGTGTATATCAGTATGTAGTGTCTCTACTTTAAAGAGTCCTCTCCTGCTGATGTTCAGGTGTATATCAGTATGTAGTGTCTCTACTTTAAAGAGTCCTCTCCTGCTGATGTTCAGGTGTATATCAGTATGTAGTGTCTCTACTTTAAAGAGTCCTCTCCTCCTGCTGATATTCAGGTGTTATATCAGTATGTAGTGTCTCTACTTAAAGAGTCCTCTCCTGCTGATGTTTCAGGTGTATATTAGTATGTAGTGTCTCTACTTTAAAGAGTCCTCTCCTGCTGATGTTCAGGTGTATATCAGTATGTAGTGTCTCTACTTTAAAGAGTCCTCTCCTGCTGATGTTCAGGTGTATATCAGTATGTAGTGTCTCTACTTTAAAGAGTCCTCTCCTGCTGATGTTCAGGTGTATATCAGTATGTAGTGTCTCTACTTTAAAGAGTCCTCTCCTGCTGATGTTCAGGTGTATATCAGTATGTAGTGTCTCTACTTTGAAGAGTCCTCTCCTGCTGATGTTCAGGTGTATATCAGTATAGTGTCTCTACTTTAAAGAGTCCTCTCCTGCTGATGTTCAGGTGTATATCAGTATGTAGTGTCTCTACTTTAAAGAGTCCTCTCCTGCTGATGTTCAGGTGTATATCAGTATGTAGTGTCTCTACTTTAAAGAGTCCTCTCCTGCTGATGTTCAGGTGTATATCAGTATTTAGTGTCTCTACTTTAAAGAGTCCTCTCCTGCTGATGTTCAGGTGTATATCAGTATGTAGTGTCTCTACTTTAAAGAGTCCTCTCCTGCTGATGTTCAGGTTGTATATCAGTATGTAGTGTCTCTACTTTAAAGAGTCCTCTCCTGCTGATGTTCAGGTGTATATCAGTGTGTAGTGTCTCTACTTTAAAGAGTCCTCTCCTGCTGATGTTCAGGTGTATATCAGTATGTAGTGTCTCTACTTTAAAGAGTCCTCTCCTGCTGATGTTCAGGTGTATATCAGTATGTAGTGTCTCTACTTTAAAGAGTCCTCTCCTGCTGATGTTCAAGTGTATATCAGTATGTAGTGTCTCTACTTTAAAGAGTCCTTCCTGCTGATGTCCGGTGATATCAGTTAGTAGTGTCTCTACTTTAAAGAGTCCTCTCCTGCTGATGTTCAGTGGTATATCAGTATGTAGTGTCTCTACTTTAAAGAGTCCTCTCCTGCTGATGTTCAGGTGTATATCAGTATGTAGTGTCTCTACTATTAAGAGTCCTCTCTGCTGATGTTCAGGTGTATATCAGTATGTAGTGTCTCTACTTTAAAGAGTCCTCTCCTGCTGATGTTCAGGTGTATATTCAGATGTAGTGTCTCTACTTTAAAGAGTCCTCTCCTGCTGATGTTCAGGTGTATATCAGTATGTAGTGTCTCTACTTTAAAGAGTCCTCTCCTGCTGATGTTCAGGGGTATATCAGTATGTAGTGTCTCTACTTTAAAGAGTCCTCTCCTGCTGATGTTCAGGTGTATATCAGTATGTAGTGTGGCGTTTTTATATGTACAAAAGTGGTGGGGCACAAAAAACTTAGATGTCTATATATAAGCTTCTGCAGTGAGGTTCATGGCTGCTGAGGATCTGACTCTTCAGGTTTACTAATATTATATTTTGACCTAAATCAAAATATCATATTATTTTCAAAAGCTTTTTTTGTCTGATGCTTCAATTAATTTTAAACAGACAGTTCAACAAAAGGATACCCAAAAAATGTAATTTTATCATTTAAATATTGAATTGTTCTCTCTTAGTAAGATCCCATTTTCAATAAAATTGCAGTCTTACCTTGACATGAAGATGAAGTCCATTTGCCTATCCTTCTGGACAAAAATCTCTATTACTTTTTTGTAAAAGTCCTCCTTATGTTCTTGTAGTTTCAAAAGTCTATCATAAATCTGATCTAATCGATAGATTTATGATTCGAAAATGATAAAAGTAGGGTAGACATGTGGATATTATCCGGCTGAACAAAACGTGCATTTATCTAACAGGTTTGTTTCCCACAGATCTTATTTGAGCTATTTTCTAAAATCCTATGGAGAAATATCATTGCTTTTTTGTCGAGGGAAGCCATGCGCAGCTTACTTCCGGGTTTTAGGACGCCTCACTGCAGCTCTCTCTCCTCCTCTTCACACACCACACTTTTCGCGGCACACGTACTTACAGCCAATCAGCTCTGAATGATGTGAGATGACGTATGGTGGGGATGGCAGCTCTATGCCCCTATGGTCATTATTTTTTGCCACACACATTAAATAGGACAATACTCTGAGCATGCGCAGTGTAGTTTTTACAGTCACCATTGACTTAAACAGGGAGAGGGAGGGGCAGGATCGGGTTTTGTCCCACAATGGCTCAAAACAGCTCAATAGGCACACACTGTAGACACTAATTAGAAGAACACAGACTAAAACAGCAATGTACAGACGAATCAGATGAATAAACATGATCTTAAAATATATTTTATATATTTTTTAATTATTTTTTGCATTTTTTTGTAATCATTACTTTTAATACTTTCTGCTGACACTAGGTGGGGCTGTGCCCCACCTGCCCCTAATGACCAGTCGCCACTGGTAGTGTCTCTACTTTAAAGAGTCCTCTCCTGCTGATGTTCAGGTGTATATCAGTATGTAGTGTCTCTACTTTAAAGAGTCCTCTCCTGTTGATGTTCAGGTGTATATCAGCATGTAGTGTCTCTACTTTAAAGAGTCCTCTCCTGCTGATGTTTCCAGGTTGGTGTATATCAGTATGTAGAGTCTCTACCTTTAAAGAGTCCTCTCCTGCTGATGTTCAGGTGTATATCAGTATGTAGTGTCTCCTACTTTAAAGAGTCCTCTCCTGCTGATGTTTCAGGTGTATATCAGTATGTAGTGTCTCTACTTTAAAGAGTCCTCTCCTGCTGATGTTCAGGTGTATATCAGTATGTAGTGTCTCTACTTTAAAGAGTCCTCTCTGCTGATGTTCAGGTGTATATCAGTATGTAGTGTCTCTACTTTAAAGAGTCCTCTCCTGCTGATGTTCAGGTGTATATCAGTATGTAGTGTCTCTACTTTAAAGAGTCCTCTCCTGCTGATGTTCAGGTGTATATCAGTATGTAGTGTCTCTACTTTAAAGAGTCCTCTCCTGCTGATGTTCAGGTGTATATCAGTATGTAGTGACTCTACTTTAAAGAGTCCTCTCCTGCTGATGTTCAGGTGTATATCAGTATGTAGTGTCTCTACTTTAAAGAGTCCTCTCCTGCTGATGTTCAGGTGTATATCAGTATGTAGTGTCTCTACTTTAAAGAGTCCTCTCCTGCTGATGTTCAGGTGTATATCAGTTGTAGTGTCTCTACTTTAAAGAGTCCTCTCCTGCTGATGTTCAGGTGTATATCAGTATGTAGTGTCTCTACTTTAAAGAGTCCTCTCCTGCTGATGTTCAGGTGTATATCAGTATGTAGTGTCTCTACTTTAAAGAGTCCTCTCCTGCTGATGTTCAGGTGTATATCAGTATGTAGTGTCTCTACTTTAAGAGTCCTCTCCTGCTGATGTTCAGGTGTATATCAGTAGTGTAGTGTCTCTACTTTAAAGAGTCCTCTCCTGCTGATGTTCAGGTGTATATCAGTATGTAGTGTCTCTACTTTAAAGAGTCCTCTCCTGCTGATGTTCAGGTGTATATCAGTATGTAGTGTCTCTACTTTAAAGAGTCCTCTCCTGCTGATGTTCAGGTGTATATCAGTATGTAGTGTCTCTACTTTAAAGAGTCCTCTCCTGCTGATGTTCAGGTGTATATCAGTGTGTAGTGTCTCTACTTTAGAAGAGTGCCTCTCCTGCTGATGTTCAGGTGTATATCAGTAGTGTAGTGTCTCTACTTTAAAGAGTCCTCTCCTGCTGATGTTCAGGTGTATATCAGTATGTAGTGTCTCTACTTTAAAGAGTCCTCTCCTGCTGATGTTCAGGTGTATATCAGTGTGTAGTGTCTCTACTTTAAAGAGTCCTCTCCTGCTGATGTTCAGGTGTATATCAGTATGTAGTGTCTCTACTTTAAAGAGTCCTCTCCTGCTGATGTTCAGGTGTATATCAGTATGTAGTGTCTCTACTTTAAAGAGTCCTCTCCTGCTGATGTTCAGGTGTATATCAGTATGTAGTGTCTCTACTTTAAAGAGTCCTCTCCTGCTGATGTTCAGGTGTATATCAGTATGTAGTGTCTCTACTTTAAAGAGTCCTCTCCTGCTGAGGTTCAGGTGTATATCAGTATGTAGTGTCTCTACTTTAAAGAGTCCTCTCCTGCTGATGTTCAGGTGTATATCAATGTGTTGGAGCGTGAGTATTCCATAGTGATGTCACAATTTTCAGGAAGTAAACAGAGGAGTCCAATGGAGGCGTTTCAGGCTTCTTACTTCAAAATTCAATGGAGAGATCCCATTGGACCAGGGAGGGAGATGCTGCCTTCAGGGTCCACTATCGAAATACGTTTTTAACATTGAACTTTTACATCACTTTTATTTGATAACTGTTGACGAAAATAAATTAAATAAAAAATGTTTGGTTTCAACTTGGAATGGATAGATCCTTCAGGAAGGCTTTTAGTCCAAGTAGAAAAATAGCTAAAAAAAAGACAAAACAAGGGACATCTGACAACACAGAAATTATTTTAATTAACGACATTATGTAATAAGCTTTAGAACAATACACATTTAGTAAAAGAAGTACAACTGCTTATAATGAAGTCTAAATTAGAGTCTGACTGCTTTGTTACACAGAGCTGAACAAAGGAAATTACACACTGATGCATTTTAACGCCTAGAGACTGTGTGTGTGTATGTGTGTGTGTGTGTGTGTATGTGTGTGTGTGTGTGTGTGTGTGTGTGTGTGTGTGTGCGTGTGTGTGTGGTGGAAAACCAAAAGCAACACCCAGAGACTGACTGCAGGGCCACACGAACACACACACACACACACACACACACACACACACGCGCACACACACACACACACACACACACACACACACACACACACACACACACACACACACACACACACACACACACACACACACGTACATTGCCATCCTTGGAGAGTCTGCATACGCGCTCCCGCTGCTCTCTATCGGGCACGTCGCTGCTGGATTTACGTGCGCGCCCCCGAGAGATAAAGAAAAGGGAAAGAGAGAAACCCGCCGCTACTCGCGCTCTTCCTCTTGTCCTCGCGCTGCTGCAGTGTCTGATTCTCCCTCTACCTTCTTCATCATCGCCTACCATCATCATCCTCTCTCTCTCTCTCTCCCTCCTGTCTGTCTGTCTGGGTCTCCCCTCCTCCCTCCTCCTCCCTCCTCCTCCCTCCCCCTCCTCCTCCTCCTCCTTCTCCTCCGCCTCCTCAGTGAAGGCACGGCGACAAAAGAGAGAGAGAGAGAAGAAGAAGAAGCGAGAGAGAGGCTGCAGACTTTCCGACGTGAGAGGAAGAGGAGAGGAAGAAGAGATCTCCATCTTCGCCATAAACCAGTATGTATTTCCTTTATCTTTTCCCCTGTCTGTAATAACGCGCATTATATGGTTATTTATGCGCATTTTATTGCGTTTTATCTCCTCTCACCTCTGCCGCTTCCCTTTAATATTCACTCAATGTGTCAGTCATGCTTCCGTTGTTTCACATTTGTTGACAGTCCTCTATAATATGCTCTTAATAATAGTGTGCATGTGTGTGTGTTTTATGGTAATACTTCTAATGTTATTATTTAGTGTCATGATGCAGTGTTTCTTATATCACTTTAATATTCACGACATTCCTGCAGTGAGTGACCTTATGCCACCTTTTGATATTCTCACGTTTTAATATGAATATTATGATGACTTTGAGGCTCTTAGTGCTCCAGGATGTCTGATATTATCTCTGTGTTGTGAGCGTAATGGAAACGGTGTGTTCTGTAATGTGGCTATGGCATGGACTTGTATAGGATATGATAATGCAGGAGCTGTGTGAGAAACATGGTGTATTCCTACAGGCAGTCAGTGTTCGTCTATACATATAAGGTATATATATATACAGTATATGTATATAATTATAATGTTTCCACTGCTGCTGATTAGTGAGTCTGCAGTGTCCTTACAGCACCTTTTTATTCAGCTTGTCTCCCCTCGTAGTAATAATATTAATGATAATAATAATATAATAATTACACTTATAATTAATAATACAAATAATTATTAGTATTCTTCTTCTTATTAAAACATATTTTTGTATTAATTGTTATAATGATAATAATAATTAATTCGATTTGTATTATTATTATAATGACCCCCATTAATATACACCAATTAGTCAACCATTATTAACTACTGTTAAATAGCAATTCAATTATAATAAATAGTGTTTAATAAAAGTTAGTTTTGCTGTGATTTCTTTGCAAACATTAGAATATGTTATTTCAATTATTTAGTATTTGTTATCAATAACCAAACAAGTTTTAAACGTAATAATACATGTTTTGTGAAGTCTAAGCAAAAATAATACAAATTAAATAATAATAATAATACGAAGAATAACAAAACAAACATAATTATACTCTACTTAAGATACCAAGCCAGTACTTTAAGATACTAGGTCATCATTTTTGAGATAGTAAAACATTTAAAAGTCATCATTTTAATATTTTAAACTTAATATTCTTGGGAAAGTTTATCAATAACAACTAACCGAATCTTCATTTTTTACGACAGTGGCGTCAATTGGCTTCCATAACTTTGTCAGTACGCTTTCTAATTGTTTCTCCAATAATCTTTATTTAATATCATATTTTTCATCATCGTTTGGTCCTTAGATAATTGTCTGTCTGACCTTTGACCTGCTCCTCTGTCGGCTCACAGTCAGAGTCAACTTTGGGATCCGTCTGTAATGAAAGAAAAAGCCCAGAGTCTGCTGTGTGCCGAGACAGAACACACACGGCAGCCCACCTGTGTGTGGCTGCGGAGATGAAAGCAGATATTATCCTCACACACACACACACACACACACACACACACACACACACCTGCAGTCTGATGCAGTCTAAAATACAATAGAGTGACTTTTACACATTTGAGGTACTTATTCTTATCAATTGTCTTGTTCAACAATACTTCCCACAGATGGGCCGAAACAGTAACACAATGAGTGAGTTGTGCAAACGTAGCATTACATTCAAAAAGTAAAGACATTATATAGAAAATAAAAACACCGCCACATTTGAGGTATTTTTAACGGGACACACAGTAATTACATTACATGTCACTTGTTAGACGCTTTTATGCAAAGCGACTTGGGGTGAAGTGTCTCAGGGACACAACGACATGCTGACTGCAGTGGGGTTTGAACCTGTGCCCCCTGAGCCCAACACCTACGCACAACCCACTGCACCACACGCCTCCCAGTAATGTTACGACACGATACGATATACGTTATTGTCCCTGTAAGGAAATGTGTTCTGGACTCCGCCCTGCAGTTCCACATACATGTACAAATAGAATTCCTTTATTGTCATCGCACCAGGTACAACGACATTTAAAAAAGAAATCCTTGCAGTGCATTTCCACATAAAACGAATACATATCTACATATACATATTTTAGGGGCGGTGGTGGCGAAGTCGAAAGGGACTTGGCTTGGCAACTGGAAGGTCACCAGTTCAAGTCCCGGAAAGACCAAGTGCTACGGAGGTGTCCCTGAGCAAGGCACCGTTCCCTACACTGCTCCCCGGGTGCCGTTCAAAATGGCAGCACACTGCTCCTAACACTAGGATGGGTCAAATGCAGAGAAACCATTTCCCCACGAGGGATTAATAAAGTATATCAAAATCAAAATATCAAATATCTATATAAACATATACACACATAGTAAACATTACAACACATACATGTATCATCACTCACAAACACAATACACAGAACTGAAACTGTTGTACCTAAACTGCAAAAACTGTATTTTTATCTGCAAGAACTTTCGGATTTGTATTCATTTTCTGACATATGTTCATGTGCAATAGCAACTATATGTTGTAGTGGGTTAAGTGATGCTTACAATGAGATACGTTCCCATGTTAGGCGTCCTAAAGGTGAGCCGCATCATTAATTAGACCGAGCCGATTGTGTTCATGAAGTGATCTGTATTTTCAGGTGAGGAAAAAAGTGATGAAAAGACGTGTAAAAGTAGTGCCACGGATGATTAATGAACGTTTAAGTGTTACAAACTCGCTGTAAAGCAGATATGAGATCTTTTTCACATTTTTCCCGAAGTGAAATGATGAGTTTGTTGGATGAAGCGGTGCCTTGGTGCGCTGTTTGCTAATATGGCCTCATGCCTGCAGTGCAACCACCTGTAGCTGAGTTGGATCTCCGAGCTGAATATCATCAGTTTGTGTTTTGCGGTTTATTTGCAGACCTTTTGATGTTGTATGTTTCATGCATCATTCATTAGACCAAGCTGACGGATGTGCTTGTGTTCCTGTGTGTTCACGGGAGCAATCACAGAACGTGTAATTGTTACAAACTAGTGGCAATGCAGATATGGGAGTTATAACGCGTTGTTATTTGAGTTTTTACGGTTTCATTATTAAAGTGTGTTGTTGCTGGCGGATACGGACTCAAATCTGTTACCACCTGTCTTGCTAAATAATAAGTTGTGTGCTCATGCTGAATATCGTCAGTCTGTGTGTTTTCGGGTTCAATTGAGAGAAGACTCTTTGGCATGTTGTGTTTAAGATTATATACATGAACAAAGCAGTGACGCAGATGCATAATGAATGTGTTACAAAATAGTGGTAATGCAGATATGAAAGTTGTGAGGGAATAATTCTGTTTTACTCCTAAGATATTTAACCTTTTCTGTGTGTTGACATTTACGACCAACCCTGGCTCTGGTATCTCTCTTATGCCCCTTTCACACCAACGCGTTTTCAGCTCCGGCTCGGAGCTGGAGCCTGAAAAGTACCGGTTTTTCCTGTTCACATCGCAGAGGCGGAATCCGGTTCACTTCCAGCTCCAAAAAATTGTCGGTCTAGAGGCAAGAGCTTCGGAGCTAAGAGGCGGCGTCGCTTACGTCTCTCTTACGTCGAGGCGGGTTGAAGTAGATGCTGAAGACCACAAAGAAGTCTTGCATTTCGCATGTGATGTTTGTAAAGTTCCAAGTAAAGTCGTCCCTTGTAAAGTCGTCCGATGCCTTCCATTTCGTTTCGTAAGAGGATAACCAAAGCGAACAGCGCTTCGATACAATCGGCCATTGTTGTTGTTGTCGATGTGAGGGATTTCCGCGCGGTTTGGATTTTATGAAGCAGGCACGTAAACGGTGACGTCATGACGCAGCAGCGGCAGCTCTGGGCGGTGTGAACAGAGCGGGAGCAGAAAAGAGAAACCGGAGCTGAACCAGAAAAGCTCCCGCTCGGAGCTAGAAAGGGAAAAGCGCTGGTGTGAAAGCCGCATTAATGGGAGGCTCCAGCTATCTTGATAAACCAGTTCAACTCTCGGTCACAAAATGGTTTACGGCTGTGGGAACGCTGGCTGGCTTCGAGGCCATTAACGGCCCGTCCACACTACAGCTTCGACAGCTTCAAAAACGGTTTCCAACGCGTCTGCCCATTCAATTTGAATGGGGTGACGTCACTTTTCGCCGAACTGCATTGTGGGAAGCAGAGCGGAGCTTTCCTGGCGTTTCAGGCTGCAAAAGTTGAGCAATGTTCAACTTTTGAAGCTTCTGAAGCTTTCGGTGGAAGCGTCAAAATCATATGCCAGTACAAGCGTCTCGCCAATCAAACCGCTGCTTGTGTGTCAGGGGCGGGAGATTCACGTGATTGGTTGTTGGTCGAGCTTCAGACACGCCGAGCTCCAAGCTTTTTTTGAAGCTGTAGTGTGGACAGGCCGTAACAGCCCCTACACACGGCGGCGTGCGTTGCCGCTTGGCGGTGGGCGTGTCCTGAGCTTGAGGAGTCAACGCGAGCAACGCGACCAACAACCAATCACATGAATGTCCCGCCCCGGACATACAAAGCAAAGCTCATGCTACATCCATGCTGGCTAAATATACTGTCTATGCTTGCTAGCTGTCCATTCAAACGAAGTACACTGGATATAAACTCCCCAAACAGGCGAAAACCTACCAGTGTCACCCACTGTCTCTGCCACCTCCCCCCATGCCTGGCTCCTCCGGTTTGTATCCCTGTATGTAAAGAGGGACTGGTCATATAGTACCGGCTGATTCCCTACCGCCACGTCCCTACCGTCCCTACCGTCCCTACCGTCAGATGCAAGTGATTCTCCCCAAATATGTTGTTTACTCTCTCTGAACTAGTTTAAAGGGCTATCGAGAGAGAGGCGCGGCAGATTTGACGTGGCAACCCACCCGTGCAGTCAGAACCTCTGACTGTGTGACTTGTGATGTGAATTTCTCCGGCCGATACTTGTATTAAAGATCCGTGTTTGACATCAGAACTCCCGCTCGTCCCGTGTCTCTCTGAGTCCTGACTCTTCATTGCTGCAGAAGTTTCCCATACAAAGTTATATCGCATTGAAATCGTGTTTTTACAAGTTTAATGAAGAGTGAGTTGCGTGAAATGGTGCAACACCTGTTTGCTAATGCCTGCAGTGTAACCACCTGTAGCTACGTTTGATATTCGTGCTGAATGTCATCAGTCAACATGGTTGGTGGTTTGATTGGAAGCAAAGCGAGCATGCATCGGTCTTTGTTGCAGTGATGTGATATGTAATGCAGATAAGAGAGTTCAATCACATCTGAGTTTTACCTTTTAAATGGCAATTGTAGCTACTGTGTGACACAATGCGTAATGTATGAGATAATATGGACTACTGTCAGTAGTTCAACTACCTGTAGCTAAATAATGATAAGTTGTGTATTTGTGCACAATATCGTCAGTCATTAGCCAGGTTTATTGCACAAAGACTTTGGTTATTTGAGGTGTCATCAGTCAGTGTGTTTAGTTGCAGACTTTTTGACGTTTTATGTTTCGTACATCAGTCATTAATAATAATAATGCATTTTATTTATATAGCTCAAAGACGCTTTACAGTATGAGGGAGGGTAGACAAACAAGGACAGGCAAACAAGTAAGTACAAAATAAAAAGGCAGTGAAGAGGAAGTTGATCGAGAGGGGGGGGGGGGGGGGCTTATGGGTAGACAGAGTTGAAAAGATGTGTTTTGAGGCGGGACTGAAAGACTGTGAGGGACTCAGAGTCACGGAGATCTTGGGGGGTTATTAGACCTAGTCGATAGTATGCAGCTACTTTGAAGTGATGTCCTCTATATTTTGTATTTTCACGTGAGCAAAAGCCATAAAAATATGATTTTGAAGTAGCGCCACAGGACGTGTAAGGGTTTCAAATTAGCGGCAATGCAGATATGAGAGTAATATATCGCATTCCTATCATTGTTTTACCCGTTAAATGAATAGTGTGTCATCTGTTTGCTAATACCAGGAGGGTCTGTATGCAAGTTTAAGAAAGTACATGAATGTTTTTTTACAGATGCATCAATCATTAGACAGTTAGACCGTTGTGGAAAATACAGGCGTGCGGCGCAGTGGGTTGTGCGTTGGTGTTGCGAACACAGTACTGAGGATGTTAGTCGCTTTGGATAAAAGCGTCTAACATGTAATGTATTATATATAAAGGCAGTGACACAGATGTAAAATAAGTGTAATAAACTTGCGGAAATCGGAGTTATATCAAATTGTTAATCCTAGTTTCACCGGTTAAATGATGAGTGTGTCATATCAAACAGTACGTCCCCTGTTTGCTAAAAAGGACTAACACCAGTAACACCACCTGTAGCTTGCTTATTAATGAATGAATGGATTAAAAAGTCAAATGAAGCAGTACATTGAAAAACCAAAGAACAGTAAAAGTACTTAAGGACAGCGCTTGAGTCAATCGACCAGTGACATGTTTGAAACTATTGGCATGTCACAAGCTGGGATTTACAACACACCTTTTTACATCTGGCTTAATTTGGAACATTTTGCATGAGAATTTGTGAAACTTGATGCTTCAATTTGCAATCTAATGTCTAATTAATCGGGAAATCACAAGAAAATATAACGCTGTCAGATCAATTCAACTTTAACATTGTTTATTTGTACTTTCTGTCTTGTTTTTGGCAAATGATTTACACCCGGGAGGGAGACTGAGAAAGAACAGAAAGAAATGATTAGAGAGACGCTGGTTGATAAACACGATTTCATCTTAATACGACGAGCACTGAATATAGAATCTAAGGAAAAAAACGTTGCTGATAACGAAAAGCGACTGAAACCTTATTTGAACTACGTGTGTGTGTGTGTGTGTCTGTCTTTGGGTTATTAAATCTGAGCTGCTGCCAACACACCCATCAATCTGATTCTCACACACACACACACACACACACACACACACACACACACACACACACACACACACACACACACACACACACACACACACACACACACACACACACACACACACACACACACACACACACACACACACACTATTCTGGAGCATCGAATGACTCATAGTATCAAAACCACACACACACACTTTCTAATGACTCATCGTGGGTAGATCCTGTTCTTCGTGAAGTGTGTGTGTAAAGAATCCTGCATGTGAATGGCAGAGTGTTTGAGAGCAAATGACAAACTTTTTATTTTATCCGACACGTGACATTTAACCTTCACACGCTGAGATTTCCTGAAACATATCGGAAAGGGTTTCCAGTTCAAATATGTCTGTATACAGTCAGATAACTTTAAATCAAATGTCTTTTATTCCCAGGTTTTTAAGTCTTGAAAAGTGACAACATATCTGCCCGAATCCCCTCCTGTTGGTCTGGATGTGTTTCTGTTAACACACACTAATCTCAGGAGTAGCGATCGAGGATCCTTGTTTCTTTTACGACTCGCTTCGTCTGCTTGTTACAGATCATTAAAGCTTCACTCACTGATCACATCCACATCTCCACCTGTCAATCACATAGTCAGGGGGCGGGGACTTGTACAAGTGCTTCTTGTGGTGTTCCATTTCCTGTAGTGTGTTATATAGGTTTTAGTGCATGTAAATGGTCTGCAGAGGCTAAAAGAGGGGGGTTTCACTTATGTCCATAGCTCCCTTTTTGGATTCAGTAAAGTACAGTTTAGTTAATTTTAATTAAAGTGATTGTAATTATAATTATCATTCAGTATTTGAATATATATGCGTTAAGGGTTTTTTAATTTCTGTACACATTAATCTGTTAATTAAAGAAATCATAGTTTTGTATTAATAATAATAATAGATTACATTTTTATATCGCCTTTCAAGGGACCCAAGGCCGCTTGACATGCTGTGAACAAACATTATTGGAGAATACACCCGTCTTCTGGTCTCCGTTTCGAGATGACTGCATCATCATAAACGGGTTTAATGACAAATGTACTTTTTTACTTTCTGAGGCCTTCAATTAGTATTTTTTTACAGTAGTCTGACCAATAGGAACAGCTGTGTGCAGAAACTCACAGTAGATGAAGCGAATATCCTCCGACAGAAGATGGTCCGAGGGCTGAAGAGGACTTCATCTCCTCTGAAGTGCTGACTTGACACCAGATCCAGACCTTTTTCACAATTTCTACTTTCCCAAATGTACAGAGCGGAGAGGGCAAGCAAGCAGTGCACCAGGGTTCATTTGGGCCAGTAAACCTTGAAGGGGTCTTTTTTTAAACATCATGTGTGGAGTGGGCTCATGTTTCCATCAGTTTATGGGAAATGGAAGTGCAGGAATCTCCCAAAGAGTCACTAAAAACATCAGAAGTATAAGCGCACGTTGCTCAAACATGTCAGTGAAAGACACATAATGTGAGCGTTGGAGTTTTTGCAATTGAGCATCCTTAAAGTTTGAGAATGCATTCACTTACAAACCACCGTCGTTAACTACATTTAATTTAGCTGACACTTTTATCCAAAGCGACTTACATTAAGCGAGAGCTAACGGCTAACTAGCTAATGGCTCACTAGCTAACGGCTAACTAGCTAATGGCTCAATAGCTAACGGCTAACTAGCTTATGGCTAACTAAGCAAGGCCATTTTATTAATTTAGCACTTTTCAACACAAGGCAATTCAGTGTTTTACAAAAATGAAAGACATTTAGAGCATTAAGAAATAGTGCAGCGGAAACATAGCTAACGGCTAAATAGCTATTGGGAGCTAGACATAGCAATACTGTAGTTAGCGGTTAGCATTACTTAGGCAAAGTTGTACATCTCTCTGTTCCTTCAATTAAAGCAGAGCAGGTGGAGGACATCAAGGGAAAAGCAGAACATATTTTGATCAAGTTTCACCAAAATCAGCAAAAGCCTTACGCACTTGTTTACGTTAACTACGCCATTTGTTTGGACATCTTTTCGTTTGACTCATAAGGCGCATTCACACCGCAGGACTTTCCCTGGTACTTTGGTTATTTAGTTCCGTTAGTACCAATATAGTTTCGTTCACACCGCCGGGACTACTTAGTGCCGGGAACTCTTTTGGCCATTTTCAGTCCCTGCTAGAGAGGTGGTACGAACCTGGTGATAAAAGAGTGCCAATTTCTATTCTATTTCTATTGGCTGGGAGAATTGCAAACCACGCCCCGTTAGACTCTGAATTGTTTTTGTTAGGCAGCCATTTTTTTCCTCGCTACAAAACCACATCCACACCTGAGCGAATAGGTTGTTTGTACTTTAAAGCATGACTACACGTACTACAACACCGGAGCGGTGGAATGACGAGGAAGTGTCTGCGCTTCTAGACATTTACTCTGAGGACGGGATGCAGCAGCTTCTACAGAAAGCAGTTCCCAACTCCAAATGTTTTGAGCGATGTTCGCAAAAGCTACTTGAGCTGGGAATCGTGCACAGTGCACACGGATGCCAGGTAAAAATAAAGAAACTCAGGCAGGACTATAAAAAAATTAAAGACCACAATAATAAGAGTGGTAACGATTTTCTATTGTTATTATATATATATATTGCCACTGTTTTTTAATACTGACACCTAACTTGCACTAAGGTGTGTATACTAGGGCTGTGCATCTTCACTGGTCTCACGATTCGATTCGATTACGATTATCCTGTGAACGATTCGATTCAATTCGATATCCCGATGCATCACGATTCATACCAATGCGTTGCATCCTCAATTTTCTATATTACTGCACATGGCTTATTTTTCATCAATGCATACATGCAGTAAATACATATGAGCTCTCTTTTTATTATTTAGAAAGTGCTTCAGAAATCAATAACATAAATGTCTTGACATTCATTTATAAACCAAAATAAATGAATTGTAGGCCTAGCCTCCCTATATCTGTGTGTGAAGTTGTTCCATCCTCAAAAACTAAAAAATAATGCTTCTGCAGTCTAGCTGCAGCTTCTAGCAACGGCCTTCTGTTAAAGAAAGGACACTGAATGTCCTGAATGTGGCATCACACACAGGACTTGAGTCTGAACACAGACAACAGGAGTATTTACAATAGCATATAACAACAACAATAGTGCATGTGGGTGCACACGTACACTCTCTGTCTTACTGTTACATAAATCCCATGAATGTATGAGATTAAATTAGCTTCATTATATCTCAGTGATTAAGTGAATAATAAAGTTTCTATCGGGTCACTATCAGCCTGTCACTCATTATTTTCAGGGAGGGGGCGGGGCTTAGAGGAACGGAGAGGAGACGGTGATCGCGGAAGCTTTTTTCCTCCTGCTTTCACAAACTTTACACACGTATATCGTCTGAAAATTGCTAGAGGACATTCATACTTTGCAATCCAAGACTTAATTAAATCCACCAAAAACCTGACATAATTGTAACGCGATTATTTTTGAAAAACATAAATCCCTGTGTGTCTGAGCCGCAGCGACACGGAGTGATTCAGAGCGGGTCCTGCTGCTGTTGGTTCTGGACTGGTGTTCTTGTGTTGGTGGATAAAGCAGACTGCTCCGTGTTTGGTGCTGCTGTGCCGCTGTCACGTCTGTTCCCTGATCTCTGCGTCACCGACCGGTTTGATATTAAAGTGACCGGGGAAAAAAACGTTATAGTAAAGCCGCGGCCGGAAAATCAGGAAGCAACGTTACTACGCTATAACCGATTATCTTCCGTCACTGCATCGAGACCGAATCGTCCACGTCCGCATCGCATCGTAGAAACGATTATTTTCAACACCCCTAATGTATACCCCCTCCCCCTGTAGTTCTTCTTCTCTCGTTTTTTGTTGTACTCGCCGTGAAGTGGTTTTGCGGCCTGCCAGTAAACCCAGAGAAGAAGAAGACGAAGTGACGTCAGCGTAATCTTGCCTCAGGGAAAGTCCTGCGGTGTGAATGCGGCTATGGCACTAGCCCCCTGGCGGATTCAGTGCCGGCACTAAAGTACCGCAAGTCCTGCGGTGTGAAAGCGGCTATTGTCTGATGTTTTCTTCGGCAAGGACTTCCTGTTTTCTGAATCTGTCCTGGTTTAAGAAAAGGTAAACAAATAAATGAATGCATCTTTACAGGAATTTGAACGAGCCAATCAAGTAATGCAAAAAGAGACTTATAGCATCTTAGAGACATCATTCTCGATATTACGAGTCATTGAAGCATTGAAATTATTTTAAAGCTGTTTTTAAGGAACATTTGTAACATAATGTGGTTTTTAAATTGTAGTAACCCAAAAGAGAAATGCCAAAACAAAACAAAGCATAATTAATTTGTTCTTTTCCAGATAAAACAGACATGATATTAATACATACCAAAAGAGAAAGAGAGAATGACTCTTATGGACTTGGTTATAAAACAAGTGCAGGAATCTTTTTTGCTAATTGCAGAATCCCCATCAGCCTCCATTGCTGTGTAGCATGCACTGTTGGGATGTCTGATTCTGCAGATCACAGTCAGCTGCTGCTGCTCTGTGATTGGTCAGAGGTTAATTGACGCGACTAATCACAAGATCGGTCCAGTCTCCATGGAAACCAGGAGTAGGGCTGATGTACAGGGGGGGCTTCACACCAGACTGCTGCTTTCTGTGTGTGTGTTAGTGTGTGTTGGTGTGTGTTAGTCTGCGTTAGTGTGTGTTAGTGTGTGTTAGTGTGTGTTACACCACCAACTGTACACACTGTACTGCAGAGCCATCTGTCCAGCAGTCAGTTTAAAATGCATCTGAATGCAGCAGAGTAAAGTCATCAGCTAATATTATGAAGGTTTGGTTTATGAATTAGTTGTGTAAATAATTCACTTATTGACGTTTTTTGACCTGCACTTGGATCTGAAATTGAAAATCAATTAAGTTATTAGGTGATTGTTAGAGAGTGCAGTCGAGTTGAATTACTTAGTGGGTTTTCTCGTCTTAAAAAACGTTGCAAATATGGTCTATTATTATTTTAATACTTTATTTATATTATTATATATCATTAAGTAGTGGAATTAAAGCACACTATTAACCTCTCAGTTGTATTGAGGTAAAAGTACACAGTAGCATAACATGGATACACTCAGGAAAAGTACAAGTCCCTCAAATTGTACTTAATTAAAGTAAATGTAGTTAGTTACTTTACACTACTGCCTGCTGATAATGTCGTCTGGATTTTCATGCAAATGATTCGTAGGCTTTCTCCTCTGTAGACCTCAAATGTCTTATTTAGGTTAGTTTTTTAAGTTTGGACCAAAGTACAGAACCAACCACCCAATCATTAGCCTCCCTGGAGAAATGACAGCACTGTGGCCAACAATTTGAGGAGACTTTATGCGTCACTCGTGTACGTAGTTTATGACCAGAATAACACAAACTCTCCCTTGATGTGCAGACAGACAGAAGCACTGCCTCCCCCATTTTCTCCCCCCCTTTTCTCCCCCTTCTCTCTCTCTCTGTTCAGTTGTGTTGTTTGGTTTGTGCACTGCAGCGTCACATCGCACACCAGGTGTTTCTGTTTGTAGGGTTTGATAAAAGTGCTCTGCTGTAATGAAACACTGAGCTGCTGTCGGGCTTTGCTGCAAACACACACTTCACCTGGCTGCTGCGTGTGTGTGTCTATGTGTGTGCATGTGTGTGTGTGTGTGTGTGTGTGTGTGTGTGTGTGCGTGTGCGTGTGCGTGTGCGTGTGCGTGTGCTTTGTCTGAGCTCACAAACATTTGCCTGTGATTGTTTGGCTGCAGGCAGACTGAAACTGGAACATTTTTAAGGGAGTTGGGACTAACAAATATTTTGTGTGTGCAATTGAGTCCTCAGGTTTTGGGTATTTTATTTTTTATCTGATCTGATACTTGGCTGGGAATTGCTTTACACACTAACCTGTGTTGTGGGTGGAATAAAACAAGCCGCATTTCACTTGTTAACCTGTGCAATAACACTTTAGTTTCTGCTTTAGCCAAGGACCGTGTCCAATAGATCCTGCCGACCCACCCACATATCGACGTTTTGTCGTATAAAACCTTTCTACATAATTAAGGGAACTTTTTATAGACAAAATATATATGTTGTAACTTCTCCAAAAGCAGGATGCTCAACTCTCTGCACCATTAATCCATTTTCATTTTGAAGTCATCCCAAAATTCACTGAGCTGCTCAGGTGTTTTATGAAAACAGAAACAAATCGGTTTTTTAAAGTTTTATTTTATTTCATGAGCTTTTATGCTTTTTGTGGTTTTCCTTTCCCTATAGTGTGTAATACTTGTGCTCCTATTGGCTAGCGCTCCAACACATTGTACATGATAGGCTAAGGGGGCGGGACATCTCTAAGCGGTTGACCAATCACAACAGACCCGGCCAGCTAACCAATCAGAACAGACTGTGCTCTGGTTTCAGACAGAGGGTGATCAAAAAGCCAAAAATACAAATAAGGAACACAGGGTTTCCCACACATAGACTATACTTGGGCGGGCCGCCCAGGTATATTAACGGCCGCCCAGGTATATTAACGGCCGCCCAGGTATATTAACGGCCGCCCAGGTATATTAACGGCCGCCCCAGGTATATTAACGGCCGCCCAGGTATATTAACGCCGCCCAGGTATATTAACGGCCGCCCAGGTATTACAGGGTATAACGGCCGCCCAGGTATATTAACGGCCGCCCAGGTATATTAACGGCCGCCCAGGTATATTAACGGCCGCCCAGGTATATTAACGGCCGCCCAGGTATATTAACGGCCGCCCAGGTATATTAACGGCCGCCCAGGTATATTAACGGCCGCCCAAGTATATTTCGCAACCCATTTAGGTTTTTTTTTTAATCATTTTTTTTTTAATTCGTCCGTGACCACGACGCCATCTGCGATCGATTAACTTGTAGACAATGATCCCTCACTCCCTTGCTCTGATCTCGCCTCCTTCTGGCCTGTTAAGTGGCCTGCCTCACACAGGGTGACTGGCTGTCCACATGATGTGGCCTGCCGACATGGCCACTGTCATACAGATCATAAATCAAAGCCCTTGATTGGTCTCTGTGTGTCATTCAAGCTCGGGATAACCTCAGCTCAGGTGAGGTAAAGGACTCTCTGAGTGTTTAGATAGTTAACTTAGTCTAAGTTCTCAGTGGGTCTCAAACGGTGTGGTCACCATTTATGTAAACACATATTTCCATTTGAGAGGGTAGTGATTGGTCTAATGGATAGTGAGGTGGGCTGAAGATCGGAAGGCTGTGAGTTCAAATTCCGCCAGGAACACCACCACTAGTGTGCCCTTGAGTAAGGCACTTAGCCCTTAGTTACTCCAGGGAGAATGTCCCTGTAATCGGTCATTATAAGTCGCTTTGGATAAAAGCGTCAGCTAAATGAAATGTAATGTGATTAGTAAAATATGCATTAATAAATAAATATAAAGTTAACTAGGTGAAAAAAGGTAAGATACCATTTTAAAACTTGTTGAGAGAAAACTAGTCTTTGCTGCTGCCTCAAAGAGGAGGGGGGGAGAGGAGGGAGAGGAGGGAGAGGGAGGAGAGGAGGAGAGGAGGGAGAGGAGGGGGGAGAGGAGGGAGAGGGAGGAGAGGAGGAGAGGAGGGAGAGGAGGGGGGAGAGGAGGGAGACAGGAGAGGCT